>NC_133088.1:17438387-18038387 GCF_019914945.1 Typha latifolia | reverse complement strand
TTCCAGCGGCGGCTCTCCTTTTGCGACTCGCCAGCTCGTACGGCTCCGCTCCCACGTCGGCTTGGCAGTCCTTAATTTTACTACATATTATCCTATTACATATATATATATATATATATATTAAAATAGGGTTTTAAGTTAAGTCTAAATGATTTAATTATTTGAACTAGGTTTATATTATTATAGTACCCTACTTACGCCATCATCGTAGTTAAAAACTATAAATGGTTGATTTAAGGTAGAATTAAGCGATTTATTAGTAGTACTCCATTGCTAGCGAGTGCTATTACATAATGCCAATGAGTGCATTGACTTTTTGAATACTTCATCTAAGTTGACCGCTATAAATAAGGCGCCAATGGATGATAAGTGGGGGCATTGCAAAATGATGTGATTAAGGTTAATTAGAAAGATAACACAATGCTCATCCAATGGATAAAGTCACAGCTCTACTCATTAATTGAGTTAAATTCAACTAATTTTGATAATTATATGAGGAGGATTAAGATAACTATTTTATCCACTATGAATGCATTTGACCGACCTGCTACACTTCAGCTACAATCATAACAACAAATTTTGAGACTATCAACCACTTGATAGGAAATTTGCTATCAAAAGTTCTATGTCTACTTGAGGATTAGTTGATTCCTCTTGTCTGTTGATACTAAGATGTTAATTTTTTAATTTGGAAAGTGGGATATAACTACTCAAATTGTGACATATAAATATCTTATCCAATGTCAGCTATAATATCATAGACAATAACTTATATTAAGATTACACAACCTTCTTCTAATCTTTCCATGAGGCCCTCTTGGCCTCTCATGTCCTCCTAATCAAATGGTGGGAATTAATTTGATTGGATTTGGTGGTTATTTTCAACAAATTGTTGTGAAGGATGAAATGGATTTGGTAAACAACCCATGCCATAATTTAGAGGATGTTTATTTAGATCCCAAAACTTTTTAATTATTTAAATGCAAAAGGCCCATAGAATGAATGAATGAAAGCAAGGGGAAAAAAAGTATAGATATTTAATTTAAGCATAAAACAAATTATCTTGAGAATTAAGAGGAGTAAATTATCCAATTATGAGACATACCTCAAGGAAAATTATGAGAAGCTCTAAGGGATTGAGTTTGGATTTATGAGGAGCATTTATATCCATACTACCTAGAGTATAAGTTTAAAGGTTTCATTAATTGGATATCTCACATACCACCAGTGTGATATATTCTCACACAAATTGCATGTTCCTACCTGTCATTCACCCAAAAGGCTTGCATAATAAATGGGTTTAAACTTAGGATTTTGTATTTATTTAATTATTTATTTTAAAAAGGAAAAAAATAATATCTACAAACTCTTGTATATGTGTACTCTTCTCATTGCCAAATTGGATCTTATAAGGTGATTCTCATAATTTGGTAGTTGGAGAGTAACATGACTTGAAGAAATGTACATAGATGGCAGTCTACATCATTGAATTTAATGAAGGTCAATAATAATAATTATTATGATTATAATTATAATTATAATTATAACTTGGTAGCTATAGGTTTTCATCTTGTGGCCCAAAACCCTATTTGGAGAGATAAGGTTTTGGATGAAGAAGATATTAAAGACAATTGTGTCAAACTTTCCAATCTCCTAGAAGACAAAATGGATTCCTTTTCTTCTCTTGACTCACTTCAATTCAAATCTTGCACTCCATTCCCAAATCCAAATATATTTTATTATATTTGGATTTAAATTCAGCATCAAATTTTTTTCTTAAAAATAAATAAATTAAATTCAGCACTATATGTTGATCAATTTTAATTATTATTATTAGGTGCATCCAATTAGTGGGCCTCTCCCCCCCTCCCCCTCTTTCTCAATTTGACTACAGGCATGCATTTAGATTGGAAAACTACATTGTTTCACACTTCTAAAGTGGACTAAGTCATACCAACTAATTGATCATTGAAAAAAAAAAACATTGACTATTATCTTTTCAAATTTACCGACATGCAAATAGATACATATTTATACTTTTTTTAGAGAAACACATAGAAATAGAAGGGGAGATAAAGATTAAAGTTCTGTTACAAGCCTCAACTTTTAGACATCCCAATCCTTTCTGAGCATATGGAAGCATAAGATGCATATTTATATTTCCGTTAGAAAGGCAAAAAAGAAGAGATATCAACCTCTTATTTTGTGGTCATGGAGTTCTCCACATCATATGAAATGTAGATTAATAATAATAATAAAAATAAAAAAATTAAGAAAGAAAAAACTAGGAGACCCACCAATCCTTTTTAATACATGCAAAGGAAAAGAGTTTGATTCCTATCAAGCCACTTTTATTCACCTTTTACCTTTCCCCAGCAGAGAAGATTCTTTGTGGAATTTGGAATTTGATCAGTTCACAACCACATCTTCTTCCTCTGTTGTTGGTCTTATTTTCTTTTCTGAAGCAAAGGAAAAATTACAATTTATGAGCTAATGATCTAAGTTCTCCACCCTACATCAAAGGAGAATTTAGGATGGATTGTGTTAGTAACTATAATAGTATTAGTTAGAAAAGTAGATTAGAGAGAAGTAGTTATTAGTAAAACTAATATTAAAATAAATTATTATTTGATTACACAAGAGCTAAAAAGTATACAATAAGTCCTTAGTAATAAGAAGGGATAATAATTCTTTGAGAAAAAAAAATATTTTAGTAAAATAATTACTTCACATAAACAAAGAACATAGAAGGATTTATCCACTACTCAAAAAGGTTCTCTACCTACACTGTTCAAAAAGTTGGTCTACCAAATTTAAAGAAGAATGGAAACATTGAATTATTTGCAAAGAGCTAAGTTAGGTGACTGTTGGTTTTACCTTGGAATCAAAGCTTATAATTTCTCTCTTTTTTTTTTTTGGGTTTGTTTAAAAAAAAGAAGAAGTTATTATTGATTTTTGGGACAAGTAGAGTTTGTTTGGTGAGAGTTAGGTAAGGCTTATACAACACTAAAGTTTGATGTACAAGTGTCACTTGGTTTTAAATTTAGAAAATAAAAGGCCCATTAAAAATTTTAAGGCCCGGCCCATTAGTAAACTTTGAAGTCTGGCCCATTAGTGATTATAAATTATTAATTTTTTTTTGCGAAATAAAAAATTTGGAAATGAAAATAAAAAAGCGAGATATTTTCTAACCTTAGAAATGGAAAGAAACCCACCTGATTCTCTCTCTCTCTCTCTCTCTCTCTCGCGTCTCCCCTAGAAGAATCCCCAATCGTACTACTCCACCAATCAGCAGTAGAATACGACCAGAATGCGCACGTGGGGCGTGGCGGCGGACGGGCCGTTGGTTCTCCCGTGCTCTTCGTACTCTGCCGCCGGGTTCAGGTCACCGCCGGTAGACCTAAAGCTCCTCCCTCACCTCTCTCCCGACACTAGGCATTCCTTCTCCGCCAAGGTGCGTGTTTTTGAAGTATAGGTTTGGTGGGAACGACTTCTGAGTACATAATTTTGAGATTTTTTTTATAGTTTTTCACGAGTATTGAGGAGAATTCCACAGTAGACTTTTGTGGGGTTCTTTCCCCCCCCCTTTAGATTAAACTCATTTGTTACTTTTGACAATTTCTTTTTGGATAGTGGTTGATTTCAGAATGTACACTTAATATCTATCCAGTGAAATAAAAAGATCTAATCTTGTCATAGGAATTTTAGACCATATTCACTCTAGAATGTTCACTCAGTGCTCTCTCATTCATCTTAACTTGAATGCATTCATCAGCATAAGAACATGCTACGAAAACCAATGGTAGCATGTTGGGGTACCTCAATTTACTATATCTTACGGGCTGTTTGGTTTCTTATATTCAGAAATACATGTGCATTAAGAAATACGTGTTTCTCTAGATCCAGCGAAACGAATAGATCTGTTTATTTGGTAAATAAGTATTTTGTTGTTGTATTTTATTATACTATTTTGACATTATAATCATAAATATTTGGTTGTATTTCTTAGAACCAAAAGATTGCAACTATATTTTTAACTAAAAGAAAATCAAATTTCAGTTGAAATGAGAGAAGAGAGATGGGTCATCTTAGGCTAGATGCAGTCTTTTGACATCCACTTGGATGCCAAAAAACTGCATATGAGTCTAACCAGTTTTTTAAATTTGATACACCAAACCAAATATTAGTGTTTTTGTTTAGACACTGTATTTATTAATACAGCATTTGTAAAAACATCCAACCAAGCAACCTCTTAGTAAATTCATAAACTACAGCAACAATGACACCGACGTCAAAGGGTTTGTCCCAGTTGACTGGAGTCATCTGCATGAACAAATTTTCTTATTGAGACGATATATCTTATAGCAATGCAATGCCAAGATGTTGAAGCTTTGCCACTTTGGTGCCTTTCCTAGTTCAGTCCCTTTCAATATTTTGAATCGGTAGCTTACTTTCAGAGGCTATGTTCATCTTTTTGTAGTTTGGTGGTTGGTTTACAACTTAATTTATTATCTAGAGCCAAAATACTTGGCATCATGGTATGAGACATTTGTGTCTGAGTGAATAGTTAATGAGAAGTGACTCGTAAAAATTAGAAGGGCAATTAGATGGAGATGCTATATCTACTACTTAAGCTTATAAGTTGAGGTCCATGAGGTTGCTCCACAGGTAACGTATCTTCTTTTGCTTGTTAAGTTGCTAGTTACCATATCTTAAGTCGTTGTTGGTTGGATGATGTAGGAGAGTTAGGTTCAGTATACCTGCCTTATGAATATGTCCTCCAAACAATGTAGGGAGATTGGTTACCTTCATTTCTGATCTTCCGAGTGATTATACGTATTATGTGCTGCTTAGAATATGTGTGGGTTGTTTGTGGCCATCCTATGTTGCATAAAAAGATGAAGAGTTTAAAAAACAAGATCGGGCTGATGAGACATAACCAACAAATATTAGATGCACTTTCTTGAGTTTCTTCTGTTCTGTTGTTGATGAATATCTATATTCAACTATTTTGCCAGACACTATACATATTATGCTTTTATTTTCTTCAGTTAAGTCATAAGTGGTTTTTCATGTAGTCGGAACTTGCTTATGCAGTTCCGCAAAATATCACATTTCTTTGTTAAATTTCTGCTTTTATGGTGCTGCTTTTCGGTGTTTCTATTATTGATGAGGGAGCTTATTTTATTTGCTTCCCTATCTTTTCCTTGGCCATGATCTGTTTCATTATTTTCAATAGATGAAACTGAACCATTTCGTGTTTTCTAGAGCTATCCTTTTACTGCCTGCCCAAGAATTGGATTCCGGATTGAGAATTACCGAGCAAGTAGCTTGAAGGTGAGAGCATTTGAGAATTCTGGTGAGGAGCAGACACCAATTGCTCCTCTTCAATTTGAATCTCCAACAGGACAGCTTCTGTCACAAATAATTCAATCACATCCGCACCTACTTCCAGCAACAATTGATCAGCAGCTTGAACGGCTTCAATCAGATAGAGATACTCAGAAGGAAGAAGCTTCACGTGCTTCTCCAGATGTTCTCCTTTACAGGTCATTGCCAAAGCTTTGATGGTATATTTTATTGCTTTAGCTGTTCAAAAGACAAGGTCTTCATGAACTTATCAGTAGTTGACTAGTCGTAATATCTGACTAAATACATTGAAAGAATGCTCTGGTACTCATAAAAGCCTTTTTCTATATCAGAAAATATTCCTTGGCCATTGGCTGGAAGAAAAATTAAATTTCCTATTTTTTCCTGCTTCCTAGTTATTATAAGCTCTTCTTCTGCAGGCAGAAAGAAATCATTTTCTTCATACTATTATGATTTCCTTTGACCTGATAATGTGTTGACATGTTTGATTTTCACGAGCTCCTGAACATAACTATATAATTCAATTGGGAAGGGACTGAATGCAAAGAGAATATAATATCTATATCAGTGATTGGAAGATCCTCTATCTCATTAGAACTCTTACTAAACTTATTAAGCGCACCTGAAAATTTACATTTTTGCTAATCGGTTCTTCGGAAATCAGAGTCAATGCAGAAAATGGAGGATTTAAGAACCTATAGGAGAATAGCGGAACTGAACTACAGATAAAACTTATTTTCTTCAACCCCTTACTCCCTGAAACGCACAATAAGACCATTGTGCAGACATACAAAGTCAGAACCTGGCACCTCTGTCTGTCTGATTTAATAGCTCTTCCAACAAGGATAGCACCTAAATGAGAAAAAAAAACAAGGACTTTTACTTATTTCTTTTATGTGCTATATGAACTGTCAAAATGTAGTGTACTCTGATGACTCACTACTGTTGTGCATATGAACACCATCAACTATAGAGAGCCTTAGCTGTAACTAGCAGAATTATTTGATCTCAGATCTCACTAGGTATGATTATTTCTTTAATTGCATATAAAAATTGAAGTCAAATGCTTTAAACCTGCAAGCAGGAGTCCATTGTTTCTTGGAAACAGAGGTACTGTGTTTAGCTGATCAAATATACAAACTGATGGCATTGAAAACATTTCTGAAATTGAAGTACCCTTTTTTATCTGGGATTGATTTATCTTGTGATAATTGCACCAGTCCGCTAGATAATTCCAGTTCAGTGAGTAGCAGCAGTAGTAGCCTTACTTGTATCAGTTATGTTTGGATTATAGAAATAATCATATATCCTTGTCACGGAAGTATTGTGCTTCTACATTCTGAAACAAGTTGTGGAATTTCAGTATCTTTCGACATGGCATAATTGTTATTAATAATCTAATTGCTAACTGTAGGAGGATTGCAGAAGTTAAAGATAAGGAAAGGCAGAGGGCTATAGAGGAGATCATATACTGCTTGATTGTACAGAAATTTATGGAGAATGGCATCTCAATGATCCCTGCGATATCACCAACATCGGACCCTATTAGCCAGATCGACTCGTGGCCTAACCAAGAAGAGAAGCTGGAAAGCATACACTCTCCTGATGCTATGGAAATGATACAAAGCCATCTGAGTCTTATTCTTGGAGAAAGGTTTGTTGGCCCTCTGAATACGATTGTCCAGATCAGTAAATTGAAGCTTGGGAAGCTTTATGCTGCCTCCATCATGTATGGGTATTTTCTTAAAAGAGTAGATGAGCGATACCAACTAGAGAGAAGTATGAAAACTCTTCCCACAAGCACCAAGGAGCAGCGAATATTTGATGACTTGAAGCCTAACCCATTCTGGGACTTAGAATCCATGGTACAAATTTCACCAGATTATGATGATAGTTCTGATGGCGATGATGAAGATTCCAAGTCTTACAAATTGAGGTCTTATGTGATGTATTTAGATGCGGAGACGTTGCAAAAATATGCGACCATAAGATCCAAGGAAGCTATCTCATTGATTGAAAAGCAAACACAGGCCTTGTTCGGGAGGCCCGACATAAGAATAGCAGAAGATGGCTCTCTTGATACTGCCAACGATGAAGTGGTGGCGGTAACATTCTCTGGGCTGACTATGCTGGTTTTGGAGGCAGTTGCTTTTGGATCATTTCTATGGGAAGCCGAGGGCTATGTTGAATCAAAATATCACTTTGTTAAAATTTGAAGCCTGAACTTCCCAATTTGATGATTCAGTCAGCAGAAAGATTACTGTATATTTCATCAGATTGGATTTAACTCAGGCACCTTTGATATTAGCCCAAAGGCGAGTCGTAAAAAGAAGAAAGCTCAGGCTAATTTGAAATTGCAATGCCAAAACATTTTCAGCTAAATACAATGGTATGCATATCCATCTCCTGAATTATAGAATAAGCACTACTACTTAAATCTAATTGTCATTTAGCATGTGAAGTCATTCCTACAAAATTTTTGGTGTCCTTTTACTGCTATCTATCCTGATATCCATAGTTTGCTTGCACTCCATTATATCTACCTAGTATCATCAGCTATATGAAATCAGGAATGCACTGTGGACCTGAACCTAGTGATCCTTTCATTACTTTTTTGAGTTATTTCCACTAATAACTCACATAGAGACTAATGAATGGGTTTCATAATTCAATCGCTATGAGCTCAATGCAGTCCTCCTATTTGACCAATTTGGTACAGCTCACCCCACCAGAGGACTTTCTCCATCATCCTCTTCTCTTTACGTTCAGACACAACATAACAACAGGCTGGCCGAATGCCAAGTCTACTCTCCATTGCATGTGGACAGATAGTTGTTGAATCACCCAACATTACCTATGCAACCATTAATGCTTTGAGTATTCTACTGCAAGCTTCATTCCTTTCTAGAATACTAGAAAATTAAAACCATCGTTAAGTTAGGTAACCTCTAGGAGAAGATGCCAAATTAACATAGGAAGGGCAATCAAGTGCTGAGTTTCATATCATCACATACATCGGTATTTAGTAGGACATCATTTAAATTTTTATACTCTCGATATAGGAAAGGTAGAAAAGTAATTGTGCATGCTCGATAGAATTTTTAAAATTTTGGATACTTTGTTGTCAACTAATAATAATGCTAGATATGCGGGTATTGTCATGTGCTATGCCAAGTGCCTATGAACATTTGGTCAACCTCCTCTTCTCCTCCTCAAAAGCAAAGAGGATAAGAATAAGAAGTTTCTGAAAACTAAAGCTTTAGATTCTTACCAACGTATTCATTGCCTCTGAGTGAATCTTGAAGTAGATCGGACGGCATGGGACATGCCATATCTATATAATTTAATCCTTGCTGGCTACTCCATGTCATCAGTTTTGGCAGCTGACAGTGAATAATGGACCCACTCATCGATAAAACTTTTAGTTCGGTGGCAAGGACCCATCGATGCGTTGGGTACACCAAAACACTAACAAAGACATCAATAACTCTTTAATTCTTGGTATACTAATGCCTCCTTAGTTATGTGTGCAAAAGATCATCTTTATATTCACCATATTTATCCTTAAATATAAGTTAATTACAGTTACAAAAATAAGGGACGAACCCGATGACATTATTTAAAAGAGGAGCTTGCAATAATTTGGTCGGGCTTAGTTGTTTGGAATCTTCGAACTATATATTTCTATTCGATTGGCCTCTTTTAGCTCATACAACCACTTGCATATATATAAATATATATAATATGCCTCCATTCTTTCCACTACTTATCCTAAAGAGATTAAGAGCAAAAGGTATCTATCCATCTATGGCCCCTCTCTTCTATGCTTCGTTGTAACAGCAGTGAGACGTCTCATTCGTTTAGTAGTAATAGCATGAAGACGAGGAGGGGTACAGTGTATACATTTCACGAGATTTTATTCTTATAAAAAAAAAATCTATACGTACCAAAATATTATTATTATTATTATTATTATTATTTGATGGGAACCAGTGGAAATTAACAAATTAATCAAAAATAATATTAGTTACCTAGCTTGTCTTGTGAAATAAGTTGGACGTACGTAACATTAATGTGACCTGCCATCCTCCTTTGAAAACGAATTTTGCAATGTGGTAACGTATGGTTCTCATACATATATATTATATAGTTTTATTTATATAGAGAGAGATGGTCAAATGGTTGGTCGGTTTTAGAAGCAGTGGCAGAAACATACATATATATATACCAAAGTTTGATTTAGACTTAGAATTCTTTTTTACGATTTTTATTGGTAGAGTGTACATTGGAAGTTGCTTGCTTGACTTACGAATTTTATTTATTTATTTTGTGTACACAAACATGGTCTTTGCAATTAAAACTTATGTGTTACTTTGTTCTTTATATATTGTATCAAATTAATGTAGAAAAAGATTGAGGTAGAAGCTTAGGTTTAGCAATACCTTTCAAGAATCGTCGTAAAAGATTTTAATTGTCGGTTTACCATCTAAATCACAATCTAATCGCGTCACTAATGAAGGCAAATAAAGAGAAACGAAACCCAAACTAACAATTAATACGAATATTAATGGAATCGTCCGCCGCCGTCATTGTCGGACGCGGTCTTCGGTTATATAATTACAAGCGTCGGAAGGAGAAACTTTCTCCGGTAGAATGACAATTCCACCCTCCTCCCTTCACATAACTACGCCGAAAGGGAGGGGAGGGGAGGGGAGGGGAGGGGAGGGGTAAAGTGGGCATAAAAATCTAGTCAAAATTGGACGCTTCGCCATAATTTCCACGCGCAAAGCTTTCGAGGATCGAACGGCCGGGATGAGCTAATCCGAGTGGAGTGGCAATTGCGTAAATATATGAACAAAAGGGTGGTGTCGTTCATTTCACCGAATCTATGGAATATTAGATGACAGATCACCCGTTCCTATCATGCATCAATTTCCACCCTCTCTTCTCCAAAACCTTTCCATCTTCTTAAATCCTAAATCTCCTCCTCCTTCTCCTTCTCCTCTCCTTTATAAAGCAAACCAAGATTGAGATATCGACATATACAATAGAGATATATATATATATATATATATATATAGAGAGAGAGAGAGAGAGAGAGAGAGAGAGAGAGAGAGAACTAGTGCAAGAAAGAATGGAAAAAAAAAGGGTTAACCAATCGATGGCCAATTCCTTGATGTTCTTGGCGGCGGCGCTGCTGCTCGTGGCCGCCTTCTCCTCGGCGGTGGCTTTCGACGTGCCGACGTTGACGTTCGACGAGGGCTACTCGCCGCTCTTCGGCGACGGCAACCTCGTTCGCTCGCCGGATGGAAGGACTGTCAGACTCGTGCTCAATCGCTATTCAGGTACTAGCTAATTTGTGAAGATAAGTTTATTAAGATTATAAAACAAATAGTTATCTGGGAAATATTTCATGTGTTTTAAAATAAAAATAAAAATTTACATAGGTTCGGGATTCATATCATCGGATTCATACCACCATGGCTTCTTCAGCGCGTCCATAAAGTTGCCGTCGTCCAACACCGCCGGCGTCGTCGTCGCCTTCTACGTAAGACTAATTCGATTCCACCTCACTGTCAATTTCTCTCGCATTATTGTTGTTCATGTAAATTAGAAAGGAGGACCGGGTTGTTTTAGTCATTTCAAATGTTTAAGGAAGCAAGAATAGCTAACGCTTCCATCGATATTTAATGCCAACTAATTATTCCAAGATAGTTTGGTATAACAGGCTTTTGCATTAAAGAAGCTTTAGGTGGAAGTATTAACGCGTTATATATAAATATATATGCTTGTTTCCATATATATGAAGTAGAGATCTCCAAAGTTCACATGGGTATGGTATATATATTTAATGCAATGCAATGTGATGTGTTAATTAATTATATAATTGGGTCAAACCACATGATTGAGTATTTTTTTTTAATTATTATGTGATGGTTAATTGGATGATTGCAGTTATCCAATGGGGATGTGTTTGAGAAGACACACGATGAGTTGGACTTCGAGTTCTTGGGGAATACGAGAGGAAAAGATTGGAGAATTCAAACGAATGTGTATGGCAATGGCAGCACTAGCAGAGGAAGGGAGGAGAGATACCTCCTTCCCTTTGATCCCACTGAGGACTTTCATACCTACTCTATTCTCTGGACTGCCAATTATATCATGTACGTATATATATATATATATATATATATTTATTTATTTAGAGCTCTCTCAATTAATTCTTTAATAGAGTTGATTGAATTGATTGTTGTTTGTAGATTTTACATTGACGACATTCCAATAAGAGAAGTCGTTAGAACGGCGGGAATGGGCGCCGACTACCCGTCGAAGCCCATGTACCTCTACGCCACCATCTGGGACGGCTCGGCGTGGGCCACAGACGGCGGGAAGGTTAAGATCAACTACAAGTACTCGCCGTTCACGTCTGAGTTTTCCGACCTCGTGCTCCGAGGCTGCCGGGCCAACGCCATCGACATGCCGACGACTATGGAGCACTGCGCCGAGTCTGAGTTTGAGCTGATGACGGCAGACTACGCCTTGATGACCTCGAAGAAGCGCGCCGCCATGCGACGGTTCCGCGAGCGGTACTTGACGTACACCGTATGCTACGACGCCGTCCGGTATGCCACCGTATTCCCGGAGTGCGACAACTCGCCGTCGGAGCAGGAGAGATTCTGGCAGTGGGGTGAATCCAAGTACGTCACTCCGCGCCGCCGGTCCAAGCGCCGGAGCCGGGTGGCCGGCTCTAAGCCTCGGGGTGGAGTGTTGATGGTTTAGTTGGTCAATGGAACACTCTTACTTGTTTCAATTAGCTATATATATATATATTGAGATGAAAGGAAGGTGCATGTGAGTAGAAAAACTTTTTTTTTTTTTTGGTCTTAATTTGTGCAGTTATATGGGTTCAAATATTTATTGATTCTTTTGGGGTAAAAAGAGTGGGGAGTAATGTGTTTTGTCAATGTAAAGTGGGTGGTTGGTTCATAGTTTTTGGTCTGTTTCAGGTGAGATTTGTTATATAAATAAATAAGATTTAGTATATCTGTTGACATGGGTGTGATAAGTATTTGGTGGAAGGTGCTAAGAAACGGATTGCTTTTTTGTTTGATCTCCCCCACCCCCCCCCCAAAAAAATGATAGCTTGGAGTTGCAAGAGCCTTCACTACTTATCAACCACGCAAAGATTAATGTACCAATAGGAAAAAAAAGGGAAGAGTAAAAGATGCCCTCCTTTTGCGTCCACTGTACTGTTTAATTATTGTACTAATTTCATTAGGGATCTCCAGTGGGAAAACGATGCAACAAGGAATAGCAAATGGTCTCAAATAAAAGAAACGTTTGTAAGTAGGGAGTATAATTTCCCACACTCGAGCTATTCTCGTTCATTGATGGATTTGGAGGGTGGGTGGGTGAAAGGAGAAAGTGGACCACTTGGTAAGTCGCACATTGGCTGATAAATTTCATGTATTTTATGCTTTCCTACCTTTTAAAATGTTTGATTTTTGGTGGTGGTTAGTGGTTGAGCTGTGCCAACTAAAAATAGGACCGGAGCAAAAATCTTTGGCTACTTTTTTGCACCAAAGACTGTTTCTAAGATGTATTGGGTGCAGTTATTTAGTCATCTTCTCTCCTTTGTTTCATTTTTTGGACTATTGGGTTTGGGCACCTAATCCGCAAGGCGTGTTACTCCTACCTCCATTTTCAAGTTCTTGACTAATCAAAGTCATTCGGTCATATTTATCTAGAAAGTTTGGCATATGGAGATTAAATATAGCCCCAAAAATTAAAATTTTTATTTGGAAAGTTATGTGGGGCCGACTACCAATAGGGCTTGGCTAAATTCTATTGGCTTGCTCTTGATGACATATCTAAAACCATTCCTCACGTTTTTATCCAATGTCTCAAAATTCATTTGGTGCATTAGATCAATAGATTAATGGTGATTGGATTCTTAAGGGGGCCTTCTTACACAAAGAGGCTAGATCCTTATTACTAGCTTTAGTGGTTAATGGCATGTGGTTTTTGTAGAAGAGTAGAAATATAAGCATTTTTAATTAAGTGGAGAAGAAATCTAAATGTATTTTCCAAAAATTTGTGGCCATGACTATGAAAAATTACTCTATTCCGGATGAGTTTAAAAGATGCAATACTACTACTCATGAGATTAAGGGATGGGTTCCTCCTTTAGCTCAGTCCCTTAAACTCAATGTTGATGGGTACATATCTGGCTAGCTCCAGTCATGATGACTTTGGTTATATATTTCGAGATCATAGGAGCTTGCCTATTCTCGACGGGGCTAGTCCTAAAGATGGGAACTCGGCCATTCAACTAGAAGCTGAAGCTTTTAAAGTGGCGATCATTCAGGCGCAAGCTCATCAACTATACAACTTGAAAATTGAATATGACTCGCAAGTGTTAGTAAATCTTATCAAATCTCATGGGACCTTGGAGAAGAAAACATATTTTGCCTAATATCTTACATTTGTTATCTTTATTAAATATAATTTATGTTTCTCATGTTGGTAGATAAGCTAATCATGCTGCGCATTAGTTAGCTGCAATTGGTAAATCCTTTTTTTTTCGTCTCATTGGTATGTCCACTATAAACTTTGATTTGTTCTGTTGAGAGACACTATTGAAATTGTCTAATACCCGAAGGTTTTGTTTCAAAAACTTATTCCTTGTTTTTATGTGTGAATCAAGCCAAAATTCCATATGGACAGGAGGGCAGCAAGAATAATCGGCTGATTACTTTTTCTTATAAAAAAAAGAAGTCAAGCACCAAAAAAGTAAAATAAGAATGAACTGAAAACCAAATCCTCCCAACTCATTCAATACCAAGCTTTTCTTGCAATGTGGAAGTACACATTATATCAGAAACAAATTTGCCAAACTAGTAAATGATTACACTGGTATAAATGAATAAATGGGTACAATCAACTGAAAAACACCCTTACCTGGGAAAATTTATGGACAGATATGTTACAAAAAGATCCCGCAATTCTAGCTTTACAAGTAAATGAACTCGAACCCAACCTCTGTAAAATTCGAGTAGCTGTACATTATATACGGTATGACTAGGAAACGGTATGACCTTGATGCAGCCACTGACTGCGGTAGAGAAGGCTTAAAAATATGTTCTGGCCTATTGCCCCTATATCGGGAATTGGTTATTCCTTCCATTAGAGTTTATTGCTCCTCCAGCAGAAGAAGGTAGCCTGGCCACCGAAGGTTGTGGTGGTGGAGCAGTAAGAGCATATGTAAGCCTCGATGATGAACTTTCAATGAGCCCCGCAACTCCAGCAGCAGCAGACTGTGCATTTGATGGAAGGAATAAGTCATGCTTCTGATCTTTGTAAGCACCCCATATCTGTTATAGATGACCAACTAGATATTAGTATCTGATGGCATGAAGAAATGGGGAGTTAAGTATCTAGCATGACCCAAGTATCTCAGATATTAGTATTTCCCAAAATAGGGGGTTTTTGTTCCCTCGTACTATTTGGCATTAAAAAGCAGTATGCTGTGGAGGTAAACACTATTTTCTAAATTTGAAGCGCTCGAACAACAACCATAAGTCAGAAGCATAAAACTGCAATTTCAAAACCTCTCCTATTCTATCCTACGCTCATGTAAATTTCATATGTTTAACAATTCCTACTTAGCTTTGTGATCAAGTGAAGCACATTTTTCCCGATGCTGAAGAATTAGCTAACCATGCCATGCCCCAGTTTAATAGCGGTCTGGACTTAATTTCATCTCATTTGCATCGCTTGCAATTCAAATTGAACATGGTAATCCTCTTGACTGACATCTATGAACCTTTCCACACCTTTCTAAAGTTGCGCAACTAGTCATCTCGTGTTTCATTATTTTCTAGTGAAATAAAAAAGGGCATTTTGGTACATGAGACTCGCCAATGAAGGGTCTTGAGAGGTGAACGCAAGTTTATTCTGATTTCTGAGAAGGTTGTTTCCAAGACTTGATATGTGAAAACAGCATTAGAAAGTTTTCTCTAGAACCTGAAAGATATAGTCGAATTTAGTTATTCAATGACCAAACGCTTAAAAGTTTTTATCAAGCTCCTATCAGGCCATCAGATTTCTTCAAACCGTAATGGTGCAATGACAAGCTTAGAAAGCTTTGTGAAGCAAATACTTGCATCTCTCACAGCTAAAAGTTCTTACATTATTTCTACCTATATTAGCATTGTTTTGTGTGGATGGTCTGAGAAATAAAACTAGTTTCTTCCTAAATATAAGATTCCTTGATATTTGCTATCACCTATCTCGCTATTAAAAGCCATCAACCATCATGGGATATATCTCAAATTCTGAATGACCTTCCAAAGATCATATATTTACTACAAATTGTAGAAGAATAATGCTCTAAAGGAGACAAAGAAAAATAAAAAAATTAACAACAGTATAATAAAATGAAATGATCCAACATATAGGTCATAACATCAACAAAAACCAACAACTGACTTAATTTTTAATTGCAAATAACGACTTCCCTCTAAAAGACAAACTGAACATAATAAAATTAACAGCCACAGTAGCATCAGAAGACCACTGGCAAAACTGAATCCTTTCATATTTGGCCTAATTAGCAGTAAATGTCAAATACGAACTTAGATTCTTAGTATCTAAGAGATATGTTGTTAGTCAGAGAGCACATAATAGTATTTCTTTTTTCCAACTCTTCTATGAACCAGACATGATTGATGACAACGAAGATCTTTAATAAACACACTCAAACTGTCAAGTAACTTCAAGAGGTATGAAACAAGAAAAAAAAATTTCATTAATAATTAACTAAAACATAATTTTTCAACAAAAATTAACTAAAACATAAATCCCAACACAAAAAAAGCCTAATGAACTCAATGAGTTAAATTAGAATTCAAGAGGTCAGAAAACTTACATCAGAAGCATTCAATATCTCACGAACTTTAGCACAATGGGCACCATCAGTCGCGAATGCATGCAATACCTGAGTTAATGATGCCAAACAAATATTTCATTATGACAGCAGTGCCCAAAAGATCTGTTATGAGCCATCTTTTCTTCGCTTTACTCAAGTAAAATGAACATTTCCAGGCAAGTAACAATATTTAATTGATGTCAAATTTTGGAAGACTACAATTCCTGGACAACACACACAGAAACCAAACCCATTTTTTATGATTATTTCCTCTATGCCAAGAAGGAAAAATAAAATAAAATTTCGTTTTAAGAAAAGGTAAATAGTTTATCAATCATTTCTATATAATCGTGCAAGAACCTTATAAATAACAAGAAATCTCCATGGTAAACTTCCTACTAAACATAATTTTGGTAGGAAAGCAGATTCGACAAAACATATTATCCGGGTGTCCCACCATCTATACCTTGAGTTTTAATGAACTTAAGCCTCATGTTTTATACCCGGCCTTTCTAAAATTCCTCATCATTTTTCTCAAATATCAGCTTCTTTCTTTAACTTCTACTTACTAGAACATTTAACTACAATCAGTTTTCATAGCTGACCATTTCAAGATAAGGCTGGGCATTTGCAAAGTATATGTTTGTGCTTATATAACCTAAGAATCTTGAAAAGTGACAATATCAAAGATTACTCGATCAGGTCAATTGCTCAGAAAAATACTGTGAATTGCACTTATGATTTATGAGTAAAATAAGAATAAGCAGCAATTATACCACATTACCAACCATCAAAAAATTGGAATATAGAATAAAGAAATTCCCTAAGAGACTTACCTCAACCGCGAGCACTCGTCCAATTGAAGCCTCAGACTCATTCCACTTCATTTGGCTGCTGAATCCATGTCTTCCTCCAGCTCTCCAATCAAGAAGACCAAGCAATACTTCCACAAGGCCAACCCTATTTGTTTTGTTAGGAAAATCAACATACAAGGAGCCAATGATCATTATTTGATGGAAAGAACATCAAGACAATCTTAAAGAACAATAATGAGCACAAATAGAATATAAGGTTTTGGTTACGATCCAGCAAAAGTAGAGCTCTACATAGATTTATACACCTTGGAACAGCCCATCCAATAGCGTAACTACAGATGTGTGACTGAACATCTAGATCATAGATCAGCATAGCCATCTGTTTCCAAATATAGTACTCAGCTAACTAGATGTAAAGGTTGACATTACCTCCAAGTCTATTGAAATAAATTGTGCACAAGATACTGTTGCATATTAAACACTCAGACTAGGTGAAGATCACTACAGACTGTAGACGCATGCTTAACTTGCGTATAGATCCATTGATTGAATGTACAAACATTCCCATAATCTGTCAAATTAACAAAGTATTCTCTTCAACAACAGGTATCACTGATTCTATAATATGTGAATCTCCTAAGCAATGTCTAATTAACAACTGCTTTTCTGGTGATTCCCTAAGCAATGACTAATTAAGAAATACTTTTTAAGTTTTATAGTAATTCTAATATCTTATAGGTGAATTATGTACCTTTTCTTCCAGCTATTGCCTTACATGCAGCACAAACAAAATCAAAGTGACCGCATACTACGTAAAGAAACATAATGATGATCATAGTTCAGAGCTGCAAGACAGTCTCAGAATGATGAAGAAGGCAAGAAAAACTAGAATGGAAAATCTGTAAAAAGAGGAAACCTCCTTGATAGGTATATGTTGCTACGTAAAGTTCTTTATGCGAAATGTAGTGTTAAGTATTAAATTAATTTATCATCCAACTTACTTAAGTCCTTGTGCGACAAGTGCATCTCTAGCTCGATTTCCAGCACCGACAACACGCTTTAGCGTTTCCAAGGCCAGTATACTACCTCCTTGCCATCCGATTGCTTTCATGAGCAAAGGCACAACCTGAAATATAGGAAAGAATAAAATAATGATATAAATTGTATATAAAATGAAATACATCATTATCTGGTTGTTCATTAAGGATTTATGGTGTATAAAATTTCACCAGCATTAGTTAACAAGAGCTTACAGGAACAAAATCTTATATAAATTATAAACTGAAACAAGATATAGCAGAAAGACACAAAACCTCCTTAACATAAACAGAAGAGGTCCTAAAAATAATATATAAAGACAAGTTCCACATCCAAAAAGGATGGAATACAATACTGATTCACCAACGCTTAAATGCTGAAATAATGGAAGGCATCAGATGCACATTCTTAATACCCTACTAAGTTAAAAAAAAAGTAAAAGCAAACAAAGATTAGTACTTGTACTTATGCCTGATACGACATAACAGGAATTCTCGTCTCTCTACATTAATTCATTTTAGTTCCCTAAAATCCATCCATAATCTTTCTTTAAAAAGGTAACATCCATGCGTAGATTCTCTTTTGTTTATTTTGTCAAAGCTTTTATGCAAATAAATGCTTCCGTTGTCCACCTACCTGGTAAGCAAAACTGACAATAATAAGTACATTTTCACTCTTCAGATTTGGATAACCATTTGAGGTTTACCCTGTTCTCCGTCCAAGAGGGTTTCGGTCCTTCAGATAACAAATTCTAGAAGAAAATGGCAATCAGGGAACCAAAAAAAACATGGGATGAATAAATAATGAAATCCTTGAATCCTTGAAGAATAACTTATTGACATCTAGAGAGGATGAGAGGAATCTGTGAAGGGAGAGGTACTTCCAACTCGCCCTAACTAGGTGGGTCAGAGGGCCTGGTTGCCTGGACCAGGTCAGATGGCGAGTCAGATTGGATTAGGGTTTTCAAATATTTTGATATTGAGGCTTCCGTAAATGATGAATCTGAGGAAAACATGTGCCGCTTATCACAATTGTTCGAGAAGTCCTTTTCAGCAGTAATATACCGCGTGATATATGATGGCAACTTAGCAACTTACCGTTGCTTCTTTGGAGCTCTGAGATCTGAGAGAAAGAAAAGAATATTGCAAGTAATACCTGAGGAGTTCCTGCACTTGTGGCTGCCATAGCTTCGGCACAAGTTGTGCTTGATGCTAGTTGATGTAATACTCGCAAGCAGCTAAGACGTACACGTTCTTGTGGGGTCTGCCCACAGGCCTCTGATAGTCCATCATCAGTTTCTTCATGTTCATCTGAAGTTCCACTTTTGACCTCTCCAGATGCCATTGTTTCTCTCCTACCTTCATAGGCTACAGCAGCAACCAGTTTTGGGACATATCCTAGATAACCAACATGGTCTGCAAGTGCAGGATGCACTCGCAACAAGGAAACAAGTGCAGCAGATAGCAGCAAAGGAAGCTCGGGATCAACAGCTTGTGCCTCATAATGTGTAGCAGCAATTGAGGAAACATACTGATCCAATAGCCCTTCCAAAAACCTCTTAGGATTTCTCAATGGAAACTTAGGGTCTTTTAAGAACAACCTCACATAAATTCCCCCAACCTGCATCCATGCATGTTAAAATTATCCTATAAAGATGTCCATCTATTGTAGCACAACATAAATGCTTAATCATTAGAATCTACCTGCGGTTCATCTTTCATTACATGTTGGCTAGATGCCTGTTCAGGTATATCCCAATCAACAACACGGCCTTTCATCTGTTCTTGATAGAGGTCCAATGCCATAGTTGACAACTGTGCAGAGAGAGATGTCGCCATTGCTGGCGTCCATACAAGTTCTGGTGTTTCTGTTGTTTGTTCAAGAGCAGAAACCACTGCTTCACCAGGTCCATCCCTAATCGCCGACACTAAGCCATCTGGTAGAAACCTTGCAAGTGTAATCGCCACTCTAGGTCCATGCATTGGCTGTCCGATAAGCTTGCCCAACAATGATGCAGCTGCTGCTCTTTGCTGCAAAGGGATTTCTTCTGAAAAATAAAGCTCAAGTCAGTCAGCGTCCTTACTGAAGCAAATCAGAAAAGGCAAAATAAAAAATAAAGAGAAAATTCTAAAAATTTGAACCAAATTCTTGGAAATAATACAATATGTGTTCCATCTGAGATTGGATTGGGCAATAATTGCAATGCCATGCGAATTTCAAAGGAAAATAAAATGGAAACTTAAGCTTCTTCAAAAAGTGGAAGATCTTCTGTACAGGACATGCTGAAGACTTTATGCTTGAGCATCAAATCATAATTCAAGTTTAGAAGCCAATGAATTTTTTTTAGCACAAAGCTTTAGAAGCACCCATATTCAATGAGAGGTTGATGTGATTGAGTAGATAAACAACATAGCATAAGGAGCCATATACTTGCAGGTAACACCATAATTGTTGCATTGTAAATCCATAAGATGGTGACAATGTGTAAGCATCTTTTAACATAAAAATGGTAACTCATAGGTCTATATCAGATGGATCTTTTACAAGGAAATATTTACTATTGCCATGTCATGCAAATTGATAGCTAGATGAAATGAAAATATATTCCTTGTTTATGCCCAATTTATTTTTCCATGTTACACTGAAGAAAGAAAAATGAAGAATAATCTGCAAGCATTATGAGTTACCATGTAGTGGTAAAATAAGCTCAAGAATGTACACAACTCCACCATGCTTGGCAGCAGCCCAGGCCAGCTCAGGGGTGCTTGCCAGGGAATAAAGGACAGCAAGAGCACCTTCCCTGCATGCAGGATTTCTGTGGAGTATCTGAAATAAAAGGATAAGGCTGGCCCTTTCAGCAACCATAGCCTCCAAGCACGGAGCATATGCTGTCAAGAGGGACAGAGCACTAAGACAAATTTGGGGAATGTCACTTTCGGCTGGGAAAGTTAGGGCAAGACATTCAAAAAAAGGTACAAGTTGTTCTTTTGTAGAAAAAACAGCAGCCAAACTAGGGTTGCTTGTCAATAAATTCTGCAGTCAAAACAAACTTAACTTAGAAAGTTCATTATTAATAGAGAATTTATGGAAAGGTGCTTGCTTGCTTACCTGAAGAGATGTCAACCCCATTCGAAGGTTCTTTATCACATTGTTTTCTCCCTTCACAGTTTCTCCTTTAGAGGAGTCCTTCAATAAACCATCACCTTTCTCTTCTTCATCGGTCGGTCCACTATCTGTACCATTTTGAACTATCGATGTATGAAGAAAAACATCATTTTCCTGAGATGTGTTCTGACTATCTGAACACGAAGCACTCCACCGATGAACTAGCTCCGATATAAATTTGAGCAGAGCTAAACAAAAGGCTTCCGGTTCACTTATCTCATAATCTGGTTGATTGTTGTAAACTCTTAGGTAAACATTACCGACATGCAACTCTTTAGATAGTGCTTGAAAAGTGAAGGAATGTGACTCCGTCAAATCATAAGAACCATCAGGCCCATGACTGGCACGCTGCTGATCCACAAATTTGAGCAGTTCTCCTCTGGTGGAAGAGTTCCATATAATCTGCATTCACATGGGACGGAATAAAGATATAGTACTATACATCCAAAAGAATTATCAAACTAAAATCAAATGTGACTATCAAGCACAAGAAAGGGAAAAGGTGAGACATTTAAATTTGGCAAAAAGGAAAAAAAGAACATATATGGATGCATCACATGAGGAAAATCAACCTAGTCTATTACATCTCTTCCTCCCGGTTCATAAGCTAGAATTAAGCCTGCATAATATTTAATATACCAACAAGGTACTATACTCCAAACTAACACTGCTGTACCTGATCTTTAAAGAATCTTCAGATTATATGCCTACTACGAGATAAAGTTGACAATATCATTCCATTGCTGTTTTTAGAAGTTCAAAAGATCCAGCCCAACTATTTGAGGTATGTGATGTGGATCTTTTTTATCTATTCAGCTCCATTTATACGTTAATTGATGTACAAAGGTTAGATAGGAGAGGAAACAAAATGAACATCTACTACCTACCACAAGTCTAGCTAAGACTCCATCTTATTGCACTTCTTCTGCTAACCTTTGAGAAACAGACATAAGAAATCAATGAAAGGACTAAGCATCAATTGGAAAGATGCCGGATCTCCTTTATGGTGCGATGGAGGAAAAAGTTTAATGATAACCACCAACAGAAAGCATCGAATGATGCACATGAATTAACTGGCATGTCAATCAAATCAGGAAGAACATCTAGTACTAAATAAAAGAGCATAAAATGCATCACCTCTGGTGACTCCAAATTGGCATTTATACTTGACAGAAGATCCTTTGGTGGCCGGTTTTTCAGCATATCAGCAAGTTTAGGTGTAAGCAAAGCTCTGAGTGAGTTAGCAGCTGACTGGTTATACGGCGTTGTAATCCCATCACCACAAAGACCGCATAGGCATGATAGAGCCTGAGTTGCAAGGACTGCATGCATGTTTTTAGCAATCTGTACACTTGTACCAACACCATGTGCTTCATTCATATCACTCTCTTCTGCTGTAGCATCATATTGAAGCAATAGAGGCAACAGGTACCTAAAAAGAGAAAATCAAGTTGCATCAGATAGAGACCAGGGAAAAACTACTGCACCTATTCATTTTTCTAGTCACACTTTTATATTATCTTCCTTCAGACATCAGCATAGATACAATGCTGAATGGAACTTTTGTAATGCTGCAAGGGATCTTAGTAGTATCTTACTAGTACACATTATCCAATTTTCTGAGAAGAACTACAATAATATGATTTCTGAAATCACATACCACAATAAGCCAGACATGAGTAATGCATCTTGCAATGCAGACGATACAGAAACACGAGCTGCTGTCTGGAGAGCAGCATCAACTGCTGATGGAGCAAGCTCTAGTTCTGTACAGTGAACAATGTCCTCAATGAGACCTCCAAATTTTAGCATCTCAATTCTTGCTGTGTCAAACTGACTTAGAACTGAGAGAGTGCGCATCACATTTGTAACAATGATAGCAGCTGGTTCATTAGCAGGAGTTGTAGGCTGAACTACACACATGCAGCGAGAAAGAAGAGTTGCCAAGAGAGGTATTCCACCATCTCGGATAAGCTCTTCACCATTCAATGAAGATGATGCACACCTGAGAGAGGGTAGTAAAGACATTAACTGCTAAAGTATTATGTCATATTGTGATATTCAAAATGATAAACCTGGTAGAACTAATACTAAGGATAAGAGAACTGAAAATTACGTTAGCCAGATTAGCTCAGAAGCTGCGATCAAAAGAGGGACCCTATCAGATGAAAGTAAATTATTATCGTCCTTGTCCACCGTTATAGCATTGAGCAACATTGGATAGCCAGCATATTTGAAAGGTTCCAAAACATCCCCATATCTCCTGTACAAGATGCACTGTCCCTTCAGTAACAGCAATAATCTCCAAATTTGAGGCCCTTGTAATCCTTGCATAGTTGCCTGCGTATAAGAAGAATAATTGACATTAGATGAAAAAAATTACAAAAGAAACATGAGTATGCGAGGCAGTTGGCAATTTCTGAATCAGGGATATATAAACTGGTTACCGATGCAAGATGATCTGAATAGTTCTATAGATGAAACTTAGTAGCAGGAAAGAGGCTACAACACAATCGCTTGGGACTCCCAATAACAAATGCATACACCAATTATTACAAAAGAAACATGAGTAAGCGAGGCAGTTGGCAATTTCTGAATCAGGGATATATAAACTGGTTACCGATGCAAGATGATCTGAATAGTTCTATAGATGAAACTTAGTAGAAGGAAAGGGGCTACAACACAATCGCTTGGGACTCCCAATAACAAATGCATACATCAATTTACAAATATCAAATTATTATCCATAGTCCATACAAAGTTTATCTTTTAAAAAATACCAGAACATATATTTATATATACCTGTAGCTTATTGCTGTACAAAAATCAAATACTTCTAACCTCTCAACTGAGAAAGTAACTAAAATCAGAGAAGGAGAAGAAAACTTGTTTTTAAGGAGAAATTTGTAGTTTAGGAATTTAGAAGCAATCAATGATGGCCATGCCAATGCTAGGTCGGCACATGGTACAGGGAGTGCCAACAGCACCTCCCCCTAAAAGCCTCAGATAGTGATTTTGTGGTCGTGTGGAGAAACCGGAGGAGATATAGAGCTGATGAGGACTCCCATAGCTATGTGGATAAGCCAGAGAAGATGAAATGGTCATGGCTAGGGTTTTTTGTGTTTCTTGATCGGATGAAGAACAGTGGAGAAATACAATTTGTCACTTAAAAATTGGATTTGGATTAGGATCCTTTAAGATAAGTTAGAATTCATTATCACTTAAAAGGATACGCATCACTTAACAGAGAATCGTTTATGATAAGTCAGAATCGTCTATTACTTATGATAGAATCCACATCTTCCAATTACTAAAAATAGGTTCCAATAAGCTAACCTATCAATCACCGGTCCACACCCATTTTTTTAACCCTAGCTCTAAGCCGGGATGGTTGTGAAAGATTCCAAATCTCATCTCTTTCCTGTGCCGACCATGCTATGTGTCAGAGCATGGTACTGCCACTGCCATGGCCATACTTGGATGCAATGAAAGCAGTAATTTAGTGATAACAGCAATAAAAGACTACCTGCAAACGCTCATAAGCCTTCTGTACAGCAACAAACTTCTCCCTTCCTTCAGGATTTTTGTCAGGATGGTATCTTATAGCCAGTTTTCTATACTGGCGTTTAAGCTTTTCTTCGTCAATGTTTACAAGGCGCTTTGATGCGATAGAATTCGCTTCATCCATCTCTGACGGTTTGTTGCTATCAGAATTCCCATTGATTACAATATCATCAAGCGATATTTCTAGAATCTTGCAAGCTTCCTCTTCAGAAAGATCCATTGGCCTTCGAGTTAATTCTTCACGCCACATTGCCAACAATGACTGCAAAAATTCTACATGTTCAACAATGGGCCAATTTGGAAACCTAATTTCATCACATAAATTCCGCAGGTAATAACGATGACACCACATTTCATCCCTTAACTCTGGATAAGTTACTGGAGGCATAGGAGCATAATCATAGAGTGAATGGCAGTGTTGTGATAACTTCTGAGCAAAATCACCAAGATGTTGCACAACCTGATAAGAATTAAATGGAAACAGGTAATTGATATCACTGCAAACATATTGGTGAAAGAAACATGAAAAAGAAAATGATGGAGATACATGTGAACTATTTTAATTCATTTTGAAAGCCTTGAATAGAGATACCTGCCGTATCAGATGTTCTGCTCGCATTTTATGGGTCCAGATGATTTCTGGGGTATCAGAATCAGATACCATTGCTGCAGCAAATGCAATAGGTCCACTGCGCTCCAGCACATATAATAAAGATTCAGGAAGGAGTCCACCTAGTACACTGCGCTTTGCCAAGGGCAATGATGAGGACATTGCTGCTTCTTCACCACCATGAAATGCTTGATGGACATGTGTAACAGAGAAGAGTTGTGCAATTGAAAGCAGGTTAGATCCAGGGTATGCAAGAGCAAAGTAAAAAGCACCCGTGCTGTAAAGGCGAATCATTGCTTTGGGGTTCCTAGTGACAATGGCCTTAAGCAAAGAGGCGGCAGATTCAACTATGCTTGGCTCTCCAGTCAACATAGCCTACATTGTTTTAGAAGATGCATATCCATCAGAACTCTATTTTCTTTTAAGCTTTGGACAAGTTCTGCCAGAAATGAAAATAATCGAAAAGCAAGAGGAAAATAAATAAACATGATTAAAAGATTTAAAACATTGATTAAGAAACTCCATTTGAAAAAGAAAAACTTAACAAGGACCAGCCAATTTATTGCTGCTGTACATCATCAACTCCCATAGAGTGCACTCTCGAGGCTACTGTCTAGGTAAGCATTCATGGAGATAGAAGTACGAGCATCCAAGTAGGATAAGATTTATCAATCTCAAATTCTCAATAATGCTAGTAAGCTCATTGTTCTTCAAATTATTTGAAGCAACAAAGAAGAGATTTGATGTTCCTTTTACTTCAACTCTTCATACACAGTGATATTACAATTTGTTGAGTAAACCAATGATGGCCGTGCCGACCAGCATGGGGGCGTGCTAACGGCGTACCGACATGTGGCACGAGGGTTGCCGCACGACACCCCTCCTAGCAGCGATTTGCTCACCGTCGAGCTTTCATCACCGCCGACCTTGCCGCCGTTATCGCCCATCGTGCCGGAGAGCTCCATCGATGAAAGTGTCGTTGCATCCCACGCAAGGATGCCCTAGCCCCAGCCTAAGGAGGAAGCAGACCTCGGTTGGGTCGAGACACAACGATGCCTTCATCTCCTGCAGCAAACGATGGTGGGCGAGCAATGAACAACGATGGCAAGCGGCGATGATGAGGTCGAAGAGTGAAATGTCACTAGACTTCCTCCTCTTTTTCTCTCTCTTTCTTGCAGCACAGTCGGCAAGTGCCGCAGCACGTGCCAGACCATACTGTGCAGGCTAGTGGTCAGCACGGACCGTGCCATGACACGACCATCCATAGAGTAAACTAACTAGATACATCATATAGATAGGAGTTCTCCAAGCCACAACTAAATTCATAACCAAAAAAATCATAGTTTCTAGTAAGGATCCAAAATTCATATGAACACCATTTACAGGAAAATAAACTATTCTCCTTGATACACTACTATCACTAGATAATGCTAGTTCATCAAATCATAACAATTAACAAGAGCACATATACGCCGGAGTCGTGTTAGACAAATCTGTGTTTTTAACAATATAGGAATGCAGATACTCCAAACTGTCCGAACATAGGTGGACCCACTATGTGAGAGAGACTCTAATATAGCTCGAAAGATGGAATCATTTGGCGGCTTGATTCCATCCTTGTTGGTACTTAAAGATGGGTAAGACACTGAATTTAAAAGAGTAGCCAAAAATGACCTGAATTTTCAGAATATGTACCCATTGTATACGTGTGTTGATTCAGAATAAGCACCCATTATATTCGTGGTGTTGATTCAGGTTAAAGACATGTCAAGGGAGAGGAAGACAGGAAACTTTGGAAAAAATGACCAACAAAAGATATCATGACCTTCTCGAGTAAGAGGATATTATTCAGGATAGAGCTAAATGAGAAAAAACAATGATTTCCAGCTTGCTCCAATTTGTTGGGAAATAAATTTTCTTGTATTATAGATATCTTAGTAGTTATAACCCTCATGCTTATAGCCATAAACTTATACCTAGCATGATAGACCAACAGAGACCCTCAATAAAAACTGCAAGGAAGCTGATTCTGCTCTGAGACTCCCATCTCTGGTGCTTCCTTATCCAAATTCTTTTTCATGAAATCTCTACTGCACCCACACGGGCCACATTCTACGTGCTTTCTTACTTTTTCTTGAGTGTCATTTCTCATACTTGTACTGACTACTTATTGAAGTTTGTAACTGAGGTCTAACCATATTATCAGAAACTTGGCATCAAGTATACAGCTCATTCTAAATTTCTGCTCAGGCCCAGTAGCTAATCTCAAATTGTTCGTAAAGAACAAGCATATCTGCATAAATATGTAGAAGCATTTCCAAGAGAAAAAAAGAACAAGAAAATAAAATAAGAGTTCTTCCTAAATGATCACATAAAAGGCTAAAATGCATGTAGAATGAAAAACATACCGATCACTTTCTCGAGCATTATCTCATGCAATTAATGTTGAACTCGAAGTAAAAAAACACTAACCGCCAAATTATGTCAAGGTTCGGAATTACCTGAGCAACATGCGGGAGACATCTAGGACTAGATAAAATTCGTTTAACTCGTGGAGTAGGAGTCACAATCTCCCCAGCATCATCAAGATCAGAATGTGCCAATGCCATACTATGTAATATAGATAATGCCGCCTCACCCACCTGATCACAAAGTTTTCAAATCGAACCAGGTACACTACAAGAATTAGATGACATAGCAGACACTATGGTATGCAGAAGAGTTACATAGTTGGATGCCAAGGTGAGTATCAAAGAAAGCCAATTTATCTTGCCAGGAATAAATAGTGCCAGACAATTAGTAAATCAAGCATCCAGATGAATTAAAACTTTAAACTATATGATTACCATTGCATGCAAAAAGAGAATATATTCAGAACATGAATATAGTTTGGTAAAATAATGACATCTAGAATGAACAATTGTAAGAAAACATTAGAATATCCAATTGATATCATAAAGCACTTAATTAAGAAACCATAAGCCCATAATTACTAAACCATAAAGGGATCGTACGATAAGCTTCTACAGCAATAAACAAGAATAATTGTGACTGCAATATGACATACCTGAGATGGAGTTAAAACAGGAATTCGAAATGCAAGAGCCCAACGTAGTTCACGGATATCACGCAATCGCTTCCAGTCAGCCATACTAGAAGCCCAACATCTGGTTGTCCAATCAATTGATTTCTTTGACCAAAATCTACGGATAGCATCTTTTTCTAGAGGGCCAATTTGTATGCCATCTTTGTCAATGAACATCCACTCCTTGAGCGGCTCCATAAATGCAGTAGCTGCAATTAGATTTGATTGCAAAGGTATAGAAGTCCTTTCAGAAGCTTCATGAGCAACAGTTAGAAGATCAACAGCTAAAACACATCCCCCAACCAGAACACATGCTTCAACATTTGTAAGATCCTTCATTAAGACCTGCAGAACGGCAAAACAGAAATTTTACTCAACACTTGACCTTGGACATCACCATCAAGGACGGCCATGCTGGTGAGACTCCAACACCTAGTGCGGGGTGCACCATGCCGTGCCGACCAGCACGGGTAGTTTATTACTAAAAAGAAAAGAGTTGAAGTTTAGAAAGAAGAAAAAGAGGAGGTTTAGGAGGGATTTAAGATTTCTTCTTCAAATCCATCCAAAAATAGTTTATTCTTTCATTCTCCTAAGTATTTCCTTAATTCATTTGTTTTATTTTTAAAATCTAATTTAGAATGTAAAAATGATAAATCTAGTTTAATTTTGTTAGATCTATTATTTGAAAGTCTTTCTATATAGATCTAGTATTTTGGTGCTAAACCTATGGAAGAAACTCTTTAAATGTAGAAAGTAGAAACCATAGGGAAATTTGATTTTTCCCAAACTTTTTCATATTTAAAAATATATATAATTAATATGTCAAGTTCATTCAAATTAAGTCATTATTGGTATAAGAACATGCTTGATTAATTTCATATGAGTTGATTTGAACATAATTTTTAACTAAAATTCAGATAATTATAAATTATTGTTTTGCCCAACTTTTTTTTTCAAAATTTTAAAAAAATAAAATTAATATGTCAAATTCATTCAATTTAAATCTCAGTGAAGGCTAACAAGCCAAGATTATAAAAGAAATAATGGAAAACTTTTAACTCCTCAGCAAATAAAAAAAAAACCAACTACACATGAAACCAAAGAAAGCAGTCTCAACTTTTAAAAATGTATCTGAGTTTCTGATGCAGATATGCAGGACATACTTCTCAATTAAAAACTTTTCCAGCAGGGAAAAAGATGAATACAAACTTCTATTGACTGTGGCAGATAGAATTGAGATGCATGCTATTATGTGAAACATAAGCATGTCTTCTGACTCAGCGAATTTTTTAATCTAGAAGCAACAACAGAAAGTTTCTCTTTGTTGAAAAATGTGAAGTTGCATGTATACAGTAAAAATAATATCACCTTTAAGCAATGAATGGGATCCTATAAAAAGGTTGGATACTTGGATCAAATCATCCAATCAGGTTCTCAACACTTAAAACAATTCGGAAAGCCAATTTGGATGTGGCTGAAAAGTTCATGCATGAATGTGCAAAGTAACATATGTTTACATACATAACGTCAAATCCTGTAACTAACAAAGGGCAGCTATAGGACACATATTTAAAGCACATGTCGATAATCACATAGACTTCTTGTCCATCATGTGAAATAGTTCAATTAATTTAATGATCACCAAGGGTTAAGACACTTTTGATTTAGTATAAACTATAAAGGCAAGCATTAAACTTGCCGTAGATGGAAACTGGTACCATCAGTTTAAAATTAAGTAATAAAGGACAAGAATAATTTACACCCAAAATCCTAAACCAAGAAATTAAGAGTAAATATTGCCTTCATGTTGGTCAATGACATAGAAAGGCATACACAAGCAACATACAAAACCAAGCTATTATTAGGGAAAAATCTAATGTCCGGAGTTAAAGAAAATAAAATTCAATCGAGAAAAAGAAGCATTCATATCAGACTTGCAGGGAAAAGAGGGACTACCAGGAACATTATATTAACTCAACATTGTTATTGGGTTTTAATTATTGAAATATTCAACTATTGTCAATTAATGAATGTGTTTAATCATATTATATATTTATGTGTTGAATCATGTCTTTACTTGACTATTGCTATATTTTTAATTAAATAGGCCGTTAACAACATTATCTAGGGATAAAAAAACTTTGATGTAGGCTTTATATATATATGTATTCAAAATAAAAATATTTAGAAAAACTCTAATGAGCATATTAGAGGTGTGTTAGAGCCTACCAAGCCGGCATGCCATGTGCTGACAGGGTACCGACACGGACCTCCTTAACACAACACCTGAAGTTTTATATACAAATCTTGGACTTCTGACATAAAGTATAGTGATAATGATAACTCTGTCAAAATTTCCTGTTTTACTTGATGTCATTTTGACATCTAGCTATCATGCTCATCTTTCACAAGCAACATGCTCAATCATCTGTAATGCTTAGAATGAAATCCTGAAAATGTTGTACCTTATACTATTTGTCAAAGTTGTCATAAACTAAAGTATAATGATGAACACAAGCAAACTATGTCAAGAAAATAGTGCATATAACAAACTCAAGTTAAATTTGCATGTCAGACGGATGTACCTTTAGAAGTAGTAGTAGACGGTGTCTTAATGCTCGATCATCCGTTCTGTCCAAGAGAACTGTTATATGAGCAGTACCATCAAAGGGTCCAATGGTCTTATAATGCTGCTCATACACAATCGCCATTGCCCTTGCACAAAGCTCTCTTACCGAAGAGCCTCCACCTCCACCAAAGCCATCCAATCTTCCCATATCACACCAATCATCAGATGAACCCAATTCATCAGGAACAGCGCCATCCACAGTAAGCCCTATGTCAGCGTCGCACAAGAAACGATGATATAGTGCTCTAAAAAATGCAGCAGGATCACGCAGTGGGAAATCTTGTGCCTGATAGTTGCTTCCACTTTCAAGCAACAGACGCAGATAATACTGCCCCACACAGACTTCTTTTGATAAGCTCGGGTAGCTGACTGAAAATTCAGCATAGTTCCAAGATATACGAGGTGCATTATCACAAACATCAGAAATTGCACTTCCAGGGACAATGTCCTCAGATCTTTCCTTTTCAATATCTAGTTTATGAACCTCAGCTTGTAAAGCCTCTCTTAGCTCTTGCCTTGTTCTTTCGTTCCATACTAAATCTGCTCGATTGTGATCTAGACTGAATGCTTTCCAAAATCCATACCAATTGCACAGCAACCTACCAGATCCCACAGGAGTGTTCTCCACAACAACCTGAGCAGGGGCTGGAAGATCAGGATGCATAGAACTGACAAGGTTTGCATGAGGGTCCATTGATTCAAAAGCATTTGAATCCAAAGTCTGCGCTGTCCTGCTTTGCTGAACATTATCAGTATAAACAGCTCCAGAGGCAGCATTGTGGAAAAACGCTTGGGGTTCAGCAGTTTGGTTTACACCTGGAAAAGCAGTGGGGAAGACAGACTGGACAATATTCGACTCATGGGTAGGTCGCTGATAAATTTCAGGTCCTGCATGAACACCAACACCTATCTGTTTTGCCAATTTACCATCTTCAGCATCATTTACAAATGGCATTACATTATCCTGTGCTGCTATACCTCTACCATTATGGACCCTCCTCTGCTGAAGTATGCGTCTTCGCCTTCTACTTAAAGGCGTTTCTTCATACTGGTTCTGAGAATCTTCAGAACTTGCATCTGACCGTGTATGAAGATAAGCAACAAGCCCAGGAGGTAGAACTCTAGACAGCAAATGAAGTGCAGGTTGATAAGAATCAGCCCAAAGAGCTACAAGCTGTCGGCTAACATCACGGCGCTCACCAGCAGGAAGGAAAAAAGCATGCAGCAAGTGCCTCAAAAGAGCACCATCTCTCAATGCAGCGTCACGCATAGATTCTGCTGCAATCGCATCCTCTTCAGCAATTGTACGCATGATAACGGCAACAGTTTCTCTTACGCTTTCAGCAGGGTGTCCAAACAATGCAAACAAACGACGCCGCAAACCAGCAACCTGACGTAGTAACTCAACAAAAGTAGTGTGTTGAGTTGTTTCACCATGTGGTTCACAAAGCATAGTTTCAAGGATCTCTACAACTGACATCGAAAGTAGTGGTGATACAGATGTTGGTTTCAGTCGATTAACAAGAATAGTAACAGAATTCTGATGTGCAAACAATACAGACTTGGTATGCATGTAAGTGGCATGCCATTCTCCCTTTGTGTCCATCAATATACTGGAATCACCAGGACCACCACCAATAAGCATAGCTACAAGTCCTGACGCCTCAGCTGCTACTCCATCTGAACCATTTCTCAGAAGTCCCATTATTCTCCCAACAGCAGCAGGAAAGGACATCACATGTGATGCCGCACTTCTTGATGTAAGTAACCTACGTAAACATGCAATAAACCCCATGACTGTTGCTGCTGCTTTGGGTGACGGAGGCGGAGGGGGAGGAGCTTCTGGGGGAAGGTTTGGAGTTGCTGGAAGCATCGTAATTAAAGCCATCAGGACTACTTCAGGCACTTCAATATTAGGAGGCAATCCGCTATAAGGTATACATGCATTAAACTCCCGTATTCTCCGCCACAATTTTGCTCTCGACCCTGGAATTGACCCTCCTTCAGCCACAGCATCTTTAGCAGCTGTAGCTAAGTGTTTGAGATACATTGCCGCACCTTCAATGTCAACAACAGTACGTTGCTGACTTTGTTGCATCTGAACAAAGGCTCTTCCACAAGGAGGATCTATGCGATGCCCGGGCATGGTCAACCTTGGCAGCACTGGAATGGCGTATTGACCCTGCACAGATAAGGCCATGTTAAATGTAATCGAAGCACAACAAACAGCCAAGGACATCCAGAAATGCACACATGCACAAATATACAAGCATAAGCTCGCACATGCACACCATCACATGCATAATGCCACATTAAAAGATAGGCACACAAACACAACCATAGCAGCTGACCAATAGGTATAGGAGAGAAGAGTAAAGGTGCCAATTCAAATGAGCACCTAATATCTCAAATTGTTTTTGCAGGACACATATCAGACTAAGGAAAAATGCATCGCTCAAGAAGATATATTGTTTCAAGACATCTTACTGACTTAAAAACAAGGGCTACAAGTGCCGTTTTTCAGCATAAAGGTGCCATTCTTATTTCAAGTGTGTGCTTGACATATTGCCTCTCGTTGGGCATAGCATGTACTAAAAGGAATACATTCAGGAGACAAGTTAGCCTACCTCAGTTTGCAAAACATCACGAACTGCTGCAAGCAAGCTATCACGAGATGTACTAGCATACACCTATAATCAAAATAAAATGCATTAACAAGATAATAAGAGAATTTCTTCAGCATTACAGCATAGTGATTTCGAAAGACACTTACATGAATTGGGCAACCATCATTGAATTCGATTGCAAACATTTGTGGCTCTTCGGCAAATCGAACGAGACAACTTACAGAAGACAAAGGCCGAACAATGACAGCCTGGATATAATTAACTTCTCAGCTGAAGTGCATAAGGAAATATTTTGAAGCAAAATAGACTAATTAAAGAAAAGAAAGAAGAACCAGCTTCAGAAGCACCAAGAAAATCAGTCACTAACACACTGTAGCAAGATGAGCGCTTTCTTGCAGATCCAGGTTAGCTTATAGGACTGGGTTAACTGATGGTCCCATTACTTTCCTCCTAGGACACCAAAATCAAGCCTATTTTCAAGACTACATTATAGGGAGCCTCCAACCTTGTTATTGAGAAAGGATAAAGATGACCATCTAGGTGCCTCCACAAACAACTTTTTTTCTACCAATCCATAAAAAAAAAAGAAAAGAAAAGAAAATTGATTGTCATAACAAGATAAAAAAGAGTATTCTAGTGCACGAGGCTCCAGTAATGAATAAAAGCATATCCTCACCTTCATTTATGAAAAAGCTGCTTCCAATTCTCATAACTAGATACTCAAGAGGTGGGAAGGAAGAAAAACATACAAGAAGAGTTAACAGCGCCATGCCCAGGAGAAAATATCATCAGTGTACCATATTCTCTTACTCTTCAAATAAACCTTAAATAGATCAATGAATCAGCTTTTTTCCTCTCTATACATGCTTTTACTGTCATTTTCTTTTTCTTTTATAGGCATCATGCCATTGAGACTTCTTATTGGCTGACCCATCTATCATCAATAACCATAAAAATGAGTGTCCTAGTGCACAAGGCTCCAGTACTGAATACATGCATATCCTCACCTTCATTTATGAAAAAGCTGCTTCCAATTCTCATAACTAGATACTCCGGAGGTGGGAAGGAAGAAAGACATACAAGAAGAGTTAACAGTGCCATGCCCAGGAGAAAATATCATCAGTGCACCATATTCTCTTACTCTTCAAATGAACCTTAAATAGATCATTGAATTAACTTTTTTTCCTCTCTATACATGCTTTTACTGTCATTTTCTTTTTCTTTTATCAGCATCATTCCATTGAGTCTTCTTATTGGCTGACCCATCTATCATCAATAACCATACCCAAGTCCAGGTTAGCAAGGATTTAGTTTATTTGAGATTTTTGTTAATATCTCTTTAAGTTATTTCCATGTACTTCAGATCCTTTACTAGTTGGGTGCATCTGGTTAATCTGGTTATAATAAAAGTAAAGTAGACTAAATAGAGGCATCATGTAAAGAAGATAAGAACCAGTGAGATATAGGGTCATGGATCTGGTAAAATATGAAATAATTTATAACAGTAAAACAAACACACATAAATTGGGTTTATGCAGAAAATGGAAAGAAGATCAAGCATGTGGGTACCTCATAGTTATCAGGACGCCTTTCAATAAGTGAAGCTTTTGTAAGAACAAATTCACGTGATACAGAATCACCTTGATCTCCAAGTCCTCCCTTGGGTCCAATTCCCAAACTTAAGCTTTCAACACTAGCAGTTCCATGAGCAGCAGAGCGTAACCTTGTCACAGACCATCCTGCAAATGGTGTCTCATCTGCTCCAACTGCTTCCTTGGCTGCAAATCACAATGAACTATTGAAGAAATTAAACAAAAATCATGTTTCTAATACTAAAGAGAAAGAAAATCACAGCGACTTAGCATTAGCAGCACATGAGACTTCTTCTAATGTCAAAGCAATTTGAAGGATGATCTTTTCCTACATGGCAAAGATAAAAATTGCAAGAAGCTTAAGGTTTAGATCTTAACATCACAAGTCATTGCTAATAGTTTCCATAAAAGGAGCTTAAGAGGAGCAAACTGCTGAAAATTCCAAAGAAATCATGCATCAGACATCATTAACACAACTGGTCCTGGATCTGACAACAGCCAATGATGGAATCCTGTTGAAATCCTGTAATCATGTATTCGGATTTTCTTACTTCCACAAGCCATATTTGTATCCTTATGTTTCTTCTCAATGCTTTCTCTTTTCAAACAAGAGATCAGAAATTCTCCCCTTGGTTACTCCTTAAAAAAATTTTGTGGGGAATGCTACTATTTGAAATTCTTCTGACTCAGAGTTGGATTTGGAGATTTGTACACTAAATTCCGTCCTCAATTTCAAACAGACTGAAAAGCCTTTCTCCTTTGGTGGTCTAATTGGCGCATACCACGGTGGGGTCTTTGATTGGGGTAAAGGTTGGATTGAATCATTCGCGATGGAAATGCCCTCACCTACTTGACTAAACTAAGAACCTCAACAGATGCTTAAGTTGATTTTCGACTTTTCCATTTTCCTTCTTGTTTATAAAAATCCAATCAAGATAAACTGGGCACTAAGGTGAGACGTGAAAACACCCAATCAGTTTGGCAACTATCCAAGAATAAGAGATTGTTGTACTGTCGGAACATGAGTTTAATTTGAATCTTATTTTCATAAATTTGGAAAGTCAGCTTGTGCTTCGATGCATGTGATGGAACGACTCTCCCGACAACCGGATAAGGACCAAGCAAGTAACGGAAAAGGTTACAAATCAATCAAACCGGAAGGTTGGATAGCCCCTACTTCCATGACGAAGCCAAGAAGGAAAAGACTAGTTCCCCATAGAGTGTTGTTTGAGCAATAGGAGTGGTTCGCCTAATCGAATAAAGCCTACCTACCCCCTATATCATGTGTTCACCATACTGCAAGCAACAAGTGGGGGAGGCGCCGAGTACATAGACGAGGCCATCCCGAGAATGATAATCATTACCTCGTGGTCTTCCACTCCAACACTTCGGTTGAATAATTAAGGTGCAATCTTTTGAATCCTTCACGAGTCCCAGTGGGAGGTATCCGGGGAACTCCAACACGTGTTGATTCTATAGTCATAAACACACTATTAAAATGTTGAGTAATATCAGTCATCTATTTCGAGGAAAGACTCCCGGGATGGATTGGATAAAGTGACCTATGGCTCAGCCCACAGCTTCCTTCCCTTCGCATAGCCTAGGTGACATTTCTTGGGATCAGACATTGCATTGGTACCCTATTTCAATCTCAAATCGTCTAATACCGGGAAATCGTTTGATATTATCTCGATAGTACAAATCGCCTGCTGTCAAAAGCTATTTGGGATCCTTTCCCTTACTATTTTATATGTCACTTGGGAGCAAGTAAAGTTACTGCAAAATTGCTTTTTGATAGGTCCAAATGGAGTAGTTGCAATGCAGGTGCACGTAGCACTTGCCTGTGTATAAGCTGTCATCTTAAAGTTGCTCTAAACATCCGTCTTAGCTAACTTAATTTTTATTCTTGTAAGAAAACTAGCTCTATATTACTCCTAATTAGGCTATGCAAGAGAAAATCAATTAAAATAATAAGACATCTATCCAATCCAAGGAATATTTACAATAACTCCTATTGAATGATTCGTTAATAAGATATAGGAATGCTTTTTTCATCTAAAATTGAATTCACATTTTAAGCCAATAACAATAACATATGCAGGCCACACGCCAAACATTTTGAGCAGGAACATAAGGGTATCATACAAAATGACACATCCAGTGATCAACATATGATATTTATGAACTCATGAAAATACTCATAAGATCATGGAACCAATATGTACAAAAAAAACTCATATGAATGGAAACTAAAGGGAACAAAACATGACTAGAATGAATGTATTGTAGGTGCAAACTTACCCCTTTTAGTAATAAAACCCGTCACCGTCATTGACTGAGAATTGTCAACTGTTAATGCCAATCCAACATTAGATCTTGCTGTTTTAGTCTGTAATATAAGACACAAGAGGGTAGAGTTGTTACAAAATTACTAGGAGGAACAAAAAGAACTTAAGCTTCTATTAAAGAGAAACAAGGAAATGAGAAGGAAAAACAACTCCAGAGGACCAAGGAGGAGAGAACCATACCAAATACGATATAATTGTAGTGTTTGAAGCTCCAGAGGCACCCATAAAGACTTTACTTTTTCTTCCATATAGAGGACACAAAACAAACCCTCCACCTTCAGAACTCCTAGTCCCACTGTTGTCAGCCAAAAGCACAATAGCAGGAGTATCCATGTCCCTAAAATCTAAACACCACCGTGGATCTCCAGATTGCCCTTCGAGAAGCTCAATGCCAGTAGTTGTAACTTTCAACTTCTGCATAAGATAGTTCACATAAATCCTTATAACAAAGCTAATGAGCCTAATAATCAGGAACACAAACACTAACATCACTTAAGGGAGGTCTATTGACATCTCTATTCAAAGTGTATCCAATTAACTAAAAGAAAAAGATTTAACTTTTAAAATTTTACAATACCAATGCAAGTGCGGACAATAAGTACAACGACCAAAATTAAAACTAATGCAATTCAAATATTTCAATTAAAACTACGGATAACAGCTAAATCTTCAAATTTAACCACACGAACAAAAATGGAAAGATATCACGAAGAGTTTTCAGAGCTTACAAAGGAGGCCCATTGAGCAGTTCGCCGTCGGAGATGTAGCACTGGGAACTCCATGACGGGCCCGAGCTTTCCCCACCGCAGCCTGTGCAGCTCCGTGAGGATGCTCGCCCTTAGCCGCGGCGATGAGAACTTGATCCCCTTAAACTTCCCCTTCCCATCCGTCCGCACGCTAACAGTGAACTCCTGTGCCTCATCCCCTCTCCCCAGCACTGGCGCCGCCCCCTCGAAGTCGCTCGCGATATCGTACGAGTTCGTCACCGCCAAAGTCGACGGATCTAGTGTTACGATCCCGGAGTTCGAGAGGCATAGGATCCTCCTGTACCGCCCTCGCCACGAGTGCTTCACAACGAGGTACCTGGCCAAGTACTCGGGCTCCTCGGAGACGGCGGGGCCGGGGACGCGCGGGGAGGAGGGAGAGGGCTCCGCCGCGGGCGGCGGTGGCGCGTGATCTGATGCGGCGGCTGCGTGGCGGCTGACAAAGTCCATGGGGGGTAGTGTTTCTAGATATCTGGGGCGGCGAGCATTAAGGTTCCAAGGGAAAAGGAAGGAGAAGGGGGAGGAGACGGAGCCCGAGGTCGCCTCGAACGGGCTCTGGCGCGATTGATTCGCCCCCAGGGCTCCCGATCTCAAGTCGATTCCCCCGTTATCAGGGTTAGGGTTTCGTAGGCGGATCGGTTCTTGATCCCTTCGTCCTCGACGCCGTCTTCGCCGTCGTCGTCGTCGTCGATCTTGGGAATTTACCCGACTTTTCTTTCGCCCTTTCTCTCTCTCCTCTCCTTTTATTTTCGGGAAAACAGAGTTGGGGTAGTTATTGGAAGAAAGGTCGGTTGGGGAGTATTTGGGTGAGGGTGAGGGGCCGGCGATGGGCCAAGTCTTACGATGGTGCACGAAGAGTTTTCTAAGGGACAGGGGGGGTTATTTGTAAATAACCTAACTTTTATTTATTACAGATAAGGTTTCCTAATTTCCTATTGCGTAGAAAATATCATCTAATTTTTAAAATAATAAAATAGATTATTGTATGTATCTTCTTATATAAATAATCTATATTTTATTATAAAAAACTTGTACCCCTAATATAAAAATTAAGAATAAATTTAATTTTAAGAGCTCAATCTTGCTATTACTAAAATCTAAGAGTTTTTTTTTATAAACAGCCCTAATGAAGTCTAACAGGAGCTTAATCGATATTTCATGTTGTTTTCAAATGTTCCAAAAAGGAAAAAAAATCAGAAAATTGAAGCATTTATCAGGAATGTTTATCATAATTTAACAAATATTTTCAGACCTCACCTATTCTGACATTTTGTTGATAGAAAACCTATTGTGAAAAAGAAATAGGGGGAGTCATTATAACTAGGAGATAAGGCCCAAAGCCTGCGGTGATTTGGGCTGCTTTAGACTATTGGGCCTACTTTGGGCTTAACTGTGGCAAAAAAAAAAAAAATATATATATATATATATATAAATAATAATCACCAAGACGAGGATAAATAATTAAAGAATGCGCGCCTTCTCGCTAACGGCCATTCCCCTCTCTAGCGTTCCAGAATCCAATCCGCAAAACGTAAGGGGAGAAGAAGAGAGTGAGAGAAGCCGAAAGAGATGAGAGATGGAGAAGCCAAGAGAGAGACGCAGAGGAAGAGAATGCCAGAGCTTCGAGAAAGAGTAATTGGCTTCGGTCTCCTCTTCGTAGCCATTAATCTTCTCTTCTCTTCTTTGCCTTCTAATATCGTTTTGGGTCTTGCTTGAAATTAGCCTCTTCTTGGTTTACGTAGGTCGCTTCCTCGCCACTTTGTTCGTGCCATTGGAGAACCGCTTGTTGTTCTCAGGAAGCCAAGATACACCTTTGAGGCCATCAATTTCCATCTGCATGGCTGGGAGTGCGATCGTTCTGACGGTGAGTCTGTCTTCTTCATCCCCATCGCAATCTTTCTTCGGTCCTGGCGAATCTTGAACAAGAAACGACGCACGAAGAGGGGAATTGGGCCAAAGAGGGCAGATTATTTGAGATTTATTATATTAAAAAGCTGTTTGAAATAACGCTATCTTATTTGGGAACAATGCTATACTAAATGATACAATTTTCTTCTTCTTCTTCTTCTTCTTTGCTATGATTATATTGGTTTTGTTTTCTTTCTGAAGCTAATCTGGAGATGAGGGATAAGAATCCCCAGACGACTTACGAGGAAGATAGGGAGAGTTGCGACCGCTTCTTATCGGAAAGGCAGAAGCTCGTGCACAAGTACGAGAAGGAGCATCCCCCAGCAATGAAGACTACTGCTGCTTATGGAGAGAGCTCACGGAGTTTTAAAGACAACTACTTAGAGCTCTCTGAGGTGGATTACTGCAGCCTCTGAGCTCTACTAGCAAACATCATGGAGATCATCTCCTCCTACCTCGGCTTCAGCTTTAATGCACAGCATCTGGAGTCAAGACTTTGGATCATGGCAATGGTCACCGGCAGCTGGGCCTCATTCTGAGCTTTTACTGGGTCACACATCGGACCTGACTACCAGCTTTAATCTTCGCCGAGAGCCGATATTTCAAGACGAGAGCCAGGCAGCCGTCGTAGCGGCGATCACAGCACAGTCGAGTTGCTGGACTTTTACCTCGCACACCATAAAGCTGAGGTGCAGAGACGGACGAGCAGACGAGTGCTCGTATGTTGTAGTGTAGACATTTCCTCAGTTAATCAGCAATCTACTTTCAGAAACTTGTAGAGATAGAAAGACGGCCGAAGCTAACCCCCTCCATAAGTTGTGGACAGTGGACACTACATCAGACAACAGAGGGCAACGTAGAACACGAATTTTTAGGTGAGAGCTGTCAGGGAAATTTTTTAAGTAGAGTGAAATTAAATTAAAAATTTAGATTTATACGATTAGATTGGTACAAATTGACTCTTAAAAATTATGCCTATCTTTTATCAAATTTTCAAATAATTTGTATTAGTCAAAAATTAAGATAAATATTTTTGCATGAAATTAGAATCCATGTTTTCTATAACTCTTCTTATATAAAAGCTGCTGCTGGATGAAGAAGAAAAAAAAAAAGTTTTTATACGTGTTTTATTTTATATTATTTAAAAATACACCCTATAAGAGCTGCTGCTGGATGAAGAACCCACCCTATAAGACGCCTTGTTCACCTACTCAGCAGAGACACCACACCACTCCAGACCACCGCGAAGACGCAAAACGAGATGGAGAGTAGATTCCTTCTGAATATTATAGTCCGCCAGGGTGCCGCCATCCTCCAGTTGCTTCCCTGCAAAGATGAGCCGCTGATGATCCGGAGGAATACCCTCTTTGTCCTGAATCTTTGCCTTGACATTGTCTATTGTGTCTGAGCTCTCTACCTCAAGAGTGATGGTCTTCCCAGTCAGGGTCTTGACAAAGATCTGCATCCCTCCTCTCAGTCGGAGAACAAGATGCAGGGTGGATTCCTTCTGAATATTGTAATCCGCCAATGTCTGGCCGTCCTCGAGTTGTTTCCCGGCAAAGATGAGCCTCTGCTGATCCGGAGGGATGCCCTCCTTGTCCTGGATCTTAGCCTTGACATTGTCGATTGTATCGGAGCTTTCGACCTCTAAAGTGATGGTCTTGCCGGTGAGCGTCTTCACAAAGATCTGCATGCCACCTCTGAGACGGAGGACAAGGTGGAGGGTCGACTCTTTCTGGATGTTATAGTCAGCCAACGTCCGACCATCCTCCAGTTGTTTCCCGGCAAAGATGAGTCTTTGCTGGTCCGGGGGGATGCCCTCTTTGTCTTGGATCTTGGCCTTGACGTTATCAATAGTATCAGAGCTTTCAACCTCAAGGGTGATGGTCTTGCCCGTGAGTGTCTTTACAAAGATCTGCATCTGTTGTCACGAACAAACCAGAATCTCAGGCTACCCATTGCTCACAATCAAACAATTATATAACTGCTTGCGATACGTCTAATGAATGCATGCAAGCCAGGGTAGGAAAAGAAGAGAAATTTCAATAGAAAGTTTCAACGAATCATCAAAGCAAGATAATCGAAACTTGTAATCTAGCACAACTCAATTAGAAACCCTCAAAGTAAGCATGATGAACGAAATATATGATCAAAAATGAGCACGAAGGAAACCCACGGTCCAAGAGCACCAACGTATAACTACAAGTACTAAAACAAAGACTGGAAGAAGAAGAAGGATACCTTGAGAGAGGTAAGTAAGAGAGAGAGGGAGAGAGATCGGAAGGCAACCAAGGAGCTTTGGGAACAACGAGAACAAGAGCGAAGAAGGAAAGAAGCTTGTAATGGGTTTCAGTTTAGGGAAGTTAAGGATGGCCTATATTTATGGCTGAGGGAGAGGAAGAGAGATTGGAACGGACGGTGGCGATTCCAGTGGCAATCCCTTCCCTCTTAGTTCAAATTTGGTAACACGATATCGTAACCTCCGGCACAAGTTAAGAAGCCTCTCCGCGTTTCTCGAATCCGCTCGGGGTCTCTTGAATCGAGCAGGCGCCAGGACGACCCGTTATTATATGGACTTCGGCCTGTTTATAGAATCCGAAACCGCCAAAGAAAATAATCCCGCTTGGTTTGTTAATAATTTTTTTTAAGAATAACTGTATATAAAAATAAAAAAATTTGTTTGAAAAATATGCTAACTTTATGGCCCAACCCATCTTATACAAAGTTTAATTAAAATATACGTAAAGTTAGTATTTGATTACAGAATGTATTTAGAAAATATCTAATTTATGAATAAATACTCTTTGTACATAAATCAAACACCAATTAAGTTTATGAGAATGCAATCAAGGTACTCTCATGATCATCAGTTGGGCAATGCTATTTGATATAAATCTTTCTTAAATGGGCTGATCTGAAGACCTTTAATGCAAGTACTACTGAGAGTTTCAAGTGACAATTATGAACAACACAAGTGCTAAGATATGGACCTTCAGCGCCTAACTAATACTGATAAGTGTATCCGAGAATTATAGAGTACAAAGTGAGAAGAGCCAGAATTAGAAGACAGGACAGTTATCAACTTGCACTCCTTTGGCAGTTGGACAAGAAGCAAGCTGACAATGCTCCCCTGCAGTCCCCCACCAGTCGAGACCTTTGTTCTCCATCGACAGCGAAAAGTATATCAGCACTCCCATGAATGCGACTCCCGCATCCATAGCAGCAGAGAGGATGTAATTGTATCTCTCCCACCACTTCTTTCGGTATCTGAAAACGAAGAAGTTGAAGATAGTTCCTACTACAATCCAGGCATTGTAGTTGAGTGCAGTTGCTGGAGGCATATTAGCAGTTGCTCCAATAAGGACAGGAAGGTTTATTAGAGGGATCCAGGACTGCTTAGGGAATGCCTTGTGGAGTAGCCATACTATAATTGGACCAATAGCTCCTCCAAGGAAGAACCAATTCAGAGCTCCATAGTTGCCCAGAGGCCCAAAGATACGCCTAGGACCGACAAGTCCCCAGATGACAGACGCGTCGAAGAAGACACGGTCTCCTGGACATGTCCATGGGCTGTCTGGAGGAAGAAGTTCATCTTGGCATATGTTCTCGATCGAGCCCAGTAACCACCAAGCAACGCCAAGGTTGATCGTACCAGCGACCATGGTACCAAGGAACTGATGGAAAGAAGTAGGATGTGATAACATAAAATGCATAAGAAACTTGTAGTTCTAGTTGTTACTCGAAGGTTAAGTACCTGAACGAGGAACATTGATTTGGGTGGAATCTTCATGTAGTGACCAAGCTTGAAATCCGCAAGGAATGCGACAGCTTGAGACATGCTCATGTAGCCATACACTTTGAAGCAAACATTAGCTATGGGCTTCCCAGGCATTATCAGACCCATGACATACTCAGTGATGACATTTAATCCAGGAGTCTTTTTTTTCAGATCAAAATTTCACAGTAAAGTAAGGTACAGTTAGCATCAGATGTCAGAAGGAATAGTGCAATCCTATGTTAAGTACTTGTGAACTTATTCGAAGATAAATGGTTTCACAAATTATAAACATAGAGAAGGTGAAGTCGAGATTGGTCGATTGACAAGAGGAAATTGGATAGGACTTGAGACTTGAGAAAATAGAGAGATTATAACTGTCCAGATGAGATACAAGTAAATTTTTCATTGTTAAAGTTATATCCTTTAGTTGATTCAATTGGATGCATGAAATTGTGTAATCTAGCGAAGTAATCATATGAAAGAGTTGCGTCCAATTGGCCCAGTCAATTTTATGTAGTGAATTGAAGCAGTAGCAAGTTAAGGGATCGAGATGGTTCAGGAATTGTAAACTGAGTATTCTTTGTGCAATGCCTAAAAAAGATCTGAGTTTCCCTTTTCTTTTTCTGTTTTTTGGTGTGTGTGTGTGTGTGTGTGTGTGTGTGTGTGTGTTTGCATGTGTCTGTATTTGTGGTTGTTTTTGTGAATCTTTAACATTGTCAAATCAATTCAAAAACTCAATGAACTGCAATAATGTGAATGTTTGAATCTTCATTAACAAAGAAAAATAAATAGGACAAGGCACTATATGTACCTGGTTTGTAGTTGCAGTAATGATGCTGATTGGAAGCGTGAACACAAAAGCCATACCACAGGCAAAGATGAGCCCCCACCATGGAAGCTGAATTTGGTCCTTTAACAGCGTGCAAAGAATCAGAGACACAATAAGTGACAATGCCAACAGCAAGTGAAACCACCACTCAGGTATATCCGCATACTTCCTCATTAGCCTTGTATGAATGTCAACTTTTCCTTTGTATGAAACACGGAACCGGTCATAGATCTCCCTGAAAAATTAATATATGCAATAACAGCTTTATAAAAGTCTTCTTAAAGGATAGAGTGATGGCATCATTACAGTATGTATATTCTATACTTGAAATTAATTGATCCATCTGCCAATCAAACTTCCACAGATATATCTTTCATTACTTCAGGCAGCTTGACTGCATAAAGAAAAGGATAAAGATTCTGCTTTCATATTCTGTAACTAAAGATGAACCGAGTTCATATTTACAACAGGTAGCACTTTTTATACTAAAGCAGTCTCAAAACATAATTATTCGTATTATCAAATGGCGCCTCTTGTTTGAAACTATGTTGTCATCAAAAGTAATTGCTACATATATACAATTCGTTAGAAAGCCTTCACTTCAGTCATTTTCTAACTGCTATCTTTTAAGGCTTCTGATGGATGTTCTTGATGACTCTCTTAGAATATTCACCATGAGACAAGTAGTTGGTTCATTTAATGAACTTAAGAATACAGGCCAACTTCAATAAAACTGATAGAGAAATAAAAGTGAAAGAAGCGGAGAATATTCAACCGCTATTAAAACTCCGAAGAAAAAGGCATCAGTCATTGTGGAGACGGACACATACCTTCCATAGAAAAAAGCAACATGTGTTAGTGTAGCTGCAATTGTGGCAAAACTGAGGCCATAAGACAGAGCGAAGAACGTGCTTAAATTTATCCTTCCCTGCTTCTCATATGCCGCCATATCAATTTCAAACTTATTATTCACAATAGCAGTGATGTCATAAGATTTGCCGGCAGCTGTGAACAGATGTGATGAGAATATGGGAAAAGTCTTCGCATGGTATAAGTCCAGACCCCAATAAGCAATCGGGATGATGACATAGAGGAAAAGAACAAAGCCAACAAAAATGTTGGCGATAGCAAAGAAGGGACAGACAAGCGGGCTAAATAGAAAAGAGGCGACGGCAGTCCAATCCAGCGTGAAAGCACCAATTCCGAGTCCTCTCATTCCAGAGCCGATCTGTTGTGCAGTGACAGACTTGGAGAACACCCAGCAAAGCCATGAAACGTTTGTGAGTGTTGGAAAGAGGTATCCAGGAACTGCATACCATGTAAAGCTGCAGATTAGAGCAATCACGAAAAACTTGGCTCTTGACATGCGGCGATCTTCCTTTTCATGCAAGGCCCTGCAAAATTCAAGTCCATTACTCTGCAATTTAGTTTAGGATTTATCATCATTTTACTGTCTGCATAGCTATCAACCGGACCAAACATTTAGCATTGAAATACAACTGCAAGAAATTTGACTCAAGGCTCTGTACAGTTTCGGGAAACATGATGAAGAGACAAAAAATCCGCAATGATCCTGAACTTCTAATATTGCAAACATGTCAAACATAAGCACGTCAAATTCTCCATATGAGTGGCCAACTAAATTGTCGATCTAAAATGCAAATATATAGTTTATTTTTCCATATGAGTTATTTCTCAGAATTCAGAAACCAACATGGTAACTATCAATAGATCATCTAACCTGCAGACCAAGAAGTTATTTTTCTTTGATATGTTAGCTGTAGACTAATAATTGCAGTTTAGGGAAACATGATGAAGAGACAAAAATCTGCAATAATCCTTGACTTCTAATGTTGCAAATATGCTACACATAAGCACGTCAAACTGTCCACATGAATGGCTAACTAAATATCAATCTAAAATGCAACTACATAGCTTATTTTTCCATATGAGTTATCTCTCAGAATTCAGAAACCAACATGGTAACTATTAATAGATCATCTGACCTGCAGTCCAAGAAGTTATTTTCTTTGAGATGTTAGCTGTAGACCAGTAATTATAGCTTTTCCTTTTCCTGATAGAAGCCTCAAGACAGTTTAATTGCAGCGATTGATCAAAACAGTTGCAGTCACTACCTAGTACCCCATATGCAGGAATTTCCTGCAGGCAGAGATGCAGACTATCTGCATGCACCCCTTGAGTACACTTGTGACGTGTGAGTTTCCGCGTGCACATTGATGACAAATTCCTTTTGGATGAAGTCAATAATGGTAGACATTAAGCCATGTTATACATTCTTCGCCAACACTTGGAAGTCATAGATTTCCCCCAGCACGCATTTATTAATGTCTAGAAAGGATATCAGAATAATGGGAATCGGGACTACAAGACAAGTGGGTTGGGGTCAAAATACCGAGTTAAACCAATTTGTCATGTCACTTTCCTCCAGCAACAAACTGGATGGTTCAGAACAAGCTTATTGGAAGTCTACGTTCTATGAACCAATTGGATCAGATTGGACGATTTCTTGGGAAAATTAATGATCAGATATCAAATATTTGAAATTTTTAGAAGATTTATTTGCAGACTCGGTGGTTCAAATCAGGGTGTCATGAGCACCGACAATCATGGCCCCCATTAAACAAATATCTAAATTGGCCAGTAGGCACATTGGAATATGGAAAATGTCCATCCTCCACATTGGAAAGAGGAGGACCACACACACATCAAGTTGGGGATATGATCAATCTGCAACCTCGATTGCAGAAATTTCTTACCAATAGGTACTTGGTAACCAATCAAGAGGTCACCAAAAACATTCCGCAGTAAGAGACGATGTCGGTTATCAATCTGGTAGCCCATAATCGTATCCATATATGACTCGCTACGGTCGAGGCAAAAGTAGAAAAAACTGAAAGATTAACTATAGCTACTTATATGCAGCCATGCAGGAAGTTTGCAGACCATTTTTAATTCACTACGAACTAATGCAGAGCACTCTTTTCCAAGTACGTAAATAAATGAACAAAAAAAAACACTGGCAGTCTATAATTTGCAGCAGAATCTTTGAAAAAGAGCAGCTTCTTTATACCTAGTGGCCATGTTGAACATGAAGCGCCGTGTTACTTTAGTATATTCAAAAAATACTAACGCCTACAAAGGCAGTGGGGCCCACTCCGAATAAGGACCTTAGGGTGATGGGTTTTGGGGAATGACTTCTGGGGAATGCCCACTTGCCCGGGCTTTGAAAAATCTATTACTGCTATAGCACGGATTATGTAAGCCCGTCCAAAAATTTATATTATTTCACGAATTTTGTAAGGAGTCTTTCCTTGTACTTCAATCAGTCTTAAATTTTTTTTTATATAAAAAAAAAGCATTTCGGGGATGAATCTAAATAGCACCAGTCCGATGGATGGCGCAACGAGGCAACGAGGTCAACTTTTTAAACTACTTCACTAGTAATCGAGTGTGAACAAGTGAACAACGTTATCGTATCGAAAGGATGGATAAGTTTTTCTATTCCTATAAGATTCTAACCCTTTTTCTTACTTGCCAGCGGAATTTGACTTTCCTTTACAGGAAAGTTGAGAAGTATACGAATTTTTGTCCATGTGATTATTTTTTTCAATAATAAAAAATAAAAATCTCTCCCTTTTCATCTTTCAATAACTATTATCTTCTTCACTCTTCCTCTTCTGCTACAACAGCCGCCTCTTTCTAATCCCTTCATCATCACCACCTCTTTCTAATTCTTTTCTTGCTATTTTTTTCTTCAAAATTTTTTAAATTATCCAAACAAAATAATTAAATTAATCCAAAAAAAAAAAAAGAATCGCATGCAATAGTTGTTGCATCTTTTCATTCCTACTCCTAGGGAAAATTTTTTTTTTCTAATCTACCCAAACAAGCCCTTACTTTGCCTCTATATTCTCATCTAACCAACATTGACATATAAGTGGCAACCTTTCTAACCTTTTTGGTTGCTTAAATGTTAAATAAATATAGGATTCCCTTCGGTGACATGCCCAAATTATTCTTGACTGATTTCCTATTATTCTTGTTACAAAATTTGTTGGCGGATAAAATTTATTATTCTAATATCTATCAGCAATGCGGCATATTATAATAATACTAGTTGTATCTCAGTCGGCATTATTTAGAGAAATTAAAAGGATTAGAAAAGAAAAACTTACCGGAAGAGCGAGACCTGCACGAGAGTGCTCGGCCACCACATGTGCGCCGGCTCCACCACGTACTTCCTCATCAACCCCGCCCATCCATATCCCAAAACCTATGAAAAAGGAAAAGGATTGCAATCCAATCCCCATAGTTTAGAAAAAATTACGAAAAAGAAATCGAATTTTTTTTTTTTACAAAATGCTACTGCGATTTGCGAACCTGGGTGGTGATGATAAGGAGCCAGGCCGCAACGAAGGAGATGCTTCGTTTATAGAACGCCTTGATGATGTTAACGATCCCGACGGCGTAAGCGGATCCGTTACCGAAGGCGTAGCCGGCATTGGCGAAGATGGAGATGAGCACGTGCTCCTTCATATTGAACGGCCCGGGATTGAGCGAGAAGTCTCGATCCCCGAACCCCGGGATCTTGAACTTGGCGGTGGGGAGGACGCGTGCGAGGAATTGGCCGGCGGGGAGGGAGGCGACCTGGACGGTGATCTGGGTAATGATGAGGGGCTCGGTGCGGTAGGCGAAGAACTGGTTGAGGAAGGACATGAGGGCGCACGATAGCGTCCCGATTAACCACATCCTAAACGTCCACACCGGCATCGTAGGGTCGTCGGTCGATGATACCGTGAGCCGCACCTCCTCGATCGGGGAGATCTCGTCTTCTTCCATTGATGATGGCGCTGCTCCTCGGGCTTCCCCATGAATTGTTTTTTTCTCCCCTCTTGCCTGCGATTTGATCTCCCTTCTGTGTTGTTTATTTGACTGGGAAACGGAGAGAGGGAATCTCGGGCGGATTTATTGGGGAGAATTCGGAGGAGAGAGAGAGACACACAGTGAGAGCGGGAACGAGAGCAGCTGTGGTTGGAGGGACCGTATTTACGAAAGTACCCTTTTGGGGGGGGGGATCTTACATCAAATCATTGCAAATTTTTCAAGCATTATAAATCAAAATGACTGAATCTAATGTTCGTAAGATACTACTTATTAAATAATTGAAGTTAACCCCGAGTATCTGCTGGAGTTCCAGTTCCAACTAGATTCATTTAATAAAGATATCACTAAGAACGCCATTTATGACTTCAGAGGCTACTCATAATTGTAACAATAACAATGTGATAATTGCTTCGGTGTGCGCGAAAGCAAAAGGGATTTAAGCAGTTATCTTGTTATTGGATTTAATCTCTTGCTCCTATTGGTGGATTGAGCTAATCGGAAAGGGGATTCTCGAGATTCCGAATCCCAAAGCAGAATCCTCCGCATGTTATCCAGCTGTCAGAGATAGAACATGACCCAATAAGGCCAATAGTTATCGTCGACAGCTAGCTACCTATCATCTCAATACTTAACTAATTTCACTTTGAAAAATACTCCATCTAAGTCCACGAAGTAGTCAATAATAGTAGATTATTAGAATATCTTCCAATATAATTACATTCGTAATACTAAAGTAGTTAGGAATACCTCAACTAAGCATGATTATAATAATAAAATACCTATGGATTATTATACTAATAGGTCAAACGATAGCCAAACGAAATCTTATGTCCTACCTATCAGCATCACTTTTTTAAACAAATATTACTATTTTGTTAACCACTCCGTATAAAAACTCTAATATTTTTAGCCCGAGGAGTTAATATGACTCTTAACCAATAATGAACTGCCGGCAATCTGTATTGCACCTAATAGGATAGTACTCGTATTGTTAAAAAAAAAAAAAGTTTTTGAGTTTAAATCTAAGTAATATCTATTTAAGTGAGAGATTTATTAAATTTTTATTTCTCAATCAATATAAGTGTAATGTAAACAAACTAAGCTTAAGTGAGCCGATTTTTGCTAAGTTTGACTCAAAAATAAAATTTTCCTTGTGTCTTAGCACTTATCTGATGCACATATTTGAAGCCTTTTTTATATCTAATGACTCCAACTAAATTCATCACATCTAACAACACTTGTGTTTATGTTCAGACACTATCAAAATGATCAGATGAACACCGTTTATACGTTGTCGCACATTCAACATCGGAGGACAACTAATGATTATATTATCACATTAACTCTAAGTAATCGCATCTCAGTAGATATAGATCTTGTAAAAGTTTAGAAGACACATCCAAGGGCAATACAGTAGTTTCATATATTCTTATAGTATCACATTCACACGAGATTCCCCCAACCCCACCTCTCCCGCTATTATCCCGCTATTATAGCATCCGCTATCCTACTTCCCCGAAGGAGAAGGAGAAGGAGAAGGAGAAGGAGAAGGAGAAGGAGAAGAGAAAAATCCAATATGGAAAACGGAAGGGGCGGTGAGCATTACCCTATGGCGGACGCGGACGACGAGATCTCGCCGATCGAGCAAGTGCGGCTCACGGTAACGACCACCGACGACCCTACGCTGCCGGTGTGGACGTTTAGGATGTGGTTCATCGGGACGCTATCGTGCGCCCTCATGTCCTTCCTCAACCAGTTCTTCGCCTACCGCACCGAGCCCCTCGTCATCACGCAGATCACCGTCCAGGTCGCCTCCCTCCCCGTCGGACGGTTCCTCGCACGTGTGCTTCCCACCGCCAAGTTCAAGATCCCGGGGTTCGGGGATCGAGACTTCTCGCTCAATCCCGGGCCGTTCAATATGAAGGAGCACGTGCTCATCTCCATCTTCGCCAACGCCGGCTACGCGTTCGGCAATGGGCCGGCGTACGCCGTCGGGATCATCGATATTATTAGGGCGTTCTACAAGCGGAAGATCTCGTTCGTCGCCGGTTGGCTTTTGATCATCACTACTCAGGTAGGTTTTCTTATTTCTTATATTAGAATTTACGTAATATTTTATCAGAAGTGAGTCAAGAAATCAATCACTTCAGTAACGACGGTGTTTCAGGTGTTAGGGTACGGATGGGCGGGATTGATGAGGAAGTACGTGGTTGAGCCGGCGCACATGTGGTGGCCGAGTAATCTCGTACAGGTCTCGCTCTTCCGGTGAGATCACAATATTACAACTTTGTTGATCCAATTGAATTTTTTTTAAGTTAATAGATAATGAATCTAAGTTTTGGAATTGCAGAGCATTGCATGAGAAAGATGATCGCCGGATGTCGCGAGCCAAGTTCTTCCTCATCGCTCTCGTCTGCAGCTTCTCATGGTATGCGATTCCAGGATACCTTTTCCCAACCCTCACAACCATCTCATGGGTCTGCTGGATCTTCTCCAAGTCAGTCACAGCCCAACAGCTTGGCTCGGGCATGAACGGCCTTGGGATCGGCGCCTTCACCCTCGACTGGACTGCTGTTGCCTCGTACCTCTACAGCCCACTCGTTTCGCCTTTCTTTGCCATCGTCAACACCTTCGCCGGCTACTTCTTGATCGTCTACATTGTTATTCCGGTGACCTACTGGGGCTTCAACCTGTACAATGCAAAGACCTTCCCAATATTTTCCTCCGACTTGTTCACTTCTGCAGGACGGCCTTATGACATCAATGCTATTGTCAATGACAAGTTTGAGATTGATATGGAGGCATACGCGAAGCAGGGGAAGATTAATTTGAGCTTGTTCTTTGCGCTGACTTATGGCCTTGGCTTTGCAACTATTGCAGCTACATTGACGCATGTTGGCTTTTTCTATGGAAGGTACTTTCTGTCCACTTCTGCCCTGATTTATATACCTACATTTAAAATCATTAGAAGTTTCCATCAATTAACTCAAATAAGGATAATAGTGTCACTATGATATCTTACATGGAGTACAACCCATTAAATAGGCTTTATCAATACGATGACAAACTCATTTATAGTTGCTATACCTGGTATTATATACTATATAACAATTTAATGATTCCTACACAAAAGAATCAAGCTGCAAGATGTCGGCAGAACTCTAAACTGCTACACTCTCAGCAAACAATACATACTGACAATATACAATGGTATATTTAGTAGTGGTTCTTTTTTTCTTCCCTCCTCGCAATTTTATCTGACATGAAAGAAAATTAAAGAACAAGGATGATGGATATATTTGCCGAAGATTCTAATCTCAAAATGTCATCCTATTATAGAGATATAACTTATTTGTGGTTTTTGCTGTTGAATGCAATAACCTTTTCAGTGAAATCTACAACCGATTCCGTGCTTCATACAAAGGTAAAGTTGACATACACACAAGGTTAATGAGGAAATATGAAGACATACCGAGCTGGTGGTTTTATTCATTGCTGGTAGTAACAGTTATCGTCTCTTTAATCCTCTGCACTGTAATGAAGGACCAAGTTCAGCTTCCATGGTGGGGTCTCCTCTTTGCTTGTGCAATGGCCTTTGTGTTCACTCTTCCCATTAGCATCATAACTGCAACCACTAACCAGGTAAAGAATCTCCAAACATACTTTAGATTCTTTAAAACATAATTTGATTCTTAAAGCTAAAATTTTTATTCTTTTTTGATGTTACAATGCTGAATACAAAGACTCCAGGCCTGAACATTATTACAGAATACTGCATGGGTCTAATCATGCCCGGGAAGCCAATAGCTAATGTCTGCTTCAAAGTCTACGGTTATATGAGCATGGCGCAGGCTGTCTCCTTTCTTGCTGATTTTAAGCTCGGGCATTATATGAAGATTCCACCTAAATCAATGTTTTTGGTTCAGGTATGTCCTTCAAACTCCTGCATTTTGCATAATATTACTTACTATAAATTGATAATTGCAACAACTACAAGAACCATACATATAACTTGTGTACTCATATTTTGTGCATTTTTAGGAAAGTTATAAACATATTCTGTCGCTTGATGATGACAATAGGAATCATGCAAATGCTTTATCTTCTCACTTCTCATATAGCAAGTCTCTTTAATTAGTTCATAGGCACCATCATTGCTGGTACAATCAACATTGGTGTTGCATGGTGGCTTCTGGGATCCATCAACAACATTTGCCAAAGGGACCTTCTCCCACCAAACAGCCCATGGACCTGCCCGAGCGATCGGGTCTTCTTCGACGCATCTGTCATCTGGGGCCTGGTCGGGCCCAGACGCATTTTTGGGCCACTCGGCAACTACGGAGCTCTCAATTGGTTCTTTCTTGGAGGTGCCATAGGTCCAGTCATCGTGTGGCTATTCCACAAGGCATTTCCTAAGCAAGCCTGGATTCCCTTGGTTAACCTCCCAGTCCTTCTTGGGGCCACAGCTATGATGCCACCAGCGACAGCAGTGAACTACACTTCATGGGTTGCTGTTGGGACAGTGTTCAACTTCTTCGTGTTCCGGTACCGGAAGAAATGGTGGCAGAGGTATAACTACATCCTCTCAGCGGCAATGGATGCCGGGGTCGCCATGATGGGTGTGCTGCTCTACTTCGCGTTGAGCATGGAGAACAAGAGCATTGACTGGTGGGGGACAGCCGGTGAGCATTGCGACCTTGCAACTTGTCCAACAGCAAGAGGGGTCCAAGTGGATAACTGCCCTGTCTTCTAAGGCTCCTCTAGAGTCTTAAGAGTTATATATTCATTTCTTACCTTATCCGTCTATAACTGCAACTTAGATTCTTATGTGTAGTTATACTCCTAGGTTAACAACTATAGAAGGGATTAATAGTATCCCTATTTGTAACTTTATATTGGCTTGGCAATAGCTATTACTCAATTGACTTCTAATCTCTATTTGTATGATGATATTATTTTTAGCTTATCGGATTCTTAAGGTTCTTTTTTTTCACCTTCAAGTGCTTGTACATAGAGGAAAGTGAGCACTTCTGTGCATCAGATTTCGGAATTGTTGGATAATACCAGGGAACCCTTACCTAAAGCTGAATGAAGGAGTAAATTTTTTTTTTCTTTCTTTTTCTTAATTTATTGCAGCACAAACAGAGATTTAGCAAATCACCAACTTACAAAGACAAGACTGATTGGAATTAAACCTTTAAGAGGAACTCAAGAGAAGCAAGTTTTAATCAATCAAATGATGCATCCAGCTACTTCTCACAGAATCCAGAACAAAATATTCCAAATTTCAATCTTTATAGGCAATAAAAAAAAAACAAAGTTTGCTTCAGAGAGACTCACAGATAGATTTGCTGAGGTGAAATCTATGGAAGGCGCCCCTTTTTTAGGATGGAGAGCGAGTGGTGAGCAGCATCGATCAGATCAGCAGTGTTGTGGAGGGATCGCTCCTCGGATCCAAACAGGAAGATGGTACGGACCTCCGCCTTCTTGGCAAGACGAGCAGCATGGGTTAGAGGTAGGTCAGGGGAATTGAGGCTTCGTAGTATTTGACGGTATAATGACAAAACTGTCGCTCGATTCTTCGCCAAGTCCTCGGCAGTTGCCCATATTAATCCCTTAGCCATTGCTATACTCTTACGTACAAATTGGTAGCTTCTTAGAGTGAGGCTGCGAGCGGAGTGATGGCGACGACGACTCCACGAGATGGCACGGTGACGACGAGACAGATGCCGGATGGACGACGGCGTGGAGTGGGGTGGAGATCGCAAGGGCGAGAAGCAATGGTGGGCGGAGCGATCAGAGATTAGAGAATGGAGAAGGACTAGGGTTTTAAATCTAATGGATGATATGGATCTGATTCATCGATTCTCTCTCTTCTTCTTTTTTGTTGAATAATTACGTTTCGACTACTGAATTTTTAACCATTAACTCCTAATTTACTTTTTAGTTACATATCGATTATTGCCTCTTAACTCCTCAATTATTTTTTTGTTTCATGATGATTATTGACTCTCAACTATAGGAAACCTCCAATATCCATTTGCTATATATATATATATATATATTTTTTTTTTTTTTTTTTCTTGCAAAAAATTGTAGGTTAAGAAATCTCACTATAATTATTTATTTTTAAGTCATCGGTTCTATAAAAACTGGCGAGCAGCTCATATTTACAAAGTAATCACCCCTCCTCTCCCCCTGCAAAAATTATGAAGTACGAGAGTGATATGAGTTGACTGTATTTTCCCGGAAAACTACTCCATTTTTTGCAATTTGCCTAAGCATCATCATATACACTCTTCGCATCAAAACAATGAATAGATAAAAGAAAAATACACCAAGTATGCTCCAATTATAACTTCCAACTCCATTGAAGCAACAATGAAAGGTTTTGACAAACCTTCACAAATTTAATCGCAGTGCTAGGCCAATGAAAGGAGGCACACCAAACATCGGAAAGGATGAAGAAAAGGGGACCCTTAGAAATAGACCCTCAATAAAATTTAAAATACAGACAAAAACTTATCATTTATCAACTCCAGATGCAATATGAAGCTTTCTGAAAGAAGTGCAGTTACTAGACACCAGCTGCTCATTGTTTGCCAATGCTAATCTTTTGCTCCACTGTAATCCTCATACGAAGAGCCAAATTGGTGTGCTTCTCTGCTCATGGATATAATAACAAAAGGAAAACTATACCTTCTTTGTTGGGTTGCATTTAACCTCACTAGTTAACACTGATTGGTAATGTTGATGTATGGCAATTATAAGCTCTTTCTAGACATTGTTAAGCCTTCTTTGAAGTTCCTCAACATAATTCTCTCTACGAACCTCCACTTCTTGGTTTGCTTCAATGTTCTTCAATTTGACAACACCAGTGTTGAGTTCAGACTCACCAACAAGCACCATCCAAGGAATGCCAGAATGCTTCGCATAAGTAATGTGGTTCATCACCCTTTTGGTGAGCTTAAATTCTGCTTTTATTTTGGCATCCCACAATTCACTCACAAGCTCTGCAGCCAAAGTAAGGTCCTTCCCAAGAATGGCAACCAAAACTTGTGTCTCAGTAGCGCGTATCACCTGAAAAAAAAAACAGACTCAGCAGAAGCAGAAAGATGCATGTTAGAGGCAAATCCACAATCATAAGGAGAAAGAAAGAAGCAACTGGTATCAACTTGTTCAAGGTATCTAAGATCTGAAATAAACAAAAAAAGAAATACAAGGAACAAAAAATTTCATTCTGTTCCCAGAATTCCCGTCTGACATGAATGTATGATCATTTATTCATATTTAAAGTTGAACAAATATGCCCTTTACTTGTTTAATAAAATTGACAGAAGTGCCAATATGAAGAAGAACCAAACATTACCTGGTTCCTGTCCTTTTCCAGCTGCTCCATTATTGCAAAGACTCTTTCTATTCCAAGGCTCACACCAACTGCCGGGACCTGCTTCCCACTGAACATCCCCACTAGATTGTCGTAACGGCCCCCAGCTGCAATGGAACCAACCTAAAATGAAACTGAGTCAGTAATAGAGCAAACAACTAGAGCTTTGGTACTTGGTAGCAATTAGGAGGGGATAAAAACTGACAACAGTATTATTGATTCAATCAACAGTAAATGAAGTCCTCGATTCACAATATCAGTACATTGAAAGCATCAAGGCATTCGTGAAAGGTGCTTAATCAGCAAAACATGACAGGTTGAGAATAGAATAATAAGCACAACACTCTATTTAAAAGCACACATACTTTTCCAATATCAACTGTGGTCGCAATTTACATGATAGAATAAGATTATCAGACTGCCAATCAGCATAATGAAATTGTTCAGGATAATTGTGACTAGCTGTCCTCTCTCAGATGTGCTGTCAATGGGTCATGGATTTGTTAAGCTCTTGGATTCAAAATTTCAACAGCAAAAGCAGAAGAAAAAAACAACAATAAGAAGAAGCAGATAGTCCTCACTCCCAATTATTTATGTCAGCTATAAGGACTCTTCTCTTCCATGCAGCTCTGTTTAACATGACACTCATTGCCACATCAAGTAAAAATTCAGCTAGAAAAGGAAAGTGTCGCACATTAATATCAAAGGTAGCTATCAGAAAGTTCTGCATCAAGGAAATTTATGTCGTAAAGATCTGAACTCCCAACTGCCCAAACATAAATATAGCTATTTATTATCAACATGAAAACTTCAATACTGCTCCATATACATACAATAACAGTCTAAAAAAATGACCCTTTGTTATTAATTAGGAAAATCTGCAATGCTCACATGCTGTTGCAATCACAAATAACTGAAAGCAACAAATATTTTTACACATAAATATGTATCACCTGTGTAGCACCCTTGAAGACTGCTTCATATATTACTCCAGTATAGTAGTCCAGGCCTCTAGCGAGACTCAAGTCAAAAACTACTTTGTCTAGAGACTTTGACTTTTCAAGAGCTTTAAATAGTATCTCCAGCTCATTCAAGGCAATAACAGAATCACTGTTCTCCAAGAACTCGCTCCCCTCACTCTTCAAATCTGACAAAATTTCTAGTGGTGGCCCTCTTTTCTTCACAAGAGTACCAATCTTCTCGGTGGTTGCAATAGGTAACCCTTTCTCTTCCACCTGAGGGCAACAAAATAATATACATTAATGGAGAGAGTTAGCTCCATAGCTAACAGATAAAACAGAGTAAATGAATTCCATAAACAAAGTATGCCAGAGCACCAGAGAGGATTGGAGAAAATATTCTCATCAAACTAGTTCTCCTTTTGATGACCATGAAAAATCATAAAATAATTATCTTTTTTTTTCCTTCTAGTACTTGTAAAAAATAGTGAATTAATGTTCTCACCAGTTCTTTCTTTATCTGTTCAAAAGTTTGCTTGTCTAATTTATCTATACTTGAGCAAACTGTTCTAAACTTCTCAGGAGGGACGCCACAAATATCCAACATTCCATCCAGCAACTTCCGATGGTTCAGCTTTATCTGCAATGAACAAAGAAAAAAAAAACCCCTCTGATTGCAACCTTTGATGCACCCTACGGTATCAGCTAAAAGAGCAAGTGACACCAATGCAGAGTACGAAAAAGAAACCCTACTAATGAGGATATGTAGCAAATAAAGTTTCTTTGAAATCTTGGCTCTAATTCGTCTCAGAAAGTTGTTCCAACTTCTAAGTGATAGTCTTGGGACGACAGAATATAAAATATTAAACTACAGAAATTGATGACATTGGATCTAATTATCAATATTCAAAAGTACCTCATATGTACCAATGTCTAGCTGGTCCAGCATTTCAGTTAAAACTTTGATGACCTCATAATCAGGCTCCATTGTTTCATAATGGCCAGCAATATCAAAGTCACATTGGTAGAACTCGCGATATCTTCCTTTTGATGGGTTATCCCTTCTATATACTTTAGCTATTTGGTACCTTTTAAGTGCACTGATATTATTCATGGCTACATATCGGGCAAATGGAACAGTTAGATCATATCTCAAAGAACAAAGCTCGCCACCCTGCAAATTATTTGGAAACAGAGGTTACAGACCTTCAAGCAGGTAACATAGTAAACATTAGCAAGTGAAAAGAATACAAAGAAAAGTTGAAAAATACACCCAGTATTCTGAATGAGAAAATTATAGCAGATATGATCTAGCTAACTGACAATGCCAAAATTATCCATTGGGAAAAGCCAAAAACAACAATAAACTATCCCATGAGCTACAATAGTTGACTACTGCAGTATGAGATGTAATCATATAAATGCTAAATACCTGCTGCAAAGTTATCTCTCGACTACTGAATACATCAGATACCATAAACGTGAGTTATGTGACTTGTTCTAATGATAAGTTATTTAAGTTAATGGATTCTCTTCTCAGATTATCTGAGGAAGTCTGATCTGAGATCTAGGCTCATACTCATTGAGTTAGAAGGTAATAATAATTCCCTATCCAATTAAAAAGTGTAAACATTTCTTTCAGTAGCCATTAGGCCAGATAAACTAACAGCTTATCTGAATGCCACTAAGTACTACTAACATAATTGAATATTCAGCATTTTCCATATGGTTTTGTATTTTAAAATCTGACAGTGAATATCTTCACTGAAACAAGAGTTACAGCATGTCATAATCATTCCACTTAGTATATTAGTATAACATGCATAAAGAAATAAGGTAACTACAAGAAAAGACATTATCATACATATAATGTACTAGTAACATATAACTGCAGGCTATTAAAAAGGACTAACAAGTAAATAGACCAACAACAAGTGAACAGTATCAAGAGATAAAATTAAATTAAATATGCTATAGTTTTGTTAGTGCCCTTACCTGGTCAGCAAGGTCGTATATCAACTTTGAATCTTCTCCATATTTCCCCATGAGTGTTTCCCTTAATTCAAAGACAGGTGTATCAAGGGCCACTGCTCCATGCATCTTGAATACACTGGTAATAATAGAAAATGCACGTTCCCTAATGGTCATTTGCTCCTTTCCGAAATCACGAGTTCCCTAAAATGGAAATAAACCAAAAGCACAATTTATCAACTAGAAAGAAATGAATGAATAGGGGCAAAATTTTCTGAGACGCGTTTTCTTATTATCCATATTCCTCACCTTAGGAATTTTAGGAAGTCTTCTAACTTCATTGCTCTCAACTATCTCTTTCACCTTTGTTATCAGGATATCCAGTAAAGTGTCTTTCGGATCAAAGTACAATGAAAGTTCACGTGCCCAGTCAACCAGCATTGTGACACTTGATGTCACCTTCCCATCAACGACTCTGTCTCTGAGAAGTTGCATTACAGCAGAAGTTCCCTTTCCTAAAGTCTTCTTCTTTTTCTTCTCACTCTTCTTGTCACCCTTCGCCATCTCCCCATTAGGTTTACTCCTTGTTGAAGCATTCTCCTGCATTTTCTCGATTGAATCATCAGTTTCAATTGCAAACAAAGCCAATGCCGCCTCCCACGCAAGAATATCCCTATATTTAACCAAGTGATCATACACGCCGTGCAAAACTAATAGATAATCTGATCCAGAAGAAAGATTTCTTGTTATGGCATCAAAATTATCCTTCAATGAACCAAAACCAGGGCAGCCATCTTGAAATGATTCAGCAACCATTGTCCGCAGATCAACATCTCCGATCGACTCAATGGTCAATTTTGCTCGACCCAAGCTACTCTGGATCATGGATTGAATCGACATAGCAAGAGGTAACACCAAGGCCACTAGAGCTTTCTCCTTTCCATGATTCCCGGACCCCACCGTCTTCTTGATCTTAACAGAAGAGTTCAGCTCAACCCGAACTCTCCCATGCAGTCGCCTGACAGCCTCCCTAAAACTCCCGTGCACAGTTGGGATCTCCGAGAAAGCTCCCGAGTTGTTCTGCCCTACGAGCTTCGACCCGAAGAGCAACACCTTCATGTCACCGGCGACATCCGTCTCGTCCTTGATCGAGAAGCCGTCACCCGCCACAGGAAGATCAAATGCCGAGACGTCAGCCCTAGAGGCCTCACACGACAGCGCTGCCACGGCGTCCGACACCCTCAATAGAGCAGAGGAGCAGCAGTCCAAGATCGCGCATATCGCGCTCGGGGCAGCAACGGAAGCCTCAAAGACACCAATATCGTCACGAGAGACCCCAATGTCATCAACCTTCTTTTGATTCAGCCGACAGAGAGACTCAAGAAAACCCAATTCCGATCCAAAATCTAGGGTTTCGAAGCCGGATTGGAGGGCTAACGTCTCCTCGATCAGGGTAGGGAGGGCAGGACGGACATCTGCGTCGGCGACGACGAACTTGTTGAGGAGGATGGCCAGCGCAGCGCGAGACTCCTCCACGGTTAGTAACTTAGGGTCCTGGGAAGAGGAAGAGAGGGATGGACGAGACGGTGGCTTCTTGGAGTGAGCGAGCTTATCGAGCGCGGAGGAGTCGATCCGTACACCATAGATACCTCGGGATATGGAGTACACGGCGGAAGATGAGAGGGATGAGCCCTTCCCGCCAATCGAGACGACGGATAACGACGACGACGGCGGCGTCGGATCCATGGGAGGTGCTTCAAGGCGCGACTTTGCTGTCTTGAAAACCCTAGGAGATGGAAGATAGGGGGGGAAATACACGTGTGAAATTGACCGTTACTTTCATATGTAGGATTCTTTTCTTAATTTCTTTGGGATAAATGTCAAATATCACACCCTACGTATGTATGTTGTGACACACACTCTGTATTAAACTATTTGTAACTCGCTTCCCTCTTTTTTTGCCATAATTTTCATAAATAACATTCTATTATTATTTTAACTAACTATTTTTTATTTTAGATATTTTCTAACATCTCCCACACTAATCAAATTTCTAAAATACTCTCGAAGAATAATGTCAATTTTTCAATGGTACCATAAGCAAGAGTATTTTAGGTTTGAAATCTTTATCCCTATCCTTAATAAAAATTCTAACCATTATAAGCAAATGTTTTCTCACCTTTACTTTTTTTTTTTTGACACAAAATTTATAATCAAATTGTATTTCCCTTAGCATACACAATCGCTCGAGCTATTTTCTTTAATTCCAAAGAATAAGTAGTTGTTTTTTCTAGCTCTACTAGGATTTAGCGAGGACACTTCTCTCCCCCTAATAGAGAAGAAAAGGGACTTTTCTCCCTCACTAAGGAAGTTCTTTTGGCCTAAACTCACTCCGCTTCTCTTCCCTCTTCACTTTCTTCATTCCCGGTTGTTCCACACATCCCTCTCATTTTTCCTTGCTCGTGCTCACTAGTTTTCTCCTTCACCCTCCACTCTCTCTCTCTGCTTCCTGTGTTGATGGAGGCTTGGATTCAGCCATTGCATCATTTTTTCTACTACCATCGCTCTTCACCTTTACTGATTGAGCATACCCTATTTTGGTTGGTCGATCTGCTCCCTTGAAGTGTGGGGGTTTTTGCTAGTCCATTAGCTCCCCTACTAGTGGCCGACAAGCTTTCCCCAGCCTCACCTTCCTAGGAGCTTGGCCAAGGCTTTGCCATGGCTTGGCCTCCGCTAGAGCTTAGGATGAGATATAGTTCTTGGTTAGGTTTGTGAGTTGGTTTGGCTTTGTGGGAACCGGTTGGTCCCGCTTGGTCAATATCAGCTTGACTTGGCTCGATTCGGGCTAGGTTAGGGTTTAGTTGGCTTGCCTTGAGCTTGCCCCCTCTTGGTTGAGTTCTCCCGTGCACTTTTGTAGGCGGTGGCTAATAGTTTTGGGAGTTTCTACTTCTATTTTGTTGTCTAGCCCCTGTAGCTAGGTCTTGCAATTTGTTCCTTTCCTTCTCATTGTAGGTTGATGATTTTTTATTCTCCAACCTCGTGTGCTTCACAAAGCTGTGTCATGGACCAACATATTGCAATAGAACTGCATGATGACTCGAAGTCTTCGCTTTTGTGAATCTTAATGATTGTTCTTTTTTTTTTAATCTTTTGATGCTCTTATATTTGATACTTACTTTACTTATAGTGTTGTTTATTGTAGACTAAGTTTGAGGCTTGCGTTAATGAGTCGTCGCTCTATTCTCCCTCTCCTTCAATTATAATAACTTAATAGTAAATAATGTATTTGCTCACAGGCTTTCCTAAAAATAAAATAAAATAAGAGATTTTTTTTTTATCTCAATTGCAATACCGTTAGATGCATACCATTTTCAATCATTAGCTTACCTACCTAGGCCATGGGCCTTGTTTCATAACCCATTGGCCCAATTGGATTGGACCAAATGTGACATGAATTCCTAACATATTTAGGTAATTTTATTAAGGAAAATTCTATAGTAAAATAAAGTACAAAAAAGGAAGAAAAAAAAAAGAAATAAAATTATCTGGTTTGGAATGTGTAGTCCCAACCAGAAGTCCTTAAAATCTAAGTAATCCAGATGGTTGGCCAACACATAATTAGTTCACTATTTCTTACCAAATCCACCAAGTTTCACCACTTCGCAATCATCATGGACAGCATCATTAATATATATAATATATATTATAACAAGTCCAGAGTGCTTTTAAAGAAAAAAAGAAATGCTACAAAATATACATCCAAGACCGATGCGGACTTAGAAAGTCTAATGTCCAGCGAATTTGTTAAGATCGCTGTAGACTAGTACACAAACTCTACGGACACTAAGGAGCTGCAACCGATGAGAGCATACTATTGCATCATATCTTCATGGGGATGACGTAGTCTCTGTTTATATAAAAATAATACTAACCTACTAAAGCTTTGACTGACTTGATGACAGAGAGTGTTAGGAAAATGTCCCAAGACATGCCACAGTATCAATGCAACCTAACCTACCTTTGATTCCATGACATTGTATTGGGACACCAAATTTTTCTTCTTCTTCTTTTTTTTAAAAAAAAAAAGGAAAAGTCATATGTAATGTAGTTGTAATTATAATACATATATATTCATATATATATATATTTAATTAGGAGGAGGAGAGGGGTCCGTTTGAAAATAACTGGCTACTGGATCTCCCTCCATCTCATTCCAGGGGCCCAGCAGCTGCTGCTGCTGCTGAACAGCATCCCTCTCTTGGTCGTCTTCCTCCCAGAGTCCAAGCTCCTTCTCCAAGTACTCCAACCACTCTCTGCTCTCACTCCCCTTTGATTCCTTACAATCCTCCAATATCTTTGTTCCGTTCTCCTCCCACAATTCCGAGCTACTATATATCATGCTCCAAATATCCGGTTCGATGTCTATGTCTGGTATCTCCAAGCTGCAGCCATACAGCTTCTCACACTCCTCTTGGACAATGTCGTCAGGTGTTTGTCCTGCTCCTCGGCCTATGCCTTGGTTCATGTTGGAGGAACAGGACGAGGACGAGCACGGCGACACCGATACGGACAGCGAAGCAGAGCCGACCGGGGTGGCAGCGGAGGACGAGGTTGGGGACTCTGATTCGCACTTGTCCTTCTTGGTGCGTTGCTCTCTTGATACTATCCTCTTCTTCAAGTGTGTGTTCCAGACGTTCTTGATCTCGTTATCGGTCCTCCCCGGTAGGCAAGCCGCAATTTTCGACCATCTGCATTCATAGTCACATAGACGTTTATATATATATATATATATATCAGCGTTTAAGATAGGAAGCAAGAGGTGTAATAATTAACATAACATCCTACTTGTTTCCAAGCAAATTGTGTAGCTTTACGATGGTCTCCTCTTCTTCTAAAGTGAAGTTCCCACGCTTGATGTCCGGGCGAAGGTAGTTGATCCACCTCAGGCGGCAGCTCTTGCCGCAACGAAGCAATCCTGTTTCCCAAAATTGTGAAATACCCAAGTGTCAATCCAAGTAAAAGTTACTGTTCCATTGCATTCCAAGTGTGGAAAAAGAAAACAAAATCGAATTTTTTGAAGAAAAACTCATACAAGAGAAGAGAAAGAGAAAGAAATTACCTGCGAGTTTGGGCAGAGCGCGCCAATTCGCGTGGCCGTGCTTCTGAATGTAGGCGACGAGCCTCATGTCCTCCTCCGGCGTCCATGACCCCTTGTTCAATCCGATCTTCGCGCAGCACGGAGCTCGCCCTCGGCCCATGGCGATCGAAATCCTATCTACTTGCAGAAGAGAGAATTAAGTGACTTCATATAAGGAAGTCGATGTGATGACCAAGACGACAAACCCCCCCACCCCATATATATATATATATATATAAAGAGAGATAGAGAGAGAGAAAGAAAGAGACACACACACGTATATATATGTTTAGATTCTATTTTCACCCAACCATATTGAACAAAGATACAGTGGAACATTATACAATGCTCCCATGCCTACCTGTTTATCCAAAAAAAAAGATTGGATTGCCTCTAAATATAAACAAGGAAACACAGACCTCCGTATATATAAGTGGGATTGGGCGGCCTAGAAAGGGATTATGTTTGTTTTCAAAAACTGTCATCATGAGTAAATGACACTTCAAGTGTTGTTTGATTCTCGGAAGTCCAATGGGGGAGTGAGAGACGTCATTAGGCAGAATCGCACATATGCATATGGTGGGACCCAGCAGGGAGTTGAGTAAGACTGTGCACTGCCTTCTCCTAGCTCTTACTTGATTATATTAATTACTCCTTAATTAGATCAGGCGTTTGTCATTAAGCATCTTGTTCCATTTTTTTTCTTTAATATTTAAACTTTAATCTGGTCTAAATAGTTGTTGGGAATGACATTAGCTAATGGGCTTCTGTTTGCAGAGAATGGATCAGATATTAGATACTACTATATATATATATATATATATATATTTTAAATACTTATAGGAACTTAAGATAGTACCAGAGTTACTGATCCTTAAAATTAAACATATAGATTTGAAAACTCTGGACATCATCTTTGTCTTCATTCGAATTCTAATCACAAATGAATCCTGAAGAATGGATTCGACCATAAAATTTCTTTTTTCATCCACAATGCCAAGTTCACATCAGCGAATCAATCCCAAGTTTTAGGTCACCAGCCTAGAACTTATACTCAAACCGTTCTAACCTAAGCTTTAAATACTATATCACTGTCCCCAAGTCTTTGAGTTAGGGTGGCTAACTTTTAATGCTCTTTTACCATACCATCACCTAACTCTTGGCATATTTCTTGCTTAGAGAATTGTTGAATTATGGGTGTAGGACTTTTGGGACTTGCAAGCTTTTATTGTTTTAAATGTTTGAACTTTGAAGGTCTCAGGTCTTTGGCTCTCTCTCTCTCTCTTTTTTGTTTTTTTATTTAAAGTTTACACCTGCACCCATTTCTCAACTGACATTTTATCTACCACCTTGACTATTTCTCTCTTGGACTTGCATAAAGTTGGTAAATAAACTATACGAGTCCAAAAACATTGTGAGCTTTAGCTACTAACATGTGTCATATATTATCCTTGTAGAAGACAAAGATCATATGACAAGAAGATATATTATATGTCAACTAGTAGGGAAAGACAAATCTGTGCACCTATCGTAATATTAGACTAATTTTCTTTTAATCTTCTTGTTCAATTAGATAATTTAATCTGATGACATCTTGCTTTCTAAATGCCTTTTTAGAATCATTGTTCGAATGGATAATTATAATTTCTAAAATAAAATTAATTATATAACGACGAGGGCCGTCGGGATTTACCTACAATGTTGTAGGTGAGAGGGTAAGAGGGATATGTCCGGAGTTTTACCCTAATTACATTAAAGTGGTTGTGTCTACGTCGGCAAAACTTTGCGTAAATATATATATATATATATATTTTTAATTAGAAATGCGAAAAAAAAGTCATCCTTCTTAATAGATTCGATTTATTCTATCAATCAAAATCCTTCATGTGAACAGCTGACAAGTTTGTGAATTTGATTGCGGAGGATCTGCAGCTGCTTTCTGGCGTGATCATATATGCTCAAAGTATGCAACGAAGAACAGAGAAGACGAGAAGTAAATCCAAATGGTTTCTTTTTCACAGAGTGAAAGGCGAGGCGTGATTTTTCCTCAAGCAATTGACAATTCTGGCAGTAATTAGATGGCCATCATTTATTAATGATATTCTCATTGCAGATAGTAGTGCTGAGGCAAAGTTACGGTTTGCAATTTATACCAAAAAGAAAAAAAAAACGATTTCTTTTTCTCCCAAATTACCAAAAGTTCATCTGCTTTAGTTGGTGAAGGATATCAACCCTGTAGAAAAATAGAACCACATATTATTCAATTCATTAATTGATCTCACAAAGTAATCTCAATCAAAATCTTGCAAAAGGAAGACAATGTCAATGACAATGATTAGTCCTAACAGTACCTCTCAAAGGCAGTGAAGATGATTTCTTTTCTTCGACTAATTCTTCAAATCTGCCTCATATGTTAGATGAACATCACTTCAGATCAGGTAACACATAGATGTCATGACATTTGATAAGATGCTCAAGCAATCGGAATAAGAGCTGATCAAATTCTGCTTAGTTTTGTACTTTCATCAAAGAAAAAGAAAAAGAATTTCTTACTTTGTCCTTGTTTTTCTTTTAGTTTTAGCAAATCATCATATGCATAGCAATATATCATCCTAGTATTCAAAAGATTCTTTTTGTCCTCGATAAGAAATGCCATTCAGCTTCTGCAAAGGTTGAACGAATCGATTTGTAAATGTGCCAGAAAAAAGATTTTTATTTTTATTTTTATTGAAACAACTAAAATGATAGAAAACATATTTTCTCTTCAAATCTTGTAAGCCATTAGATTTGACAAGTCCTTTTTTTTTTCACTAAAAGAATGCAGATCCTTTGAAATGTTGACAGGTTCAGTGAAATGATTCCTTTCCTCCTTAAGTGTAGTTGTCATTGAATTTCTCTAGGTTTGATCTTTTAATGTTCACTATTTGGTGAAAATCACATATCCTTCTGGTTTGTTGGTTGTGTGACATCTCTCGTGTAAGCATGATGTAAGTGTAATAGTTTTTGAAAAGCCTTCTCTCATGCCCTTCTAATGCTTAAGAAATAAACAAAAATAGAGATGGCTTCCTTGAAGGTAAAGCAAGATCATAAACAGTATTCTTAAAAAAGATTGTCTAAGGTTGTTGCACTGTCATACATATGTTGGCAATGCCAATGTTTAAGATTTGTTAGCTTCTGAAGCTTCTTCCTGAGATTTGCTCTATTGAGTTTGCAAATAATGTTGTGCAGCTAATCTTTGATGAAGTTGCATTTGAGAAATACCTGAATATAACATCTATCTAGTCTGAGTGTCACCAATGATGTGATCTGCAATGATTATTCTTCAATTTTTGACAAATATAACCAATCAGACTCATACACCAGACCTTTTGGAGTTACATGACCAACCAAAAGGATTTTATACATTCAGATTCTCCACAAAAATGTGAATAGGATTCTGACAGTAAATGTCTGTAAAATTAGGGTCTCAGAGGGATATCCTCTCACTGCCGGCGTATCGCAGTTTGTCTAGTAGTCTAAAATTATGTTTCTGCTGTTAAAGATTAACCTTAGCAGCAGAGCATATCCAACGCGATTCCTAATATATTGCAGTCTATCATCAGGCATTTAATTCTTTCAGATGCCTACTTTTCATTAAAAATTAATAACCCAATTATGCTCAGAGACAAATCATTTTCATGATAGGCCTGGAAGGCTGAAAAATATACCCCCTCCCCTTAAGAATGGCAATAGCAAATTGCACTCTTCATCACTCACTAGTTTCCATTGATAAAGTAAGTTGAAACTATTACTTCAGAAGGGCGACATGCTTCTATATCACTTCACAATCCTTGTCGATCAATAATTTTCTAATTATTATTAAAAACACATTCATTTTGTTCCATAGTAAATTATTTTAGTACATTGTACAATAAACAATCACACTCTACTCAAGGGTTGATCAAGATTCTAGATTTATTTGCTTGAGATAACAGCATTCTTCCATACAAATAGACAGTTATAGAAGGCTTCTAAACGGAGCTTGCAAATCTACCATATTGCACACTAATTGAACTTTTCAGGCAGTCCTCTGATTAACCCAACTCTGCCATTTCCTCCTTTCCTATTATTAATCATTTGATTTCAGACACCACATAAAAAGTGGGGAAAATGGAGCTCTTAATATAAAGCAACAGTTCATGCACAAGTTTCATCCTTCAATTTATTGATATACTCTCACAAGTCAGAACTCACAATCATGAGTTTTAAAAGATGCAATCTTTCCAACTTTAAGAAGAGGAAGAGAAAGGAACCACTTTCCTCCCCTTATTTACACAATCCAAAACAAATTCTCCCAAGCGATCTCCTCCACAATTTGAATTCTTCATGCAAAGAAACAATCAAGTATACAGAGAAGAAAAAAGATACAACAATGGCCAATGAACAGACAATCTAATAGAGCAACAAAGGAGAGATTACCCAAAGATGGATTCAAGACCAGCAGTTGTCGAAGGCGGCGGATGTGATGGCCTGGGAGAACTCCTGGAAGCTGATGCGGCCATCGCCATCGGTGTCGGCCTCCTTGATCATGCCAGTGAGCTCCTTCGCTGTGAGCGCATGGCCAAGCTTAGCCATCGAGTGCGCGAGCTCGGCGGCCGTGATGAATCCATTGCCGTCGCGATCGAACACCCGAAACAACTGCTGGAGCTGCTGCTCCGTGTAAGGAGACTTCGCCGGGACGAGCTCTGGCGCGACGAGACCGATGAACTCGGAGAATTCCACGAGCCCGTTGGAGTTCGTGTCGGCCTTTTGGATCAAAGTTTCGAGCTGGTCTGGACTCGGCTTGAGGCCAAGCGATCGGAGAAGAGAGCCGAGCTCCAACTGGGTGAGGCTTCCGTCGTTGTTCCGATCAAAGGAGCGGAAGATTTCGCGCAGCTCCGCGAGTTGCTCGTCCTGTAGCCTCGCTGCCTTGTCTCCGCCACCGCCGTCGCTCATCTCCAATTCTCCCTTATAAAGAATGGATATTTGGGTAAGAACTCGGTTAATTTATCTCCCCAGGATTAAATCCTTTGATCGAATTGAATGTCAAGGTTGCAACTTTTGATCTAGGATGAGATTAGGCGATGAAGACGTAACAAATTCCGAGCAGTTTCCTCTCTTGATTTAGATTTGATCGGAGGAAATTAGGGCGGATCGAGAGGAAATCTGGAGCCGGAGAGATCGGATCGTAGGGAAGGGAAGAAGAGAAGCCAGAATTGGGGTTAGGGTTAGGGTTGGGATTCGGATCACGCGCCCCTTCCCTTTCCCAAGGATCCGTCGGCATCGGTGGTTACTCGCGAGGGAAGAGATATGAGAAGAGGTCAAACCGAAAATATAACAAACAATTAATAAAAAAATATTTAACTCGTCATTGATTGGATTTAAATTGGAATTAAAAATGAAAAAGGAATCGATCAGCCTTCAGCATTGTCTCCACGTGTCGCTCGCCGCGATTAGCCGCCCTCATCAGGGAGTACCTTTTTTTAGCTAACGTCGACGGTTCTGCTAAAATGCGCCTGGTCGGCCGTATATTTTGACACTTCTTTCTTTTCTCTATTTCTTGTTCTTTTTTTTTTCCATTTATGATTTTTTTTTCTAACAGTAACCTTAGCAGTGTTTATTGCGTCCAATTTGGAAGGAACAGGTGTAAAAGAGTGTCGTGCTGTGAGGAGCTTCTGAGACCAGCTTCCTCTTATTCTCAGGCTAAATTTGAGGTAGGCTTCATATTGAGGAATACTGATGGACTGCCTCTTTGTGCAGGAATATCCACATGCTTTGTTATAGAGAAGGGCTCCCTTTTGTACAAGTGAAAGGGAGCTCTGGAGGCCCTCTACGTTATGGTAACTCTTGGATGCATCAGAACTTGTGGATATTCTCGCTGGTGATTCGGTCTGTCGTCCACTCTTAACTTACGACACTTGCACAGGAGTGTCATAAAGTCATACAACCTCTAGCAAAGTGTTGAGTTATACACACGTAGGTAGATTACATAGTAATTGGTTTTGGGATAGTGTCTCTGGAGATATGCTTAAAGTCTTTTTGACCAATCGAGAGCTACTGTAGCTCTGACTCGTATAAGCAGATCTTTTGCTCTTTTAGTTTTGAGAATTTCTTCTTTTTTTCATTTATGATTATTAAATGTTGACTTTTTCAGTTTTAAAATAAAAACAGAGAGTTTCTTTTAACAATTTAATAACTCGGTAGATTAGACATAGACTGAACAAATGATTAATCCTCTGTGAAGACAAAGACACTAATCCCCGTAGCATAGTGAGCTGGGACATCTGCCATATGTCGTCATGCTATTCCTCAACACGCCGAATCAAAACAGTTATAATAGATAGTTAATGGAACATGGTAATTTGCATCTGTAGCTACAGAAGCAACATAACTAGTCCTAGGAGAGGGTTTATATAAAGGTTCCAATATTTCACCATGGTGCACAGCAAAACAGTCTACATGATGAAGAGTCTAATCACATATGAACCCTCCTGATAACAAATCAGTAGTATGAACTAAAATTTTTATCATTCAGAATTTCTTGCTACTGACAAATACAAGAAGATGAAGAAGGAAACCGCGGCAAAGGGCTTGAAGACCAACTACAGAACTATAGATGATAGACCTTAGTCAAGCCAATCATCAAGAGTACAACATCTTCCACTCGACAAACTGTCGAGAGTAGCAGACAGAATGATGCGGAGTTGCAGACCCTATGTGCAAAAGAGATGGTAAGAAAATGGGCAGCTAATTAGTCAGTTGTGCAGCATCCACTGTGCAATATCCCTGCGAAAGACACCTTGAGCTCTGCCATTCCTGTATTGCATTTCTGGAAGACTACGCGAGTAATATGAGAGGTGCCTGTACTGATGATTCATAGCTGCCAGTTTCATTGGCCGCATCATCATGGCTATGGTTGGGAAGGATTTTGCTGGAAGATTTGAGGGGCTGAAGAATGATTTCAATTTGTTTCCATGATGTCTGAATTGAAGCTCGGGCCTTTGAGTTGTGAGGGGTTGGCTAGAGCTTGTTAGATGCTTAGGGCCGTATCTGCTGCCGGCTAGAAGCTGGTCGGGTGGGGCACGTATCTCTGCTGATGGTTTCATGTGGTCAAGCCACCGAAGAATCCAGTTGCCGAGATTCCTACCAACTTCTAGGTCCCGCTGCTGTATGGTTTGGTGAACTCTGAGCACCACGTCAAAAACAATTCGAGTGCGCCTGTCCAAAACAATTGTCATACATAATGATAATGAACGGAGGCAAATGCTTACTGTTTATGTTGGCCAATTATGTATTGACCAAAGAGCATATAAATCTACTCAAAGAAATGGTTAATCAATTTCAGAGCCCCACCAATGTAACTAAAAAGTCAACCTAGACAAATATAAAAGACATCAAAGAATTCTCTATGGTTCTATTCATCAGTTAAAATGGTTTTATTCATCATTTGCATTTAGGAGCAGCAAACCACAAATATTTCTAATCCAAAGCTCCATGATGCCAAAAGAGTATTGGAACAATGATGCTGATTCTAGATGTCATATTAATAAAAAGTGATCCCACAACTTGTTATACACCATAATCATGTATTTTTCATGCAAATGGAGAAACAAATAAGATTCGTAAAGCTGTCACAAGTGAATAATTATGGCTAAATAGCTACAACTAATTTCCAGCACAATAAAAAATTTCCATCAGATAAGAATACAGACCCTTGTGTTGTTTAAAGTGTAAGTGTACACTGTAGGAGGTATCACTTATCCTTGGCTTCTAGCTGTTAACTGTAGAATATCCTATATTCATACATTAGATAGTAAGCTTTTACTCAAATGGCCAAGTAATATTCCATACTAAGCTTCTAGCTGTTAACTGTAGAATATCCTATATTCGTACATTAGATAGTAACCTTTTACTCAAATGGCCAAGTAATATCCCATACTAAGCACTAATACTATTTTGTATAAATTTTTTATTTATTGTCAAGTGAGATTGTAGTGATAAACATCAGTGAATTTGAAAGAGGGATACCTTGGAGGAGACAATAAATCTTAGTTCTTATTGCTTCATGGTTATTAAAATTCTACATGTGCAATTCTTCTAGCTATTTGTTCTTTTTCGTTACCTTTAATACAGTACCTTCACTACGTTGACATTTTGTTATGAATCTGTACTTTATGTTGATCAATAAATTGGAGATGCTTAACTATTGTGAATATTTCATAGGGATATCCTACATCTTGGAAAAAAATATATATATGTAAAGCTAACACATTTCCAACAACATTAATAATCTGAAAGATCTCAATACGAACATCTTTACAACTACAATTTGGGATCATTAGCAATGATCTAAATACCGATCCCCCGATCCCCAACACACTTATTGCTCAGGAAAAGATTTCCCATCTAAAGCATCATTTCTACAAGTATCGTAGGAGCGTAAAGAAGAGAAAGAAGAGTGCGATCAAGATACCATATTTATTGAATGATAGAAGTAGAACTAATAGAAAGAAGTGAGAAAAGATCACCTATGGATGAATTGGCGGATCTCGGCGTGATTAGACCCAACAAGGCGCCTCTGAATCCTAAGCGCGAGTCTGTAGGTTCGCTTCAACCCTAAGAAGTAGGCAGTCCCCAAAGTTATCTCCCACAACACCATCTTTGTTTCGCTCCCTTAAACCTCTCTCGAACTCTTTTCTTGGAGAAGAAGGTGGTGGCGGCGACCTGAAGAGGAGGGAGAGAAGCAGAATCGATGAGTGGGATAAAAATTACAGATCGACATAGTTTATTCTCTTTCGCAGAGGATAGTTATCCGGAAATGAAAAAAAAATAAAAAAATAACACGTGGCATCTGGAAAAGGAGCCAATCTCGGGTTTATTGGGTAATTGTCGTGGGCGCCCGAAGATTTAGAGAAACCCATGGGTGTTTAACGGATCGGGCCAGCTCCTCTTTAGAGCCCAGCCCCGTTTACCAACGCGAAGAATGCTTGGGCTTAAAAGTATAAAAAACAAGGAGTCAATTCGTAAATTTGAAAAGATGTTGGTTATTTGCAATAATATCAAAGTTTGGGCAGTTATCTGCAAAAAGCACAAAATTGCGACTCATTTAAAGGCCTCTCTCTCTCTCTCTCTCTCTCTCTCTCTCTCTCTCTCTCCAGCTCACAGACCACTCCAAGCACTCAATTCTCTTTCTAGCAATGCAGAGGCAATCGATCGGATCGCCGAGCTCGAAGCCCCAGATCAACAGTGGCGGCGGCGGAGGAGGGGCGGCGGAAGAGAAGGAGATCAAGGAAGAGAAGCCTACCGGATCGAGCTCCCGGAGGACGGAGAGATCGATCCACCTCATCCCTCTTCTCACCCTCCTCTGCTTCCTCCTCCTCTACCTCTTTTCCCACGAGCCTTCCCCTGATGGTCTCTCTTCTGTCTAACCCCTCTCGATCTCTTTCCTTCTTACTCCGTCCTTAATTATTGATTGCTTTCGCTGTCTTCTTTCCAGATTTGGCAAGCTTCGGCGGCTCCGCCAGGACTTTCGATTCCCAAGGTACAATTCGGGGATCGCATTTTCTTCTCTCTACGTTTTACGATGTTTTCTTTATCTTCGTGTCGTCTCGCAGTGGTTTCGGTGTCGGGTATCGGCCGGCACGAGGGAGGGATCGATTCGGCGTTACAGGGCAACCGGGGGCTCATGGAGGCGAGGAGACTCCGCCACCGGAAGCTCGGTCGGCTTTAGCCATCGCACGTGAGATGGTGGCGTGGTAGCGCAGCAGTCTCTCGGGGCAAGAGAGAAGGGCTAGTTTATACGTCGGCGTTCGTATTGGATCTGCTTTCCTTTTTCTTTTTCTTTTTTCCTTTTCCTATTATCTTTTCTTCTTCCATACTCTTTTCTTTAGCTTTCGCTAACGTGCGCCGTCGGTGAGCGCTAGGAAAAGGAAGCGCCGTGTCTCGTGACTCGTGAAGAAGTGTGGTTCGGCTGGCTCTGGGAGTAAATTTCTCGTACTCATATCTCTTGTGATTAGTATTCTTTTCATTAGCAGATTTGGTAGGGAATTTGGAATTCGTATTGATTAATTAGTTCCATATGTGTTTTAGAACGGCTTTAATACATATAATATATGATTTCGGCCTCGAATTGGTTTTGGTGTATGCGTTATCCTTCTGTCCTTAGCGTGGATTGTTTGGATTCACACGCATTACTCTTTGTGGGCTATCTTATCTCCTGTGGCTTAATCATATGGGTTATTGAAACTTATATTTTAGTAACATATCCAAACTAACAGGTAGGATAGGCCTGTCACCATGAGTTAGTTCATTGACACTTGTATCATCTTATCACAAGGGATTGAGCAAACGGACCACACACCATTGGGTTATCTCAATAGTTCGTAGTGGGCCGGCGTTATCCCAATTCACGCCACCTCTATCTTCCATTTCCAAACTTCTTTAATTTCTTAGCCGGACAAATAAGTTGACATGACAAAGGAGATATATCACAAAAGGTATAAGAGAAACATAGATCAGGTATACCTTCCATTCTGTGCAAACAACGGGTTAGCAGCGGCAGTTAAAAATGGTCTATGCTCGCTTAACTTGTCCAGTAGCCAATCCCCTTAAATTACCCAAACAAACAAATACAGAGAAAAAGGAAAGCACTGACAGTGAACAACAAGGAACCACTGGAAAACCAGCTCGTTTGTGATGACGGATTACTGGAACTCCTCAAATGATGTTTGTAGATAGAAACAAAACTTTGTAACTTCATCAATGCAACCTATCATAACTTCAGGGAAACCCAGACGACAGAATATCGAAGTGGGAGAAACAATCACAGGATCAACCCATGAAAAGTTTCGGGCTTATTCGGATGCTCGGCTGGTTCTTTGTTTAAATGCTCAGCTGATGTGGCATAGGGGGTCTCAGAGACATGAACTTGGGCTGGTTCATTATTTGGAAGCTCAGCAGGTGCAGCATCAGGATTTTCAGAGATATGAACTTGAGTGAAGTCTCTCTCCATCTCCTGCTCCTGCTCAGATACAAATTTCTCCTTCGCCTTTGATCCCACATCACTTGCAGCCGTTGCGACCTTATTGAAGGCACCAGTTACCCATGCTGCCCCAGTTAAGACATACCTGTTGCTCATGATGGCAGAGCCAGCAGTGGTCACTTTCTGCTCTGCAGCTGCAATGGCTGACTTAGTCTTCTCAGAGACCTGGAATTTCTGATCCATTTCCTTGACCTTCTCATTGACAGCTGAAGTGCCCATGCTGATCTTCTCACTGAAACCAATTGTCTTGTCCAGAGAAGAGACTTTCGCGGTTGCTGTAGATGTGAACTGATGCTTCTCATCAAGCGCCTTTGCTTTGTTGAGAGCATCTTTGCCTAGAATGAATCCCTTGGCGAGCATTGCACTTACGATATCCTCGGCCTTTTGAACAGCAGATTCTGCAGCACCAACAGGCTTGCTATCTTTTGCCTGTCAATTGCAGAGTTGTTAGAGAAAATACAGTGAGAAATTATTCTGGGAAGAAAATATTGTGTATAACAGATAGTCTACCATAGGTGGAGCTAAAGCAGCTGCAGGGAGTTGGTAATCTATGGCTGGCAAGATGACGACAGGCATATCAACTATTGTTGCACCCTATGCCACAGATGAGAAAAGAAAAAAACAATATTAGATGAGATCAGCAGCAGCAGCATAAGCCTTTAAATTCAAACTACATGGCTAGGCAAGCTGTAGAGTACAACTCAAATTGAGAAAACTCCAAGAAAGAATTAACATATTTCTATGACAGGCTATAAAGCAGATATCAACAATTAAAAAATTGGTGCCTGGACCCCAAAGAAAAATTGAGCAAGAGAGGAGCTTGCTGTGAAAGATACATGAAGCTGTTGTAAGGTAGACTTATCCACTTCTGTTAGCAACCAAAGCATCCTATAAATGAAACGCACACCTGATAGTAAAATTTCTATTAATTAAATCAAAGTTACAATCATAAGCACACTCCTCTCTTTCTGTCTCATACAATTAATGGATCATACTGTCAGATTTTACTCCTTTCACTAAATAGAGATGACTGGAAGAAAGAAGTATTCATATAGGCAACCCAAGTAGTTAGGATTAAAGGGGGGGAAAAACCATAGGCACTTAATGTTCCAGGTAATTCAGTATATCCTAATTATTATTGAATTATGCACCCAGGTAACCACAAAGAGAAATATAGGTAGATATGCTGGTACTCTTTGTTATCAATTAATCAAACTGAAAAATGTCCTTGACCAGAAATGGGATGACCTATCCATCAAAATGTGTAGATTTTTATCAAAAAGGCATGAAATGTACCGAAAGAAGCATGGCGGTCTCTGCTCCCTGAATTTCCTTGAAGGTAATATATGCAACTTGAGATAGCTCATCTTCACTGTAGAGTGCAGAAAACTTAGCACTTAATCTAGAAAAGTAGAAATGCACCAAAAGAATGACCAAATACCTTTGCATTTCAATATATTGAATGTCACCAGAGAAAGAGAAAAATTCCTTGATATCCTGCTGTGATGCTTGGAGTGAAACATTGGTGACCTTAACTGTCTTTGCCTTCAATTATCAAAAGAATGAACTAGTGTAAGAAAACTTCAGCAGTAGTAACAGACCTTCTATTCTTCTTCTTTTGTTAGCTTGCATAATTACATAACCATCATTCTAAACAATATAGCTTTTGATAACCTTCACACAATATAGATATTGAATAAACAATTAAGTAAAGGGGAAAGAAATAGATCTGGTTTAGGTCGAGTAACCACACGATCAGTTATATCTGATAAAATTCAGTCAGCTAAAGAAAATATATGCACCAAAAACAATTAATTCTTCTTATTCCACTTCTAATGACAGAAGCTGATAAAAAAAGTAAGAGGAAGTTACAACAAAACTGACACATGACTAACTTATTTCCTTGAGAGGACTATAATGAGTAAGAAATAAGCAGACAGAGAAACAAGAAGATTTCTTCATATAAGGTTAGGACAAAATCAAAAATGGATTCTTTCTCTTACAACAAATGAATTATCAATCAGATATCAGGCAGATCTCATGTAATGACTTAGCATAACAAGGCTGAAATCCCTACATAAAGAAGATCCACTGTTAGACCATGTCATGAAGCACAGAGATACAGGAACTGTCCGAAACTACCTTCAGATTATCCTAAAGAATGAGCAGTCCAATACATCATCTTGAAGATAAACAGCAAAAGACTTCATTCTTAGGTGGCGGTCAGAGTGAAAACTTGCATATATTTATATATGGTAAGTATATAAATTAAAACTTGATGCATATTCTATACTTATATCAAGTATAATAAATGGACTTGAAACTGTCACATACCATGCAAAGACTAAAAAACCGCCTCTTCTACACAGATGCCTGTATATAACCTTTAGCATCGTCCACATAACTCTTACGAGATTTTCAATATATGAATAAGTGTAACCTGGGTGGGATTTATACTATTGATCTCGTAATCTTTCTGGAATTGCAGAGGGATTTCTTTTCTCGACTCCATACACTAAACCAAAATGCATAAGTATAAACTTCACCACTGCAGACCAATTCTATAATCAAACTTATTACGACATTGAGCTTACCAACTTTCATATACAAGCAAGCCAAGTGAACAAAGAAATAACCTCAAATGAGATCGTCCATATAAAAGTATGACTTATAGATAGTGTAGATCCATTACAATAGCAGCTTTACTTTACAGCACAATAACTAAGTTCATTATGATACAAATCAAATGTGAATCCTTAGGCGACTTACGATTAACCAAATGAAAGTAGCACAAAGTTAGTACAAGAGGAAGCAATCACGTTATATTTTTTGACGCTTTCAACTTAAACATGTCCTTACGATCGAAATAACAACGGCAAAATATCTTCCTCGCTTGTTCCGATCTACAAAATAGGTTAAATGCAAGCATATCTGGTGCACATTTGATTCGATAATGAGATCGCAGAAGAAAAACTCGACTAAATTGAATCACTACAAACTAATGCCATGTTCTAACTGGTTTACATGTAGACCAAATCCTTTCATGCTAAAACGATTTTTTCCCCGTCCGTTTCGATCATTGTTCAAAAGATTGAAGCGAACCAGGATCCCTTTCTTATATCAATGCCTAAAATCTTGACCGTAGACGTCATCTAAGACTTGCACCCAATAAAATCAAAAAAAATTCGAGAGAAATGCGGACACAGATCAATTCCAGCAAACTATGAACAAAAGGAATGGGATCAACGACATCGAAACTCTATAAATCGAACAAAAGCAATGCTCACCGACATAGCTATCGAAGGCGAAAACCCTAACGCTGGATCGGACTTCGGAGAAGGAGAAAGGAGGAGAAAGCTTTCGCTCGCCCGAATCTCGGCGCAGTTGGACGGTAGCGGTGTTGTCTCTCCCCTTTTATTTATTTCTGCAAAGAGGTTCAACCGTTCAATGCCCGGTTCTTGGATCCTCTTTCTATTTTCTACAGGATATATTTCCCATTTTACCCTCGCGGTTCGGGGTAGCAGAAGGTGATGGTGCTGACGTGGCAACGTGGGTGGCACGAGTATAGACTATTTTTCCAGCGGATTGACTGACTTTTATTTCCACGTGTCCGCCGTTCTTGAGGTCCATGTAATACTAGTTGGCCCGTTATCGGGCTCGGCCCATGGATCCGTTAGAACAGCACCCGACCCGCTCCCGCTCCTACAGTAGTTAGTTCTTCGCCAACACAAAGATAGATCAAATCGACAGGGTTCCAACCCGAGAAGAGGAGAGGAGAGGAGAAGAGGGAAGAGCAAGATGGTGAGGAAGGCGAAGGTGGAGTTCGATGAGAGCCCCCCCGATGACTTCGATCCGAAGAATCCCTACGGTGATCCAGTGGCGATGCTGGAGCAGAGGGAGCACTTGGTGCGGGAGAAGTGGATCCAGATCGAGACGGCAAAGATCATACGCGAGAGACTTCGCTGGTGCTACCGCATCGAGGGCATCAACCACCACCAGAAGTGCCGCCACCTCGTCGAGCAGTACCTCGATTCCACTCGCGGCGTCGGATGGGGCAAGGATTGCCGTCCACCCGAGCTCCACGGTACCAATCTGACAACATCCTTTGGTTTATTCTTTGATCTCTTTAGACGTTTGGAGTTGATCTGTGATTCGTGGGTCTTGATTTGATGTCTAGGGCCGAAGAAGGATCTAGAGTAGTTCTGCTTGAAGGCTCAGAGGTACTTTTTTTTTCCTGTCTTTCTTCTAATTTTTTATAATAATTCTATGATTTCTTCTGTTTTGGGACCGTTTCTTGATACGGGTTGTTTGTGTTTTCGATTCTCCTGCTGCTATTATGAAAAAATGGATTTTGTTAGATAAAATGATTGCGCTTGCGGCGTGCAAGAGTTAGGCGATGGGAAATTTGTTTCTGCAAAAGTTTGTCCACAATCTTTATTTTTTAATTAGAGATTTCTGTATGAACCAAAAAGAACAAGGATTTTTTTTCCTGGTGTTTGAAATGGAGATTGTTTTATCCAGGGGACGGTTTTGAGTGCACTTAGTGTTTTCCTTAAGAAATGTGAGCTTCTCTCTATCTCATTAATCATGAATACGGTTTTAATCTTTTCAATGTCTCAGTTTCTACATGGTACCAGGCATTGCCTGGAATGAACATAGATTGCTATAACTATAGGATTGAGTGGTATGTTGTAACTTTCCCAATTACTTATCCAGGATGTATGTTCCAAATTGTAGAGTTCCCTTTGTGACGAGGCAGAGTAGATATATTGGGAGCCCTGCCTAGTTTTTTCGTAATTCTTAGAACTTCCCTTTTGTCTATATGATTTTGTCGTGAGTTTACCCCTAGTAGTTTTCTATACTGATGTATGTTATATATGTAATGGGTATATATATATATACATCCAACCATTTGTGCTGCTGCTTTTAGTTGAATATGGTTTTTAGAAGCCCTTTCACCTAATATCTTTGGATTCATTCCCTGCATTCACTTCTGTCCCATTCCTATTTCACTTGTCTTAATTGCTGCTTCCTTTGAAACTCCTAACAAATCATCATGGATCCTGACGGGTTTTAGGCCATCCTGTGCATCCAAAACTCAGGCTTTTATCACTACGCTCCTATGGATAATTGCTTTCAACTTTTCTGAACTATATATAAGTTATATGATTGTTTTCAATTTCCTACTAGATTCTGGTTGTGTTGATGCATTATTTTATCTTCCATACTTGTAATTGTTTTTGTTTCTCTTTCTCATCAATCTTTAGGTGGACTGAATTGAGCAAGAGTTCACACTGGTGAGTGGAATTCAACTAGTTGTACTGTTTTCTGATTCTTTTTATTTCTCTGGTACAAGAAGCCTTCCTGATCAATGAACATAAATATTTGAGGAATAGATAGCCAATCTCCATGGTACTTGTACTTGAAGAATGAATATGATCCTATGATTAGAAGAGGAAACTACTTGTTCTGGGAGGAAGAGAATTGTGCACAACACACAGTGAAATGAAGTATAGTTGATGGTTGAAAATGAGGTATGATAAGTCTATACTGGAAGCATCAATGAATACCTTAGAACATACAAATTTGAGAATCATTTAGATGAGAGTGTATGTGTAGTGTGATTTGGTTGGAATGAGAATGATTTAGACTTAAATAAAAAATTGACAGCCAAGAAATATACCACAATTGGATTGTACTAAGAATGGTTAGAGTTAGATAAACGAAATGAGTTGGTGCTAAGTTATGAACACATGCTTGGGCAAGTATAGGTTTGTGAAAGGTGTGGTATAGAACTATAGACTATTGCATGTACGGGACCTTAGGAAGTGAAGAAATAAAATGCAAACTTATGAAGATGAGCGTACTGGAAATAAGATGTTGACATCAAATGCAGGGGTAAAGATAAGGAAGGATAGAGCGACCTTAGAGTAAATATGGCTTTACAAGACAAGTGGGGAGCCGAGCTTATGTACCATTTAACATGCTTATGTGTTTATAATTAAATTAAAATTATTTCCTCGTTCTTGATTCAGTGTCTTGATAGATGAAAAAAGGGCCGCTATTAAGGTGACTGCATTGTTAACTTAATACCTTAAGCCGAATTTTACATGCTTGAAAAGATAATCTCCTTGCATTTCTCATTTGCAGGTGGTCGAATGCAGTGCCAGCCTGCCAGTGGTTAAGTGAATTGTCTTCTCATTTGTTCCTGATCTCCTTTTCTCTTTGCACAAGTCACTTGTTGAACTTTTAATAATGAATTGTCTAGAGAAATTACAGTCTTCTCAAATGTTAAAAGAGCAAGACTCTGAAACCTGCCTTGTACTACTTACTGGCTTTCATATTTAAATTTTGGTCACGTCTATATTCTGGTGAAACAAGAGATTGCAAGTAATGTCCATCACTATTGCTGCATGAGCAGAAGAGTGCTTGATCATCACTATATTGCTCGATTAAACTGTCAGTTCGTAATCTGCCAAATTGCTTGGCATGTTGCAACTTGCAGTCGATATATAATGGAGTAACTACTCACGAGCTGCTAGTCAATTGGTTGATAGGAGACGTGCAAGTTTTATGTGTACGCTCCATCAAGTTGTAGATCATTTCTGGCCAAAAATTATTGTTAAATAGTATCTTATAAAGGAAGTTAATTTAATATAGTCAATCAAATTTATTAAAATACTATTTTTAGATGAACATTATATTTATACTGTTAAACGTAAAATCTGAATATGAAAACTGAAGCCTAAATAAAGCACTTGCAAACGTAGTTACTTTCTCTCTACACTCCACCGTATTATTATTGATCAGATTAGTTGAGCTTCGTCAACCAGTCCCTTGGTAGAACAACCACCTTCAATGGCAACAAAAGGGTGGCCCAACAACTCCCCCACGGTACCTCTCCTCCACCACTCCTTCTCCAGGCACCTCCCCACGAAGCTCCTCATCTCCGGCGACGTCGCCGCAGCCGCCTTTGTCTGCGTGTCTCCTAAGCACACGGCGCACATTAGTGCCGCCAAGTCCGGCCTCTCCCCCTCCCCAACCATCGGGTGCCGTCCGACGTGGCACTCCATCACCACCACCCCGAGGGCCCACACATCCCCGGCGAACAACGCCCCGTCGTCCCGGGCGCCGCCGAACCCCTCCGAGTCTAACCTCTCCGGGCTCATGTACGCGCACGTGCCGCCGCACGTGTCCCCGCCCGGAGCTTTGCCGACCACCCGGCTCGCCCCGAAGTCGGCGATCTTGACCTCCCCATGCCGGCTCACCAACAGATTTGAGGGCTTGATGTCGCCGTGGACGACGCCGACGTCGTGGAGGTACTCCAGACCGAGGAGGACGTGCCTCGCCACGGCGGCGATCAGGGCTTCCGGGAGTCGCCCACGGCGGCGGAGGACGTCGAGAAGGGATCCCCCGGCCATGTACTCGAGGAGGAGTCCGAGGCGGCGGTCGCCGGCGATAACGGCGTGGCATCGCACGACGAAGGGGGAGCTGAGGCGGGGGAGGAGGTCGGCTTCCAGAACGGCGGCGGCGGAACCGACATGGAGGAGCTTGAGGGCGAATACGGCGCACGTACGGCGGTGGCGGACCTTGTGGACCGTGCCGCCGCCTCCGTGGCCGATGACGCGGAGCAGCTCGAGGTCGGCGAGTGGGTCGGCGGTCACGTGTGAGGGAGATGGTCGAGGAGAGCTGGAGAAGCCGGGTGATGGGGGTAACAATGGGAGGCGAAGTGGTTGTTGGTGTCTTCTTTCTCTCACCATCGCCATTGCTTCTACTCTCTCTCTCTCTCTTCCCTCTCTTCCCTCTCTTCCCTCTCACTCTCTCTAGCTTTAATACTGAGGTGAGGGAGAGGGGTGCGGGGGAATGCGCACGTGCGATATGGGAGGAAACCATGAGCTGTGTGGGAGGACACGTGCGGGAAGGAGATCCGAGGACGCCGGGGGCATTGGGAGAAAGTTCCGTTATTGACGGAGATCTTCGCTTGGAGTTTGGAAGTCTCTACCCACGCACGTGCACCATTTATTTCTCTAAAACTAACGGTCAGGGGTGAAAAAGTAAATTTAACTTATACATGTACGTCAAACTTGTAGATGTACGTCTAGTTGAATAGTTTCTTTTTCACAAAAATAAGACATAATTCTATTTTAACCGCTGTACTATCATTCTCTTTTGTACTTGAACTTTTATATTATCCACGTATATTTTCTAAACTAAAAAAATAATAATTATTATATGAGCCTTTAAATTAAAAGACTTTTTAATTCAAGGGTACATAAGATTCAGAGAGTATATAGGAAAAATGATAATAATTTAGAAGGTATAAATACAGTTGGATTTCAAAATAAATACCTATAAACAATATTCTACTATATAAGCATTATTCCTTGGTGAATTGTTTTTGTTATAAAGAATAAATTGATCGAGTTAGCAATTTACAAAGGAGAAGCACTATCTCGAGAAGTGCTTATATTGCAAAAACTCACCTAGTAAAAACTTACCTAAGAGGATACTTATTATTATTTTTTGTTGAAAGAAACTTGATAAAAGTTCAAAACCTCTCTTTAAACACTTATGTAAAAGTTCAAAACTTGATAAAACTCACCTAGTAAAAACTCTTCTGTATAAATTACATTAAGTACTACCTGCAAAGTAATAATGAACAGAATTTATTGGGACCTCTTTGCTTTTATATTCATTGACCATTTACAACAAAAGGTGGGGCTTGATCCAAAATAGATGAAGCAGTCAGTTTCTTGATCAAAGAGAGTTTTTCAAGGATGAGTACAAAAGGACATTCACATCCTCCTTTGGGAACATAAGTCATTACGTGCAGCAAAATAAGATCAAGCTGATACCACTAGCCTAGTCGATCATAATGGGACTATCGAAATTCTGACCATCTGCATTACTTACAACCATAGATGGAATTTCTCCTCTGAGAATTTGTGCTCTGAACTTCAAATTTTTGCTGTCCATCAGTTCGAAGATACAACCATCTCCGATCTTTAGATTATTGTCAATAGCAAAATATTTCCACCCGGTCTCAAATTTCTTTAAGAGGCAATTCCCACGATATTTAATCTCCCAAATCCTATTTCCGCAAGAAATGGAGATATGGACAGAGCAGGATGGAAGAAATGGATGGAACGCCTTCGGAATGACCTAATTTCAAGCCAGAAGAACAGGGTCAATAAAACTTCAGAGCAGTAGTAAACCATAGCAGACAATTTTATGGCATAACACTTTGATAACAAGTTTACAATCTTACGCAATATACTACACCATCTATCCATTCTTAGTGCTCTAACTTGTAAGTCTTATAAGCTACACTAACATTAGTCAAGGTCACCCTAACAGGTCCAAGGAAGTAAGACCCACGGGTAATCCTATTCTCCAAAGCCGAGTTGATGCAGATAGCAGGTGGTTATCACATCAGACGGCTTCCTTCATATAAACCTGCTGACCTATGGTAGTATCAACCTTCCATCCAAACACGGAGGGTGATAGGGTGACTCAACAAAGTCGGTCAACAAGTAGATTGGCTAGACAATTCTATATGAAGTTGCGCGAAACAAGAAATATGCAGGCTACAAACAAGGCAAATCTAATCTAGTCATATATACAGTTAGATGTTACCAGGCGAAACGGTGCTTGGACTTGAGACTTGGAAAGGATGCATGTGAAATATGGATGTCCTGAAAGTGGAACAATTGGATTTTGCACTTCTTTGCATTTTGTAGGCTCTGTTGATGCAGTGATGCAGTCATGAGAGCCAATAACCTTCTTGTTCTTGCTGGAGTTCGATCCAGGGAGCTGACCTGCATAAGAGAAACTTCCAAGGATCAGTTCTTTAGCAACTAAGATACTCTAAAATAAAAGGCCAACATACCAGAGAGGTAAGTAGATCTCAATCTTTTCTGAGTTGCCTTTTTCTCTACTTAAAGGGTTATATCTATTACAAATACTTAAATAATATCTGACATGTCACAAAGGTTTATTGCATATCTCTAAGAGATGGACATGTCTACTACTCTACCTGCAAGGTTGCAAGATCCCTGCATGGAAAAACTCTGATCTCTCAGACCATTTCTGGAATCTTGAGTTTGAATATTCAAATCACTTAGTGAGGGATTTGACTGAGACAACATTGAAAACAAGCATAAAATGGTTATACAAACGAAGTTTTATGCACCTTAATAAAGAAAACCTGAAATAAAGTATATGATGCTTTCAAACAAAAACAATTATGCAAAAGTTCCACCTTCCTGAAGTGAAAGATTCCAGAAAGTTTCATCTCTAAATATTGTGTAGAATACACTTCTCGCTAAAAGAGGGTTAGCACTATGTGATGATCCCCCGGCTATTTATCTAGTTGCTATTGGAATAACTAGAATTAGGTGAACTGTTGAAACATTCATTTTATCAAACGCAAGGTCATAAAAATTCAATAAGAAGGGATAACTGAAAACAAGGAGGTTCTATAGAGATGGATTAATGTGGTGCTATAATAAGGCTATACATACTATAAAATTGACTAAGTTTCCTACAAGCTATGGGAAAAGCCCAGTTTTTCTTAAGCTAAATAGTTCCTAGTAAATGACATCTTCATTCATCATTACTTCAAGTGCGTTTATGCCGGACTTTAAATCATAATAACCAGAAAGACTTGCCTTAATTTCCATAACCATCTAATATGTTAACCTGCTAATAAAAATCAAACACACGTAAGAACCATTTAAAATGTGTGTATAAAATATCTGCATAATCTTTCAAATCTCACACCAATATGATGAACTTTTTTTCCTAGGTTTATTGGACACATTTTCAGATAGGACAATCTTGTAGAAAAGTCTCCGACCAGCTTCTGAATACCAAACCCCTGGTATAGTGGTATACCCAGTTTACAACCCGCATATTCTATTGTAAGAACTTTAGATGCTCAACATGAGCGGGGAAATCCATCATATAAATCTGGTCACTGAATTTGTATGTGAATATCATCAGCTTATGGACAGAACTCATCAATATATTTAATATACGCGATAAAAAACATATATATCTCTACTAAATCAATAAAAGTACAACTTTATGCTTTGATCACATTCTAGGCCCATTCAACCAAGAAGAAACTCACTAAACTGCCCCTAAACATGGAAGAAAGTCCAGTACAAGTAATACTTCTAAATTTTGGTGCCAAAAGCCAAAGCTTTTTCTCTATTTCTACAGGAGCAAGGTAATCAAATAGTGGATCAAAAGATAACAACTTACATCCTGACAACAATTTTATCGACTTTTTTTAAGGAAGAATTTTATAGAATTGAAAAAGAAAAAGAAAATCCTATCTTTCCTACTCTACTCTTTTAGGTCTTCTCGATCCCATTTCCTCACCCAAATGCCATAAAAAAGGAAGACCAAGAAGAAAAGGAGAGGGGGGAAGAGAAGGAGAACAAAATGCCTTGCACTCTAATAGTTTTCAAATTGCCGCGAGATATATATTTTTTCTCTCTCTCTCTCTCTCCAAAGAATCAAGGGAAAGAAGTAATAAAGATCCTTACCATCACCTCTTCTTTCGCTATCTATTCCTTCTGTGTAAAAGAAACCTAAGCAGAAACCACCAACAAAATCTTTCAAGTTTAGGGAAAGAAAAGGAAAAGTTGAATAAGAACACCACCGAAATTTTACCCTCGAGTAGCAGAGAAAGCGCATAAAGAGTGCCAATTGGAACGGTGTGGGTCCGTGGAGTAGCCACGTAGGCGCGATCACGAAGGAGGCGGAAGCAACGATCGTCACGTGACCGCCACATATATAATATATATTTATAATTTAATTATATTTATTTTTTTTCATTTATAATAATAGATTCAAGTGTGAATTGTATACGTAAATTATGTGCACAGCACTCTCCCTTCTTTGTTAACATTAAAACTCTCTATTTTTATATCAAACGAAATTAGGTGAGTTATAAAACAACTAACTTGGGAATGATTTTCAAATATAAATTGTCGTCCCAGTACGTAACCTAAATTTATATTTAAATTTTAAAATAGACTAGACGCATAAAAAAATATTTGAAAAGATTAATTTAGTCTGAAGCTTAAGATTGCGGATATAACAAAGATAAACAAATAGAATGCACATCTCTAAAATAGAAAACATCCACAGAATACGCAAGCCTTTAATATATGTAGTCAGCTACAATTCACTGAGCTGGAGAGATAGAAGACACAATTGGTTAACTATGGCAATGGAAGTCACCAGGTACACAACATCCGTGAAAGAGATACAACAATTACTGCCTGAAGACAGACTGGTTTAATAAGTTAGTTCCTTTTCCCATTTCAATCAGAAGTTGCTTGTCTAAATACTAAGAATTGTGATCCTAAGCAAACATGGAAGACGAGAAGATGGTCTGATGAAAGGATACCAGACCGCCTTGTGACAAAAAAACACATCAACTCTTGGGCTCTGATGAAAGAAGTCCCATTTGTTCCGTAAGATCCTTCATATTCTGAGAGTTGTTCCATCCATTGTCTACTTGTTTCTGCATCTCCTTTGCTTCTGGTGTGCTAGACTCTGCCTCCTCTGCATCAGCTGATGGAGGACTAGCTGCAAGAAATTCTTCCCACAAAGAATCGATGATGCCAAAGAGGTTTTGTTCCTCATCATACAGAAGACCTTCCGTCTCAATGGGGACTGCTTCTTCAGCTTCTGCTGCAATAGGGTTTACATATGAATTTTGCAGCTCGGGCATAACAAAGCTTTCACCTGGCACATCGATGACACCGCCCTCAGGAACTATGTCTTGTAAGTCGGGAAATTGCAGAAGACTCATCTCAGGAGTTGAAGATAGAGCACCTACATCTTGCAATCCTTCCGATAAATTCTTATCTCCTAGGACAACAGGAGACTGGATGTCAGAAGCAGCTGAAGATGAGCAGATGGCCGAAATCCCGGAGCTTGGTTTCATGCATTGAACATCTGAACAAGAAGGAACCTCTGCAAGAGTGACTCCAGAATTCTGAGTCGATGAATTGCTGTCAAAAATATCAGATGGTGGCATGAAATTGTCTAGTAGAAATTTATCGGAGTTGCTTAAAGATTCCAATCTAGGAGAAGCATCTAGCTTCAAGATCTGCATTAGCATCGCTTTCGCTGATTCATTGCTTGATGGTTGGTACTTGATAATTTGGCTATCAGGTGATGTACTTTCGATATTCAAACTGTCTTCTTGCTTTGGCAACCTCCTCCTTTTGCTTGCTGCAGCTATTCGTCTATTGCTATCCTTTTGTTGCACAAATTGAGAGAAAAAGCTGGGGCTCTGCATGGCCTTAGCTAAGAATGACATCATTTGCTGTTGACGCTGTTCCATTCCTTGAAGGCGTTTCCCTAAGGTCTGTAACTGATTATCTGCTGCCTGTTGCTGCTGCCTCAACTTAACCAGCTCCTGCATGAGTACACTCTTATCCCTCTTGAGCCTCTCGATCTCTTCCTCCAATCCAAACTTCCCTACCTCAACGCATGCGGCAACTGAAGTATTTGGAGGTTGAGGCTGCTGTGTCTGACCATGCACATGGGAGGGTTTTCGCCTAATGATTTTCTTCAAAAGATGTTTCTGCCCTCTTAAGAATCCCTCATTCGCAAATTCCCATCGATCAGGATCAACCTTCCTAAATCCCTACTCAAAAGCACCAGCAACCAACCTAATGAAGACGATCAAGATAGAGTAAATGTAGCACATAAGAAGCATTCAATCTTTTCCTAAGGAGAACTCAAGCTGCAGACTCAAGATAAGTGATAAATCTACCACCATGGAAATAAAAAAGAACCAACCTACAGAATAGCTCACCAATCAGAGTCCAGGAAAAGGTCAAAACTTAGTGTGTGAGCATTCTAGCCGAGAAAGACATCAAATTTAACTCTAGCTTTTGAGTTCCTTTGAGCAAAAAAATAAAAAAAGAAAAATAAAAATATGGTTTTGCTGAAAGTTCTCTAACCTGATGTAGATAGATTGTATTTCTGTTTAAAAAATTGTGGAAGAGAAACTACTTTGTTTGAAAAGTTTCAGAATCCATGTAGCTTATGAAAACAGACATTAATAAGAGCCCTTTATGACTTACTCAAGCATTAGCCTTCCCTGTCGTATTGTTGAGAATACTAAGTCAGGACAAAAGCACCCTCTTAATAGGAATTAAGAACCCTCTATAACTTTAAAATGCTGATTCTCGTTTCAAGTAAAAACATTGTTAAGTATATCAAATAATTGGAAAGGAACTATGCCTCCAGGTTCAGTCCATCTACGAATATATAATTTTCCTAAAAGACAACATCGCGCTAGATTCCAAATTCCTATGAAATATACCAGATTTCATCTCATCAAGAGAACCTTGTATTATCCTTACAATCTTATAAGGGAATTCAATATCAAAAATGCCAAATCCTAGCGATCATTAATGAACTCTAATCACATTCAAATCCAAGAACAAAACAATACATATAAAGAATAAACAGGGAAGAAGAGCCCATACGTAGGTATTAAGCTGGCGAACGAAGCTAGAAAAATTATTGTGCTTGAAGTATTTGGGGAGGAGATCCCTGGAGAACTCGGGAGGGTTCCAAACCACGAAGCTGTTGTTCTCGCGCCCCCACGACACGATCTCGTCTGTCGCCGGGTCGTCCACCATGTCGTACGTCTTGCTCAAAAACGGCGGCGGCGCGCTACCGTTCAAGCTCGCATTCGCCGCCGCCGCCGGCAGCGACCCTCTTCCTCCGCTGCTTTCCTCACCAGCTGCGCCACCGCCGTCCATTGCCCTCAGATCTCGCCACTGCCGCAATAATTCGTCAAGAGAACCGTTTTAATCGCATCAAATCGCCGACCGAGAGATGGAAAGATCAAAGATTAGGCGGAGATAGAGCCATTCCTCTCTAGGTTTTTAAAACATTAAAATGGGTCGCTTAAGGGCAATGACGGCGGTGTTACGAAAATGACGTATAAAAGAGGGGTCACTGTACAGCAATCAAGAAAGTCATCCGAATCAGACGGCTGAGATCTAATGATCTCAGGGGTGATTTCGATATTTTTTTGACCTTGGGGGTTATAGATTAGAGTGACAGCTGAGACAACGTACGAACGCGTAGGATATCCGTGCGTATGCCCGCATCGACCTGTAAGGAAGACAGAAAATAACAGAGAATTACGGTATTAACCTTATCATTTTACTTTTTTTTTTCTTGAAAACATTTCTATCTGATCTAAAGAAATCATTGTCACGTGCACCGCAAGTGCTTATTTGTAACCAAATAACCCGTTATCCATTCGTCTCTCTCCGTCTCGTCCTCGAAGCTTTCTTTCTTCTTCTCCTTCATCCCCACCCCTCTCTCTCTCTCTCTCTGGCAAAGAAGAAAGAAAGAAGCAAATGGTCGTTCTTGTAGCACCCACTCTTCACTTCTTCGTCTCAAGAACTTTTGGAAAACCTTCGCATGGATGCAGCTACCAGTCTCCCTTCAGAACTCCTCTGGTTCGCCAGACGTCGCCAGTTTCGAAGAATCGATCCACCATAGTGGCTCTGATAACCGAACCAGATAATTTCGAGGTCGGAAGGTTCGTCGGGAGCTATGGTTTCATGAACATCACCAGGTTATAAAACGTTTTCTCAAATTTTTGGAGAGTTCTACTGTTTCTTAACTTAATTAGCTGTTTCTGCAGAATCGTGAGATACCATTTGGCATTTGGTCTTGGTTTTTACGATTTATCATAAATTTCGTATCTTGGGCTAAATTGTGATTGATAAAGAATACATCAATAATTATCTCCTAATTCATGCTGTCTATCAAAAAAGAGGTAGATATTATTAGCTTAGTAGGTTTCAACATGGGACTTTCAATTGGAGTGTATAAGTAGATCTATCACATGGAATGTATTTTGTGTTGTTTAATGGTCTGTTTTGGTTGGTTATATGTGACATGGGTTTACAATCTCACCAAACAGTTACTCATCATTCCAATCTGGAGGGTTTTCGAATACTGGTAGGTTTCAGGAAGTTGCATCTGGGTATTCACCTGAGGAGATAGAGCGTTTGAGGGTCCAGGATGTCGGTGAGGGCCAAGTGAAGATCAGGTTCTTTTCTAGTACCAAGTCCAATTAACATATATCTCTTCATTTTTTATTAAGGAGATACTGATATTATTAATCACAGTTTTGCTGCAGGCTTTATGAGGGAAGAGTAATCCAAGGTCCACTAAGGGGAACTCGAGTTATATTAAAGGTACCATCAGCACACAGTACTCAGGAGTCGTAAATCCCAAGAGTTTTCACTAATTAACGACTTCAACATATTGAATTTGTTCCATACTTCAATCTTTATGCTCACGGCTGACCTTTTAATTAAGGTGTATCCTGGACAACGAGCTGGTGGTACTGAAGCTGATATGATGGCAGCCAATGAACTAAGTACTCATGCGTTTCTTCAAGTAAGTAAAAGCTCAAAGCTAAGCCAAACATATGATAATGACCTTTCTTTGAGTTCTATGTTTGAATCTAAAAAATAGATGTAGCATTCTCTGTAATTTGTCTTGGTATTCTACTTCTTGCAGAGTGACTCCAAAAGCATTTGTCAGAATATTCAATATTTGTTAGGAGCATTTGAGACAAAAACTGGGGAGCAGGTCTACTACATCAACAACTTAAATATATCTGGATATATTTATAGTTATTATAGAGATGAAAATGTTTTCTGTACAGTGGCTTGCTTTCCGTAATGATGGAAAATATAGTGCAGCAGACTATGCAAAAGTAACAAGTGAGGGTATTTCAAAGGACGTCTCCAGAGAAGGCCAGAAATTTTGGAACCCATTTGATCAACGGCAGAAATTGAAGCTCAGGAGATTTTTTGTTCTCAAACTGCTTAATGGTGTTATGAATGGGCTTGCTTATATGCATGACCATGACAGATTACACCAGAGCCTTGGTCCTGCTTCTGTTGTTCTCAAGTATATCATTTATCACATTTGAAAACTTTCTTTTTATTATTATCGTCTTCCACATGCCTCAGGCTAGAAAGATACCATGCAGTTGATTGAGTCATTTACTTTTTGACAGCACGATAGTGGAAAAAGATGCATCTTATCTAGTTCCACGACTCCGTGATTTAGCCTTCTCCGTTGATGTTGGGTATGCTGATCCTTTTCTTTACCTTAACTCTCATCTAAAACTATTTTGGTTCTGATGCTACTAAATCTGGAAGTTCATGGAATTATTCCTGCTGTCTTATAATGTTATTAGAGCGAAGTCAGCTAATATTCTTGTCTGGTAGAGCATGGATGGCTTGAAGTTGTAGATGAACAAACTATGGGTTCTGAAGAGAAACCCGGTATTGACATTAGGCTCAAGGTTTAGATTAACCCCTTTTTCTGGATAATTTATAATTTATCAGCAATTCAACAGTAACTGGTTCTTACGTTTTCCCTTTTGCTTTTATTAGTACTTGTGATTTCTCTGCTTAAACATCATCTCAGTAATCCATAGGTTAAATTTCTCAAATGGTCGATTAACTTTCTTAAAAGAGTCACAAGAATAGAGACTAAGGACTGATGTTAGCTACCAAGACTTTCAATACAATTCTATTGTCTATCCAAAGTTTTTTAAGCATAATTGCTTGAATAGTTTTCCCACTTCTCCATGCTACAAATTCAGCATGTAGTATCATTTATTGACTTGTCAGAAATTGTAGATATTCTTCTGTCGGAGTAGGATCACTATCAGAAGGGCTATGGCGCCGAGCATCTACAGCAGGTGCCTTGACTCCTTTGGAAAAGCGAGCTTTTGGGATTGCTGATGACATGTAAGATTAATATGAAATTTTATGCTACAAAGCACACCATGTCATGCATTTTATAATGCAGAAAAGCAAAATTTCCTTGCAGATACGAAGCAGGGCTTCTTTTTGCATACTTGGCATTTATTCCATTTTGTGAATCAGGCATTATGGATGCCATTTCCTTGCAGGTGCGCATTGTTTCTCACCATGTCATGTTTTTTATAATGCAGAAAAAGCAAAATTTCCCCTAATGCGGTTAATATTCTAATAAATGGAAGTGCAATCTTGCAGAGACTTTTTGAAAGCACTTTTCAGCTTGACCTTGATGCTGCAAGAGAGTAAGAAGTCTATCATTTCATTCATACAAATAATTTGTCATGTATGTCTATCTCATTCTTATTCCAAAATGTAGAAGAATGCTCAGGCATATTGGCCTTGCTATGCTTCTTTTAAGAGCAAAAATTGCATATCCTATTCCAAGAAATGCTGTTCCAAAGTGGAGTAGTTTGATGCGTATCTCATTCATAGTCCTTTCAGCACTGATGAATTAACCTTCCAAAACAGTCAGTTAAGATGGTACATCCATTATTCTGCTTCTTTATTATCATTAAAAATCCAGTGCGACAATATTCAACAGCAGTCTAAGATCCATTTTCAAAAACTTGCCTCTAGATGGGAAGTCTATAAATGATGATCTTCAACACTTACATTGCCTAGAATGTCACATACCGTCATTCATGTCATGCGCATATCAGAACCTATATGAAGCAATTTCAATAAATCTATAGACTTATAGGCCACAAATAGTACCAAACTGTCATGTAAGAATCTTCAAGCTGCTGTGTTTTTCTTTTCCACATGAACCATAAGTGATACATTAGAATGTATTTGATGCTTGAATTTCAGATATTTTTAACTTCTGATGAAGACAAATAGCTAGGTTAATCATCAATTAGGAAATTAAGATAGTCCACCATCAGATTTTGCTTGATAGGTTGGAGTCAGTATTCCTAGAGAATGATACATAAAATCTCTTCTCTGTTGCCAGATTTGATTAAGAAACTAACTAGAAAATACAGAAATGAGAATCTATTGTTGTTTCAGCCTTTCAGGGTAACACAACATCTCCTGTTACTTTCTCTAGTGGTCCATATAATAGTGTAGAAGTGATTTAGATCCACATACTTTTGTAGGTATTGTCTAGCAGATGACCGTTTATTGGAAGCTGTCAAGTTTCTGGATCTAGGTGATGGTGCTGGCTGGGAGCTGCTTCAGGTTTGGTTATCAATTCATGCAAGTACTTATGAAAGCCATCTGTCTGATGGATTGCAAATAATTGTGGAAAATGACTGTTTCACACAAGACTTCCTATGATCCTTACACGATCGAGTTTATTTGCACAGAAATTATGAAACTCTTCTCTTTTAGGCTTTGTTAACAATGCCTGATGCCATAGTTCTCACTGAAATTTTCTATAAACAGCAGCAAATTCTCCAAATAATATACTTCTCACAAGTAATGTGATCTTCATTATCTTCTTTCCACACTGTACATACTCCATTTGGGTTTTCTGTTCTCTTTACTAGTGACCAATGCATGAACCTGATCATCTTATCTGATGTCTTACTAGATTTCTCATGATACTACCCTTTAGGCTTCATTTTTATCCTCTTGATGCCTCACTGTAGCTATTATCTAAGTCTTTCTTTTGCAAACTTTACTAGAATACTTTCTTTCCCTACATGTTACTGTTTGACTTCTTTATTCTATAAACACAAACATCGCATGCCATTTCTGAATCTTGGCGCAGGCAATGCTTGATCCTGATTACCGTCGACGACCAATTGCTGAAGCAGTATTGAACCATCGATTTATGACTGGAGCTGTACTATGAGTGCGGTCGTATAAGCATTTAGATTGTTGATCAATGACTAATGGCAGCAATGAGATCTACTCCGTATGCTTACATATGTATTGGTGGTGGATTCAGTTGAAAGAACTCATTTTCCAAGGGCGGAGTCTACAAGCACGTACAGAATAAGTGACTTGCTAGGATTGTGAAGACTTGCATATGACAGGTTCTGAATTTTGTTCTAAAATTTCTTAGCTTGACACGACGACCATTAGTCATAAAATATTTCATTGTAAAATATCTTAGCTGACACGGAGCATTGAACCTGTTTATTTCTTAAGAGTACTAATAAAGGAATATCAATGCTTGGTTCTTGCACCTTTGGAAGGTTCATCGTTGTTCAATGTCTTCAATCGAATTGAAGGGACTCAAACTTCATGTAATTTTACTAAATTCTTCATTTTCTTTGCTCCCTTCCCTGCATTTCTTTTTCTTTGCTTGCATGACACTAATCGTTCTAACTCTTACATCCTGCATCATCATCCAGATTAGATAATCGCAAACAGAATGATCACTTTAGCTGTGGAGTTCAGCACGTGCATATTCTCTCTTCAAGTTCCAGTCATAGATGGCTGTAATGATCAACCAAACAAGTAGGATTAAAAAATAGTGTGAGGCCGTTTGATTTTATGTATTTGAAAAAACTACATCTGCATATATAAAATATAACATAAAAATCAGTTTTCTAATTCATAGATCCCATAACACTAGGTACAAAGTGCTGTCTGTTCAATCAAAATTTATAGAGGTTTCTGTCTTTAGAAGATTCTTGAAGATGATACAAGACTTCTATTTACATTGATTTCTTATTTAATACTATAGATGTGTATCTTGAAATACATAAAACCAAACTGCCCCTAAGCAATTGATTATTTTTTATTATACAAAATCATCAGCACTCTTCACTACTTCACTCGTAATTCTTCAGCCGCTACTAGAAGCAATTGCATTTGCAGACCTTATAGGATTTTAATCAGCAAAGAATCGTCGCCGAGAAGTGCCAAATATGCTCATTTCTCTGTTCACAATTTGATCTGTATCTTTAGTTATTGAGGATAAAATAACTCTGAAATAGGAGAAGAATCATCATTAAGGATCTGCGGTGTGTTGCTTGCAACCTCTGGGACCGTAGTGTTGAGTGCTCCTCCTGACGATCTTCCGACACAATGCGCAATAATGATTTTGGCATGCCCAACAGAAGATGTGATTATTATTACCAACCTGGTTGTGTTCCCCCAACAACAGTAGTCTGTTAGTCCTTTTCATCAAACAAACAATAGATGATTACAGAAAATAAAGGAAAAAAAAATTAATATAGCATGATACTATATGTATGTGAGCATCTATATGTAATACTACCAGAGCAACTAATTGACTATGCCTACGTTGAATCACAGTGGCCACCCTCCAAATTGATGACCCAAATTTTCACCCTACTGTGTTATCCAACAACACATGCATACCAAATTCAAGTCAATTGAAACATACCTAAAGTGTGAATCAAATTTGAGCTATTACAAAAATACCATTCATTTTATTCTTGATTCATTGGAGACAACTCCAAGAAGAAAAGAACGACCTCCAAATTAATGACCCAAAATTTCACCCTCCTATGTTATCCAACAACACATGCATGCTAAATTCAAGTCAATTGAAACATACTTGAAGTGTGAATTGTGCTACTACAAAAATACCATTCGTTTAATTCTTGATTCATTGGAGATAACTCCAAGAAGAAAAGGACAAAGAAGTCAAAAAAAATTTAGGGATGTGAGCAAACATGAAGAACCAAGAGATTAGTATGCAAATAGGGTAAGGAGCCAGGACAACAAATCTAGGTATTCATTAGTTTCAAAAGTTCAGAATGCCTGATAAAATATATAAAAGGACAAAACTGAGCTACCAGATTTCTGGAGAAAGAACATAATACAAATCCAAGTAAGTTCCAGTTAGAAGAGATTCCTAATTTGCAGGCTTGGGCCAGGGCGAAGTTAAATCTTTGATACTTAATACATAGTCAACCTTTGCCTTAGTCTAAGATGGTATTATTGAAAGATACTATGACCGTCTACTCTATACAATAGGTTGTTTGCCTATGTGAAGTAGAGTCCTGATTCTTTTCTGAAACTGAAGCAATAGTGTAAACTGCACAATCAGTTAATCTATGCTAACCTTCGCATTTAGCTGACGACAATTGGGACAGGGATGACCGAGATTAGGGAAAAGTTCAGCTTGTATCTGCCCAACAACTTGCCGCGCATTCATATGCGCCTCCCATCTCTGAATCTCTTCATGTGAAAAAAGTTCACATCCTTCCCTTTAATGAATAGTAATTTTAGTCCTACTGAGTGAAACATGCATATATGTAAATCTAATCATCAAAATCTCCCAAATAATCTACCTGAAATGATCATATCCATCAATTGCTTTGTTACATCGGTAGCAAAAGTACTGGCCGCAGTTCTGACAAACCATTTTGTTGCAGCCTTCAGTACGTGATATAGCCATCTTACATGATGGGCATTGTTTAGCATCACGAAGTGCCTCCCGGACACTTAGAATTTCATTTATCACCTCACGCTCTCTCCGCAATTGGTCTTCCTTCAGACAGGATGAATTTTGGCGTTCCTGTGGCCAAGAAAGATATGTCAATTGTCAAGAATTAACAATAAAATATTAGAATGAAAATGTCTTAATCTATCATAGAGGAGATTTCTGAAATCTATTTCATGGAATAAATTAAAAACAATTAATTTGAGAGAACCATGCTCCATTATGTCTGTAGCAATCGCAGATCCTATTACTACATATATTATCAAAAATCTAAACTAGATATATCTCATCTACCTGTCTCTAGATTCCCTACATCTCTCTCCCTCATAATTCAGATCAATAGCTAGGTGAGCAAAGGTAATGTTCTAAGATATAAATTCCATATATAATACATTACATTCTCCAAAATATATTACACGTTATGTCACCTATATACTATGAGATTCAGGCGTGCAGGAACCAAATTGCATGTGGCAAGATTTGGAACATGATCTATGCAATAACTGAGCATGGACTTTCTGTTGAAATATTTGGAGAAAGCAGATAGGATAATTCCAGGTAAATTTGGAATCATTAGTAACAATTGGTTTCACCTTCAAGCATATCAGAATAGAGAATTTAGATGAGTTAGATACATCTGACATCTGGGATCAAAAGATATTGTAACATGTGGCTGAGCAAAGAATGCAAAAACAAAGCTCTTAAAGTCTTAATAGATAGCTGCATTTGCTACCTGCAAAATGAGAAGCTTTGCTTCCAGAGACATACAATTCACCCCTACATGGCGACGTTCTCTGCAAAGAGAGCAAAAGCTGAAGAAACACTTTGAACATTGGGCATGATGATCCTCATCTTCCAAACATGCAGTTTCACATCTTGGACAGTAAACTACATCAGCCATCGAGTCCAATGTCTTTTGAAGAATTAATGATTCCCAGCGCTCATAGTCTTCATCATCAAGAAGCCTTTTCAATAAATTAGGTGGAATGAGACCTCCACACTTTGTATCAGGGCATAGCAACTTAGTTACAGTGCCTTCCTTAACGTGCATGCTAGAGTAAGTTTCCATGCACTTCCAACAAAAATAATGTCGACATGGAAGTTTGATGAATTCTTTACCTGATAAATAAAAACATGAAATGTAAAGTGGTATGCCAGAACATCTTCATGTAGGTGAAAGCATTTCCAAAGCTATTGACTTTTAAACTCTTAGCATTAAAGAAGAGACAATACTTAAACAAGATACTTCTTGGTTCTTCGTGGATTGAATATAGAAAATATGATTAGTGATAACATAATTGCTAATGTGCGAAAGACTAATACAGATGCATCAACTGGGGATAAATCTGATGAAATCAACTTTGCCGATGTTGTAATTTATGCATATAACTACAATACATAGGATTTTTTGAAAGTCTATCATTTCTAGTGTTTGGATGAAAAGTGGAGTGAGAAGTGAGTTATCTACTCTAAAATCATCCAACTTCCCTTAATTCACTTCTTATTATAAAAGGGGAGAGTGACACTTTTCACATTTTTATATACTACATGTCATCATTAATTGTAATAATTACTCACTTTCACCATTTCCTTAATAACATGACCTCATAATATTTGAAACTTGAAAATAACATAATGTATACATTGTGCAAACACTGACACAACAAGCTGCATGCCTTCATGATTATGGAGTAAAGAAAAAGTATTACCTGTATACCCATTGAAACAAATGATGCACTGATATAGATTATTGAGAAAAGCTTCATGACACTTATCATCATTATAGCTAATCATTAAGGGAATGACCAACTCTGGTGGAAGGCATCCTGAAATGGCACGGTTGTCTGCAGTTTGTAATATATCATTCAAACCTAATGTTACTCCTTCATAAAATTCAAGGTAAGAGGGGGAAGAGCTGTGCAGCCATTCAACCCATTGGTATATAACTTCCTGCCCTGGTTGCTCTGTCCAGATGGAATCTAGCTTGTGACAAAGAGATGAAATCTTCAGCTTGTCTAACCATTCTACAGTGATTGTGAAATAGGGAGGATGATGACTTGGATATGACTGAGGTAATAAACACGTTAGCAGAACTGGGGGCAGATATTGAACGTTAAAAGTGTACACAAATTCATCAGAGTTATCTGGCCCTGGCGTGCCAACAAGATCTACTCCAGATTTCAACTTTTCAGTTGAATAAAGCTTTGCAGATACATTGATGGCATCAGAAATTTCATAATGTACATAAACCTGCATGGAAGAAATGAACATCATTTATGTACTCACTTGCAAGCAATAAGCAACAGTGCAAGTTATGGTAAAACCTGAAAAGATCGTAAACCTCCTTTCCTATGAAACGTAACAACATTATTTCCATATATTGCTTCCAGTGCTAACACCTGAAAATAAGATGTTAAATATGAAAACAGGTAGATATGTGATGCTAAAAAACCCAAAATCTAGGTTGTCAATACAATATAAGGAAACGATACAATTGCATAAGATTATTCTACTCAAATTCCAAATTCCTTACTCATTCCGGTGAATAAGATACAGCAATGTACCAGCATAATTATTATAGAATAAATTGATAGATTTTAATGAATTATGCCATTACCTCATCCTCTTGAAGCTGATCGTTGGCTCGTATCTCTTCTTCCGACAACTCGGGCTCTTCCCCATTAATCCTAATTTCCTCCAATCTCTTTACCACCTCCTCCAAGTGTCCAACTTTCCGCGATTCCACCTCCTCGCTTGAAGTCAGATCGCACCCAAGGGTGGATTCATCGCTTTCGGGCATACTCAATCGAGAATTCTTTTGGACTTCTCGATCGCGAGAATTGGAACTTGGTGTCGATTCCGAAGTGGGCGCGACCGCCGGCGGGGAAGCGTGACTTAGCTTTTGACCGTTTGTTGAATCGGATTTAGCTGCCATAAATTGCCCTTGTCTTAGATTCCGATCTCTTCGAGAAGAGGAGGCGGCGGCGGCGGCGGCAGCGGTAGAATAGAAGTCGGAGTCTCTTACTATTTTATTTCCACCAGCTCTAGTTGTTCACCATTTCTTCTACTTGTGTAGTTGTGTTGACCGAGTTAGCAGGTTGTGTTTTCTTTTCAAATTTAGCCTGATAAGACCAAATCCTTCGAGGCCCAATGAGAGCTAGAGTCTTTCACGGGCTTGGAGGCCCATTTGTTAGGATAAATTAACTATGAGCACGTTGCGACTCGTTCGCATTCGCAAACGCGAAGAATTGACCTCGAATAGAGCAGCATCAATGGTCGGAAGAAGAAGAAGAAGAGATCAATAGAGGCAAAGAATACGATTCCGGTCGGTGGAGTGATTCCGCATAGAGATCCCCTCCAAGGCCTACTTCTTTGGATTCTTCTTCTAGGGATCAAGGCACCAGCTTCGGCTCCATTCTTTTCTCGACGGAATTCTAAGGTGAATCTCGCGTTCCTCATGGTTTTTCTTTTCTCGTGATAGATTTTGTGGGTTTCTGGAGAAATAATTGTTGGAATTCTATGAGATCTCGAATCAGATGATGTGTTGTCCTTGTATCACCAATTGAGTTATCAAATAGGGTGATCTGGCGTTGTGGGTTTAGATTCAGATGGGCATAGGACCATCTTAGGGTTTGTCCTTTGGGATTGGGATGATCGAGAAAGCCTATATTGGGATCAAATTGCCACCTCCCAGTTGTTGGAAACAAGAAGTTGACATTATTCGTCTTACAGTTCATTATTAGGTTATATGGTACAGATTCTTCTTGATGATTTGTCAATTTTCCTGAGTTTGCGATCTCATTTGAGACCGCTTTGCTTCAAGTTCAAACCTGATGTTTAATTTGACAAAAAGATGGGTTTTATAGCTGTATTGCCATTAGTGAAATCACTGCTCGAGATACGGCAAAACTTTGGTCTATTTTGTTCATTTTGCAGTTTAGCCAAGACCAGTTTGCTCAGTTAAGGCAAAACAAACCAAGTGCGAGAAGAACAAAAGAAACTTAGCCATTTTAATTAAAGCCTATACGTTACCTTCCTATAATGACTTAGTTTTTTTTTTCCCTCTTTTTGGAGTATTTATGTTTATAGGTAACTGTGTGGCAAAATATATGGCCCTTCTTCAACATCACATCTTTCAACACAACAGTTTTGATAGGCAATATTCATGGTTATATGGCAAAAGATATGGGCCTGCTTCAAGACAACATTTTTGAATTATGGTCTAAAGAAAAAGCTTGTACTTGGGAATAACAAAAAAACATACCTTGTACTGGGAGGATACATGAAGAAGGTACAGAACACAAAACCATAAGCAGCTTGGGCGAATATCATACAGTTTGCAGTTCAAGGATATAAGATAAATTCATGCACGAAAGTGCTGTACTCGAATACTTGTAGATGTTGTTTTTGACACCTCTGATGACACATTCCGTTATATGATTATTGTAACATATTCTCTCCTCATAGTTAAAGCTAATGAGTTTTGCTGATAATTACAGGAGTTAGGTGGGTAGAAACTTGATATGGCACTTATGAGTGATAACAGCACATATATCAAATCAGATGTGGTGTAAATGGAGGAAGGATTGCGGATGCATATCCAAGCATCTGTTGTTGCTGAATATTGATAAGGAAATTTCTCATGTTGGAACCAAGATCTTCACCCCGTCCAACTATAGCATATAGGCCAATACGGCCATCTGATCTGGAAGTTCTTGAGCAGATTCATGCTGCTTTATTTCCTATAAGGTGCCTAGATTTAAAATAATTTTCATTTGCACATAGAAAAGACATGTTACATTTTAATTTGTTGCAGAATTATCTGCTGAGAATCTAGTGTGAAATGTGCTTCTTGATATGACTGCTTTTCTGCAGGTATGAGAGAGAATTCTTCTTGAATGTTGTCAATGGCAATGGCATTGTCTCATGGGGTGCTATTGACGTCAGCAGATCAGATGGCCAAAGTGATGAACTTATTGGATTCATCACTACACGTATCATTACAGCAAAAGATAGCGAGGTATCTGAGTTTATTATGCTAAGAATTGCCGTCACATTAAATGAACCAGACATAGCTGATTTTTCATCTTTGTAGATTGAAGATTTGATCAGGTACAATACCACAAGGAAAGATCTGACACTGGTTTATATATTAACACTTGGTGTAGCAGAGCATTACAGAAATCTGGGGATAGGTTATTACCTTCTCCTATGATCAGACTCACTAACTGCTTAACAATTCAATTAATTTTTTCTTAATGAGACTTTCATTTGCAGCTACTTCACTTGTTCAGGAGGTAATTAAATATGCAACGAGTATATCAAATTGCAGAGCAGTGTATTTGCATGTCATTTCATACAATCAGCCTGCAATCGACTTCTACAAGAAGATGTCATTTAAGCTTGTAAGAAGACTGCCGAAATTTTACTATATTAGAGGCCAGCATTATGACTCATACTTGTTTGTCTACTATGTAAATGGTGGCCGATCTCCCTGCTCACCATTGTAAGTATTTCATCTACTCCAGAATGAAAAGCATAAGTTATATCACAAAAAGTAGTAATGGTTGCATAATATCCTACTGTTCTTAATGTAAAAGTGCACTTCACGTTATGCTAATCAGTTCTTGATTTCTGCTGCATCTCGTGCATCAATCATTTTCACATGTTCATGGAAATTTAGTGACAAAGTACCTTTGTGCTACATTTATGGTTAAATTATCCTGCAAGGGCTGGTGTTTCATTTACCTCTTTGCACATACTTTGTATACTTGTTGCTGCAATATGCATATCTACAACGATCCTTATTTGATATTTGTGATCTATGCGGATTAACGCTATTCTCTTAGTGTTTTTTAAACATTACTTTCCTTCGAGAGACACAAGATCACAAAGTAGACTTAATTGAAGTAGCTTCTTCCCTACATTCTTTTAACAGTTGTGGAATGTACATCAGCCACTGGTGCTAACATTAACTTGCCTTCGGTTCCTTCTAATCCACTCTAATCTGTAGGGTTGCATATCTATCTCAAAATCATAATCTGTCGGTTTATTTAAATCCGGCACTTTGGGAGATTCTTCTTTTGTTCTTCAAGAATGCTATCGTTTGATTCTTATATCTCAAAATCAGAATGGAGTAAACTTCTTAGGTTTTCTAATCAAACGAAAACTTTTTTTGGTTTTATGTCCTCTTTCTGCAGCTTGTGTGCCTTCCCTCCAAAAAATAACCTCAGGAATTCATGTATTTGTCTTTCCTATTCCAACTTCTATTCTGACTTCAGTCTGAAGTTAAAGTTTCCCCTCCTTTTCTATCCACATGTGTAGCTACCATCTTATGTTATCCTATCCTTGTATCTTTTAGTATTAGTGATTGAAAAAATGGATGTCAGACTGTTGGTACTTTTGAGAGGCCCATGAAGCATGGATGTATATAAAGGATACAAATAAGGAAACAAACATGGACAGGGAGCATGGATGTACTCTAAAGAAGCATCAGCGATAATTGGAGGAAAAATGCATGATCACTATTGTCGTAAAGTTGAAAGAAGTCTTGGACGCAACTCTATGTTGTATCCATGACAGACTTTGCATCTTTTCGTTCTCCTTTTTTTTGGGGAAAAACATAACAGTTTTCATTTGTCACTTTATGTAAGTCTGTTTTCTAGGTGCATAAATTCTGTACTTACGAGTATGTCTTAATATTGGAATATGATTCTATTCAGGGAAATGGTGGCTGCATTTGCTGTGTACTTCAGGGGTTTCTTGAAGATTCTCGTCGGAAAGGTGTGGAAAAATGACGCGAAGAATATTCCCAGATGGTCCAAGTGTAGAGAATCAAGTGGCCTTCTAATGACAGAGAACAAGAGGATAATAGGCGTCGAAGATACTAGTCAGTGTGTTTAAAAAACCAGCTTTGGTGGAAATGCAAAGTGCTAATTGGGCATCCAATAGAATAGAGAATCACCCTTGTGCATTTATCTGTTGTATCTATCTGTGAAAATGGAGTAAATAATTAAAAATATGTAATCCAATTAGCATCATATTTATTATGTAAAATAAAGTTTCCAGGTAACTTATCTCTATGCTTGAGGAGTTATGTCTGTAAATAATGTGCCTTCTTTCTTTTGGTCTCTTAGTTGAAGAGATTGGATTGTGATATCGACATTGTTTGTTAATCGCGTACTGCTGACTAGTAGCAGCGAATATGAAGCCGTGAGTGCGATTGTGAACCAAGAATTAGGTCAATATGAGTTCTAATTATTATGCCATTATGTGTTGAGTTTCTTTAGGTCTACAATAAAATGCTTGTTCCCATTGTAAAATTTAGATAAATTAAATCGCATTTTCCCTCATATAAATTTGATTTTTTTAACAAAAATAAAAATAAATTAAAAAATCCTAAATAAATTAGAAGAAGAAGAGAAGAAGAATAAACTCTAATCTCAACCCCTCATCTATCTACTCGTAGACTCTTTCTTTACTTGTAACACAACACAGACACCACGTCTCCCTTCTCTTTCTTTCTTTTTTCCTACGGCGTGTACTTCCTTCTACAGAGGTAGAGGTGCGTGGGATAAAACAACCGACCCCACTCCTCCAATCGAAGGATGAGGACGAAGCACCTCGTCCCACGACTCCCCACTTTCTCCAACTTCGGCGACGACAACGACCACGGCGGCGGTGGAGGCGGCGGCGCAGGCGGCGATGACCTCATCTCCTTCCTCCCGGATTCCATCCGAGCCCTAATTCTCTCCTTCCTCCCCACCAAAGAAGCTGTATCCACCTCCCTCCTCTCCCGCCAATGGCGTTACACCTTCGCTTCCTCCCCTTGCCTCGACTTCGACTTCTCCCTGTTCCTTCCGCTCCGCGGCGCCAAATCCTCGTTCATCTCCTTTGTTGACTCCACCCTCTCACTCTCCTCCTCCGACGCTCCTCTCCGCCGCCTCCGCCTCTCCCTCGCCGGATACAGCGGCTCCGAGCCGCGTGTCCCGACGTGGCTTGCCGCCGCCGTCGCCCGCCGCGTCGAGCACCTAGAGCTCGTCCTGCCCAAGGCCAGATCTATGCGGCTGCCCGACTCCTTATTCTCCTGCGACTCCTTGTCCTCCCTTACCCTCCAGTTATGCGACTACCCGTTTCCTCTCCCGTCCCCTTCCTCCCTTACCAACCTCACGCGATTTCATCTCGCCTCGGCCTCCCTCCTAAAGGGGACATTTTTGCGAGAGCTCATCTCGTGCTGCAGGAATCTCGAGGAGCTCCTCGTCGAGGAGTGCCGCGTCGATGTGTTCGACGTCGTCGGCGCGCCGCGTCTCAAGAGGTTAGGGTTGGAGAACTGCGATTGGATGCATCCGATTCGGATAAGGGTTTCCGATTCGCCGCGTCTTAGGACGTTGAGCTATTCCGGCAGAGTTGCGGACGAGCACGACTTCGAGGATTTGGTGGATTTGGACGAGGTGGTTTTGGATTTGGGGAAGCCGTCGAAACTGCGGGAGAGCGACGAGGAATGTAGAGATTGTCTGGTTAAGCTTCTCGGTTTGGTCGGGAATTCCAGGTGTTTGTTGCTTTCCCCTTGGTGCATTCAGGTATAAAAATCTGAGAGTTTTTGTTGGTAATCGTGTACATTTTATGGCGGTTGGAATTGATATTGTTGGTTGTGAAGCATCTATGTCGAGCGGAGGATCTGTTGGAGATCCGGCAGGACAACGTCAAGCGCTTGGAGTTGGTGATGGCATCACCTAGAGAAGGTGTTCGAGAAATTGCCCCACTGCTCATGAGCTTCCCCAGTGTGGAAGACCTTACAATATCTATCGCTGTAAGAATTGTCATAGGCTTAGAATCTATTTCATGATATCTTGTTCATCTCTGTCTTAAACTGCTAGCGTTGAATTGTTGCAGTTCTCACGGCTGGTTCAATGGCGGTTGGCCGGCGAGCAACAAGAGGTGGAAACTAAGGGGCTGTTGAGGCATCTTAAGAGGGTAAGGATGGAGTACATTGATCGGAGTAAAAGTGGACTAGAATTGGTTAAGTTCATGCTGAAGAATGCGCGGTCGTTGAAGAAGATGACCATTGTACCTTTGTTGGATGGCCTTGAGCATGGCAAGTTCCGTCGTAAGGTGTCAAAGTTCCGGAGGGCATCCAGGGATGTTACTATTGAATATTGCATGACTAATTCGGACATCTGAGGGTTGACAGTTCTACTACTCTCTGGTGAATCCTTCCACTTAGTAGGGAAAGAGCTCTCTTTGTATACTTACTTTGTCATGTTTTTCTAATTAGAGTTTGCAAATACACCAATTCTAACAATTCTTTTCTGGCAATGGAAGTGTCTCGCTTGTTGCATTAAAGAGAGAAGGATATAGCTAGTGCAAGATTATCTATTGAGTTTCTTCTGAGCAACTAAAAAATTTCAGGAAGTCTAATGCATTGATGATCCTCATAGTACAATTGTTTGTCAGATGAATTTAGCACAATTTTTTGTCCAAATTTTGTCTCTCATTGTACTGTTTTTTCATCATGCAACCTTTTACCTCTGTACAGATCAAATGTTTAAATTGATTTCGAATTTCATTTATGTGTTCTTGCAAATTAAATTGGTTAATTAAACAGTTTATGGAGGCAATTGCAGGACCTTTCTTCTGGTATGGCCATCAAGTGCTGTAATCAGATGGAAGTATTAAACTCAACATCTCAATGGAATTGACCCACTTTCTTTTTAAGCTACTTTATTCAAATTTAAGAAATGAGCATAGCTAATTAGGTTTAGGAATACCACATCCAAACACCATTATTCTGCTATATCATCAGAAAGAGGAGTGAAGCATCTGCTGCTGTTCACAAGAAAGAAAGGAAGACAGTGCTTGAGCAATTGACCATTGCATATAAGCAACAAGAGGATAATATTGGAGAAATGGAGATGGGCCCTTTAAAGCAAGATTGTAGCAATAGTACTAATATCTGAATAATTCTCGAACGACATTGATTACCTAGTCATCAGAATATATATCCTGCCAAGAAGATATAATCTGTAGATCTTTCATAGCGCTGTTACTTTGTTACATTGAATTATACCTTTGGTATATATTCCTATGCTCTTGAACGTTAAAAGATTGATTGCCATAATGAATGAATGCACTGCATGTTATGCTACAACTTGAACAGTTGATATTGAATTTAAGTATATTGCTTTACATCTATACAACCGCTGAATTTTTGTATAATCAAAGGATAACTTTAATAATACCCTTTGGTTTATTGTCATTTTCACATACATCTGGTGTTCTTTTTCTTGAAAAATTTACATACGATACCTTGTCTTGTAACAAAATTATAATTTACACTCTATATTTTCACCATTTATAAATCGAACTATATGATTTAGCGAATATGTACAGAAAACATTTTGTTGTTAGCTAAACTTAACTAAATTATTAAGTTAAGTTAACTATTCTAGAAAGATTATAAAAATATCATCGGTTAAATTATACTTATCCAACTTATACTCAATTCAACTAAACCCAACCTAACATAACCTAATCCAACTCAAGGGTATTTTAGCTATTTTTTAAAAAATTAATTAAATTTAATAGAATATTCATATCTGCCCAAACATGTTCCAGAATATTTTCTTCAAATATTTGCTAAATTATAGGGCTCAATTTATAAATAATAAAAAATATAATGTGTAAACCATAATTTTGTTAAAATAGAATGATATATATAAATTTTCTCTTTTTTTGAGAAATTTGCATATAACATCGTGTCTTTTAATGAAATTATGATTTATAGCCTACATTTTTACTATTTACAAATCGAGCCCTATAATTTAGTGAATATGTGTAAAAAATATCTAACTGTTAAATCAGTTAGTTAAACTTAACAAAATCTCTAAGTTAAATTAACTAAACTAAAAAATTATAAAAATACTGTCAACCAAGTCATTCTAACGATATTTTAGTCATTTTAAAAATAAAATATCTCTACTTAATGGAATATTTTGACGGTGTTAGTTTAAATCTAATCGATAGTGTTTTCTGCACGCTAAATCAGATGGCTCGATTTACAGATAGTGAAAATATAGGGTCTAAATCATAATTATGTTATAAAGTAGGGTGTTATATACAAATTTCCCTTATTTTTTAAAGGAAAACCTCTTAACCTTTTAACAAAAAAAATGTTTTAACTTTCTTTTTTTCTTTCCTTTAAAATAAGAGTAAAAATGTTCATATACATTTTTAATAAAAAAAATCTAATGGAAGTAATGTTTGAAGGTTTTTCTTAGTTATGGGTTCAATGTGTCATAAAAAAAATAAAAACCAAAGGATAGGTTATGTGAAAACGCGAAATAATTCAGATGGTCCACGAATAATTATCCCTATATTCAAGCTATAGAAAAGAAAGCAATACCAGAAGATAACGACACAGAAAACATTCATTTTGTTTGTTTTCCTCGTGGAATTGGCTGAAAATAGTCTCTCCTTAGCCACCTGCCTGAAGAACTTTGGACGAAGAATAGAAGAAAGTAGGCCAAAATGAGATTAGATCAACAATATTGAACTGGGCCCAAGAATAATTATCCCTATAATCAAGCTACAGAAAAGAAAGCAATACCAGAGGATAAGGACACATGAAAACATTCATGTGTTTGTTTTCCTAATGGAACAGTCTCTTCTTAGCCACCTGCATGCAGAACTTTGGATCAAGAATGGACGAAGTAGGCCAAAATGAGATTAGATCAACAATGTTGAACTGGTCCCAATATCTGGAGCTGCTCCACAGTTGCACACTTCGTCCACATAAAGTCTTCCCATGTTGACAAGGCCTCGAGCGAGTTCTGGCACTGGAATTTTGGAGTGATAACTAGGAATTTAATTGCATTCTTGTTAGAAATTTGTCATTGAATAAACTGTAGCTCTGATGTTCACTTGCAGATTATGTCAGACTGAAAGTTATCACATGTATCATAAGCACAGTAACTGAGCAGAAATTGCTATTGCAGTGTACTGTGTCCATAATCATTATTTTATTTGCGTGTAAGGAAACATCCTAGTGAGCATGTGCCATGGCTACACTAACTGAATGAATTTGGACTAAGATCCAAAGGGTACAACTGTATGAATGCAACCTGCTAACAGTTCAGGACTATGGAAGAATATCCACAACGATGTTTCTGAATGAAGAATATTTAAGTACAGCAAATGGTTATGGATTTGTGTTAGTGAGATAGATCTATGAAGATATTAATGATAAAAGCTTGAGTAAGTTCCCAGATCAGCTTGTCCACTTTCCCTGCGAAAACTACTCCACAACTTGCGCAAGTGGGATTCGCCATCAAAAAATCAGTGGATACTTTTGGCATGTCAAGAAGTGTTAAAGAAGCAATGCATCTTGCCTGCGACACTTGATTGTAAAGATGCTACTCCAATTCATAGTTAGAAAACACACACTTCCTACTCTTCTTCATATCGTCCTCATCCTTGATTAGTATACTAAAATGGGTCATGTAATTAATCTCCTCAAAGGTGTCACCTTTTCCTATATACACAGTCTAAGAACTACTCTTGCAGTGCTAAACATGCAATTGAGCTTGTGAAATACAACTACTTTCTTATTTTTTCTTCTCTTTTCTTTTCGTTTTTGCTCTTGATACCAAGATAGTGAAAGAAAATAGTCTGAGAAGCAACATAATTAAACAAACTGATGGAAGGAAAAATTGCTTTGTCCTTTCCTGGAGGGAGACATGGAAGGTTGAAAGTTGAGACCTATTAGATTCGCACTAATTTTATCATTTGCGCATGGAAGGCAAGATTACAGCTGCAAAAATAATTAATGTCTGGTTTATTTTCAGTCAACTTGCAAAAAAGTGTACAAAATTTTCTTATGATTGAAAAGGATTTTTATTTATTAGCCTCCATGTCTTATTCCTGGCCCTTAATCCAGGTAGGGAAGTTGAAGAAGCAAGTTCTTAAAGAAACATTTCTCTTGCTTGTAGGAAGTTTCTGAGACTGATAACTGTTGAATATTTTGCCAAAGTTCGCTAACAGAAGTGGAGACTTCTGGATGCAATATTACTTTTTTTTTATAGAGAAGTTGAAACCCAAAGTATCCCATTTAACCGATGCTATTGAAATTCGATTCTGGTAACATCTCAACAAAAACTAATTGTCGTCTTGGTTCTCAACTAAAGACTATTAGACAAGATATACCACATGCATGCATACATTGAGAAGCATCTGTAGTATGAAAAGGGAAGAAAATAAGATAATCTAAGTCAAAATTATTTTATCCATAAACCTGCACATATATGTAAATATAGATGTCTTTAACGCTTTTAAAGTATCAGCTTTTTTTCTTACAAACGGCATTAAAAAATTCCTTTTGCGTTGGTGACATCTCATTTCTATTATTGTAGATGATACTTAATGATCCCGCAGAGAAGTCTTCAATATTATTACAAATACGTATGCTCTGGCTAATTAAGAATTTTGATTATCTGCTACAACTTGAAATTAAGAAGCTAAGTAAACAAGAAACAGGGGATAGATCAGCTTAAGTGTTATTAAAATCACTATCTAATCTGTGTTTAATGCTAATCTCCTTTTCAATCCTACTCATGTATGAGGTGTTCTTCCGTTTCACATGACTCATCCTTACACCTAGAAAGATTACCCCAATGCTAATATTGAGCTTTACAATCTTTCATTTATCTTGATGAGACTAAGTCCTTATGATTAGCTCTAATAGATATATAGAAATCCTTATAAAAGTAAACATACTCGATACATTATTTGATTATGTGGAGTATTAATTTAGAGGTCTTCTTTTTCGTTCTTTTCTCTCAACCTAACACTTAGTTTAATAAGCGTTGGTGACACAATGTAGAACGATTTTGAATGAGAACATACTGAAAAGACTTTAGATTAGTCTGAGAGATTAATTTAACTAGGCAAATGAACTTTTTGAGGTATAATTATCTAAGTCCACACAATATTGTAGAGGTTGAATACTTAGCTACTTTTATTTTGTTTGGTGAACTCACAAACTATAGATCAATGGCCATGATCGACTGGAGGAAAATGAAATGAAGTGGTTGAAGACTGAAGGTCCTACAACGAAAATGATAAGTAGAATGATGGCATTTCTACTTAACATGTTAGAAAAGTTTTAATTTTATTTTTTACTTAACCACTTAATGAGACTTCTGAAAGATTTGAATCACTGACTGGATCAAACATGTACATAAATCATAATATTGATTAATTAGATCCTAATTCTTATATTAAAAGTACTATTGAATCCATTGATAGATAGCTCTTCTAGGGTTGGCATTGGAGCAAATACTTTTATGCATACCTTTTCTCAGCCTTGATTCTTTTGCATAGTCTGGAGGTTGGCTGCAGCAAAGCTAGGTTTCCTTTACTAGTGCATAGGTGGTCATCCTTCTAACACAAGAATCCACATGACGGGGTTTGCTCCCGCTTCTTTATCAAAAATTGATCAAACTTGAATTTCTCTATATAGACACTCGTCAATGAGGCATCTGCCTAACCACCGGCTTTGTCTTGTTTTCCTAAGCTTACGTCAGAGACTCTTTTCTTCCCTTCTAGTAGGTCATCTCCCTTGCTGACGCCGGTGAGGCTTTCCTCTCCCCTCCCCCTAGCAATAGGCTAGGGGAGGGGAGCACCCTTCTTCCTCTTTTCCCTTCTTTTTCTTCTCTCCCCACTAAAAGTATGATGTTCCTCCTCTCGGCATCATCATATACTAACCACTGCTATCTCTTCCTTTCCCTTTCAAAGTCGTTGTCCGCCATCTGCCTAATCTTCGTCATCTATCTCACTACTGTTCTCTCCTTGGCTTTCTACAACTCCGTCGTCCGCACCTAGTGCCGAGGGCCATGGATCTTGCCCCAGTCCGATCCTCGACCCTCCACGCCATCGCATCATCTACGTCAACTATGATGGATCTTGCCTGTGTTGCTTCCATGGTACTGTCGTCCACGCTGACTGTCGTGGATCTTACCTACCATGGTCTTAGCCCTCCTACTCAAGCCGCAATCACCCTTGCCTGACTGCCACAGCCTCACCTCGCTTTATGCTCTACCACTGTTGTCCTGTTCTATAGATTTTATCTATGCTTTAAGAAAATTGTTTCTTAGTTTTGTGGATGTATTCGACTGAGCTATCATTCTCACCTCTTTGCTATTTTTCTTTCTTTTGTTGTTTTATTTTCGCTGTTGTTCTTGGTTTTATAGATTGCTCAAATGGAGTCTTTAGATGATTTCGTTGTGATCGCTGGATTCCGTCACTGATGAGCCTGTATCCTTATTTGGGCTTGCTCTATCGTTGAGAGCTCAGTCTTTCAAGACTTATGCCTGTAGTGCAGCCACAGTTGGCCAAACAAGAGACTTATTTTAGAGCATTGTTCTATCTCCCTTTTTTTTATGCTTGAATATTTATTCTTGATACTTCATTTTTATTGTAGTCGAACTCTAATACAACCAAATGAGAGGCTTATTCTTAGGTTTCTTATCTTATTTCTGTTTTCTTCCTTTGTATGGAGTTATAATCATTTGATTAAAACTAATAATATGAATTAGTCCGTTAACCTTCCTTAAAAAAATCATTGATGGATAATTAATTGCTTATCATAGGTATGATATTGACCAGTGGCGAAGTCAGGATTTTCAGCTAGAGAAGGCAAAGCTATCAACTCAGTTGCACTGAAAAAAGTTTGAAACAAACAAGTAATAAAGTAAGCTTTATTATTTGAGGAATCAATTATTTGTTCCTCTGTTTCACTGTTCGAGGAATCTAACTATTTATTTGATTCTTTTGGGAGAAGCTACTAAATTTGTCGTTGCACACCACCTCTAATTTGGAGACCATTCTGCAAAAAAATTAATGCCATTAAGCCAGTGGAGTAATAAGAATTTGTAGACATTTAAGCGGACAAAAATCAAGACAGTTTTGGATCATCCTCCGGATCCAATTAGAGGGCCAGCCAAAAGATAGTAACTGGGAACTTAAATTGATGTAAACTGTCACCATCACTATCACTATATCACATCATTGTGTTAGCAACCTCCATCTCTCGTTTCTTATTCATGTCATCTTGTATTGATTCCCTTCTATATCAATCATGTATTATCTTCCCTTCATCAACTTGCTGCTAATTATTAGTCATGATTAATTTAACAACAGCAACATTATTGCAGATATATAGAGTCCATTAAGGCCATTGTAAATATATATATTTGATAACATATAATAAAGAGGAAACAATTATGAAGAATATTTAATATATCCGTACGGGAACTCGTGAAACCACTTTGTTTATAGTATCTTATGACACATTTAATATATGTTCGATAGATTTTTGCATGTCTCTTTGCGTGTTCGACTCAAGTAATGCTAACGTTGAAAAAAAATACAAAAACTGAGACTGAGTCAAGCCAAGATCTTATAAAACCAGCATTAACCCCTGGCTAAATCTTCCTATAAACCTCCCTCTTTATCTCTCTCTCTCTCTCTCTCCTCTCTCTCCAAATAACTACTCAGTTTTCTCTAGCTACTTTCAGGTTGGTTTGCTATCTATCTATCTTCTCTTGTTATGTTTTTATTTAATTATTTATGTTTCCTTACCTTGGTTATGATTGATTTGAATTACTTTGAAGAGATCATTAATGGGGAGGTCTCCTAGCCAAGAGGACGGCGTAAAGAAGGGCCCATGGACGCAGGAGGAGGACGAGAAGCTCAAGGACTACATCAAGAACCATGGCTTGGGGAACTGGAAGAGCCTTCCTAAGAGAGCAGGGTTGAACCGTTGCGGCAAGAGCTGCCGTCTCCGGTGGACGAACTATCTCCGGCCCGACATCAAAAGAGGAAGTTTCTCCGACGACGAAGTGCACCTTATCATTCACCTCCATTCCATCCTAGGAAACAAGTAGTCATCACTCGCACTTCTCTATTGATATCATGCTATTGAATTATGAACATATATCTTATAAATTTCTTGTTAATATATACATATTTGATTCTTTTCAGGTGGTCTACAATTGCTAGCCGCATACCGGGGCGAACAGATAACGAGATCAAGAACTACTGGAACACTCATCTGAAGAAGAAGCTCCTCCTCATGGGCATCGATCCGGTCACGCATAAGCCGCGAACCGATCAAAATCTTCTTACAAGCTTTTCTAACATCCTTTGTGCTACAACCAACCTTGACAGTTTGGCCATCGAGTTGGATAATGCTACACAGTTAGCCAAGCTTCAGCTCCTACAAAACCTGCTTCAAGTCTTCAGCACTTCTACTCCTGCACCAAATTTGGACGCAATTATTAATATATTGGCTAGTGCTCCACTACAAAACTACAAATTAGGCGACATGTTTCAATCAAATTACCAGGCAGCTCCGAGCTTGTTGACTTTGAACAATTCTTATCCTCCAAGCAACTTAAATGCTTCTCATGAGTTTGGACAAGAAATATTGGTGCCTCATGTTGACAATTCAAGTGCCTATTCCACCCCTTCGTTGGTATCAGCCTCTCCTGAGGATGCCAACGAGCTTATAGGTCGAGATGCTATCGATTCAGATGCACCGTTATCGCTCGAGTCTATGGAAGTACCAAGTCTAGATGATTCAGATCACTATGATTTTGGCTGGAAAGACATTTTAGAGTAAGTCCTCTATTTGGTTTCTTCTTCTCTATTGATAATAGTACTAGAAGCATAGTAACTAATGAATTGCTTGTTATATATTACAGCCAAATAGCACGGTCGGGCTCATTGTAGAGGAAGACAACTAACAACTTCTGAGTTTGAAATGAGTGGACAGTTAGAATAGCAAAAAAAAAAAAAAAAATCATTGTACAAAAACACATGGTTCATTTAAAAGCACTCCATGACTTGTATCTACTACAATACTATTTGTGCTCTATTCAGAAAAATGTTTTTCTTTCTTTTGTGATGAGCTTCTATTGCAAATTAAACTCAGTGTGATGGAGATTGAGAATGACCCATGCCTAAACAATTATAATAAAACTAAATTTATGTGTGTTTAAAAACTAGTTAGTTGTAGTAGGAGGTTGATTGTGACATGAGACAGAAGTTGAAGTTGTCAGTCCTCATAATTGGAAGGCTTACACATGGTTGAATGGTTTAAATTCTCTCATCACAAGCCATTCGTGGTGTAGCTTTTATAATTAAAGTGGAAAAATTAGTATTAAAACCTCCAAGTTGTTGGGGTTTTCTTGTGCATGTGGCGGGTCCTCATCAGTTAGTGTGGAATTTAACAATTAAGGGTGATCTCATCCTGATGACATCTCTTTCCTCTCACCTTTGCATACAAAGTCGAGTTACCAGTTAATAGCATACTCCGAAAGTTATTAAGCTGGAAGAAAAGGAAAAAAGAAAATGATACATTTATAGAGAGGATAACCAAGCAACTGATTAGCTTGCTATTCATCCCCAAGTATCTTTCTTCTCTAATTTTGCGGGATGGATCAAGATACCCTGAATTCATATCCATTTTGGCTATGGTGTCAGAACTTTGTATCTGCCTTTTAATTAATGGGTTTATTTTTATTTATTTATTTTTAAAAAAAGTCCTAATTCATGTCAAACATATATTAGTTTACATCTCTGGGACTAGTTAAATTTGAGATGTGGAAGAAAAGGAAATAAGGACATTAAATCTAATCATAAAGGGACATCATTAACTGTAAGGTTTAGAGATGTATAATATTCCTGGGCCAGAATAGGATGGAAATTGTGATACACTTCCGCACTGGATTGGACATAATTTGGCAAAAGTCGAAAGGAAACAGTACTGATGTGATCTATCATCCCGGCTAACTTTGCTTGTTTAAAGAGTCAAACTATTTATTTTACTATCATGGACAGATTCCTTTCTTCAATCTCTCTCTCTCTCTCTCTCTCTCTCTCTCTCTCTTGAGGGTTGTATGGGTATTGGAATGAGCTAATCTGCTAACTAACGCAAGACTATCTACAAAGGATAACAAGATATGTAGTAGGTAAGTCATTAGCCTATAGAGAAGAAGTAAGTTACCTACCCACAAAGAATATGATTTGAGTTATACCCTAAAGCTTCATCTTTGTGCATCATATGAGTGTGGAGAAGGAGAAGCCAACATGATTACCCTCTCTCTTTGCCAATCATATGAATAGACTACTACATTCCAGCACTACCATTACATCAATCTTTGTAATGGAAGGATAGCGTACTTGACCATTTTGAGAACCAGGCTAACTGCCATTAAAGATAATAACTATGACAATCTAAAAGGCAGAGGCCTTTTGCGAGAGTAAAATTTATCCTGTTAAAGCGAAGGCAGATATGGGACATGTGGCCACCTAATTGACATATAATTTGGAAGATATATGAAATATTCCACTGAAGGTAAGGATTTTTCTCTAGCTTAAGGGTATTCGAGGAGCATTATGAATCACTATGGTTGCATTAAGAATATCTTCTCCCTATGTTGAAGTATTTCACAATAAAAGATTCATCAATTGTGTTAGAAAAGGATAAGAATTGCTTCTCCTGATCGTATCGTGGAAAATTTTGAAGAAAGGGAAAGGTTTACTTATTGCAGTTCAGACCCACTAGTATATAGTATGTTACTGTCCCTTTACAGCCGTGTTAACCTAAATACCAGAAATGGACAATGTCACCTAGAAATGATATATTATAGTAGAAAGAATGCTTGAAAAAAAAATATCAAAGATATATACTATCATCAATATTTTATATAATTTGGAACTTTTCAAGGATTAGAAAACTATCAAGATATTTCATTCTGACCTCTTCAAAATATAATTTACTTCTAGATTCAAATTTGGCTCCCAATATGATGCGATAAGACTCCGAAAAGAGATTAGGTATAGTGTTACATTCACTACAGACAGATGAATTGAATTAGGTCTGCTTTTGATTCTCTTAGACAAGTCAATAAAGAAAATTATTGCTCGAAGCGCTTGACACGAATACTAGATGATTTTTTTTGTTACTTGGTTGTTCAGTAATCGCGCCAATTTGCGTAAAGGATAGGTATATCAAGTTTTTTTTTTTGACTGTCTAGGTATATCAAGTTGAATAGCTTTTTAATTTTATCTTCTTTAGATATCTGGTCTAAGGTCATTTGATCATTATGAAAAATTAAAGTTTCTTGTTTGGTAGACAACAATGCAGGAAAGATTATTTTGCAAAATTAATTCAGATGCAGGTGGGGAGGATGATTTCCATATGATCCAGTTCATACATTGAAGTAGTCATCTTAAAACTAATCTTGGATTTGGTTTAGTATTTCTAACAGTCCAAATAAGATATGACAGGATAACGGTCATTGCGTTCCAACATGGCCACCTTCTCAGTATTTTCTGGATCACTTTTGCAAAAAAATTAATTAAGGAAAAGAATCTGATTATTAAATCACAGCAGGGTCCTGGAAAACTCCTGCAGTCAGAGCTGTAGACAATCTGCTCCTCATTCTTCAAACTCTACAAAGGATAAGATGTCATTCATGATCATCAAATTATAGTTTTCTGCAGTATGTTAGTTAAAGTTGGTTATGGCACCCACCAAATACCTTCAGGTCAAAACCTAAGAAACAATAGTATATTAGTTTCAATCTTCAAACTGGGAGACTAAGATTTCTTTGAAGCTAGTACATCTTGCTTGTTTATTTTAACGGAAGTATATATATGACAGGTTGCAAGTGAACTATCAGGATTTTTTTTCCTATAAATTAAGAAGAGTAATAATGTCAAACTCAATAAATTAGTTCAACTAAATGAGTGGATTAGAGAAATTAACTATTCTTAATTTTGGTGCTACAACAGCTACTAAATATTAACTTTTGCAGCATTAAAGAATGAGTACTCGATAGCTTCTTAATCTGTTATTACGAATAATTAAGGTGTTAATGAGAGTGAATATTAGGGCCATTTTCTCAAAGCTACACTAAAAAAATAGTGCCAGAAATATTTTGACTGTTATTTACTACTCTTTTGTGCCAAGGGGTGACGGGAGCAAATGCCACAAATATGAGGTCCTCTCTCTCCCTCTCAATATTAAAACCTCGTTACGAAATGCCTTCGTATAGTGACTATGTCTACACCATGCATTCAACTCAACAGTTAATGCGAAGGTTCCAACCCCAGAAGACTGTCCAAACCAACTCCTTGATCTCAATTTATGCCACAAAGAACCTCCTACTCCAACTAAGGTATCCTTTGGGTTCATGCATTTCAAGAACGTTTTACAGTGTAAAAAAAAAAACAATGTAAACCTGCAATGCTATATCTTTCCTTTTCTTCTTCTCGCTAAAGTAAGATTGAGAAAATGTGTTTTAATATTCAGTTAATTGCAGTGGAAAGCCCAACGTAGCCGTTAGAAAGGATACTTCATGAGATTTATAAACATATGTTTTTCATATTTATAGATGTAGTTTTTATAAATACATAAAGCTAAACATCGATCCCCCTTAATGAGGCATCTCAGATTCATCCCCCCTGTATTATTCCTTTTAGGCGTGGTTTATTCTTCTCAATTTTCATAAAAAATAAGTTGTTGTCTAACAGAAGTTCTGATAAAAGATATGAATGTTTCACTCAAGATGAAATAATTACGTCTAAACATATCATAATAATCACAAGTACATCTACTAAAGGGTACAATTAATGAACCATGCGTCTTTGTACATTATTCTTAATTTCCATTTCAACTGTCCACTCATTTGAAAGTCGGAAGCTGCAACACATCATCAAAAGGAAGTTAACTCATCTCCAATGTTCTTGATATTTGGCTGCAATAAAAGAAAACTTATTAGTGATTATGATTAAAGTAATTTAAGAATACGAATTCATCTTTTAGGGATGATAGAAACAAACAGACGGCTTACTCTAGAATCTCTTTCCAGCCATGATCATAGTCGGAGTCCTCTAGACTCGGTATCGTCCTTTGAACTGGAATCATATTGGTGAAATCCTCAGAAGAAGCTGAAACCAATGAAGGAGGAGGATGGGCACTTATGATGGCATATGGATTAGGGCTTCCACCATTACTCTCCATCATAAACTCACTGATCATAGACCAAGAATCATCGATCTGTGACACCATTTCTTGTTCATTAGGGCTCTTGGAAGATTCCGAATAATACATACTACATGAGGTGTTCAAACCCGAGAAGCCCAAATTCCATAGACTCATCAACCCCTCGATATCGTGGTTTGATTGAATAATATTTCCTAATTGGTAGTTTCGAAGGGCATTGGAGCACAAGATGCTACTCATCATTGAGCCCATATTTGGCACAGGACTAGAAGTGACGACCTGAACCAGGCTTTGTAAGACCTGGAGCTTGGCTAAGTGTGCAGCATCTGCTTGTAGCCTTAGAGCATCACTATCCAAAGAGGTAGCCGAGCTGCGAAGATTGGTTGTAGCACCAAGAATATTAGAAAAGCTTGTGTAAAGATCGAGATCGAGATCGGCTCTCGGCTTATGGGTGACCGGATCAATGCCCATGAGAAGGAGCTTCTTCCTCAGATGAGTGTTCCAGTAGTTCTTGATCTCGTTATCCGTTCGCCCCGGTAGGCGGCTAGCAATCGTAGACCACCTGAAAGGATCAAATTAGCCAAAACAAACAATTTTGTAGACATAATAATTAGTTCATAACCCAGTAACATATATCGAGCTAAATAGATTACTTGTTTCCTAGGATGGAATGGAGGTGGATGATGAGCCGCACTTCGTCGTCGGAGAAACTTCCCCTTTTGATGTCGGGACGGAGATAGTTGGTCCACCGGAGACGGCAGCTCTTTCCGCAGCGGTTCAACCCGGCTTTCTTAGAAAGAATCTTCCAATTCCCAAAGCCATGCTCCTGGATGTAGTCCTTGAGCTTCTTGTCTTCCTCTGGCATCCATGGACCCTTCTTGAGGGCGCCGCCCTCATTATCATAGCAGCTGGGAGATCGACCCATATATGCTTCTCCTGCAAAGGCCTACTTGAGATTAACATACCCAAATACTGTTACAAAATTCCCTCACGTACTTGTTTTAGGAAAAGAACTAAAGACCAACCTGAGATTATTAGCTACAGAGAACTAAGAGGTTGGTTTAGAAGCCTGGCATTAGTGCTGGTTTTATAGGATATGGCTGATCTCTCAGTCTCCTATTTTTCTTTTTTTCTAAATTATATTTTATGTTTCAGAGGTTTCGTACTTGAGAAAGGTTTGAAGGAAAGGAGTACGGAGGTCACAAGAGACCAACGTCTGCATGGATGCTGGGCTAATCACATCAATTGGAATTTGCTAAAAAAACCCCTACCTTATGAATTTATTTTAGTTCGAATCCTACATTATCGGGTTTATTTGATTTAACTCACTTCACCTTATAGATTTATTCTATATATTATATTTTTAATTTTTAATTTTTAAATTATTTCTACCGTAATGGGTATCGAAATTGTTTTGTTAGCAAAAAGTATTTTGATAATGCTACAATTATAATAGTAGAGGATTAAGTAAATATTTTTTTTTACAAAAGATTAGTCTTTTAGAAAAATAATAATAAGATAGACCTGGAACTATAAAAAGTTTATAATGTAGAACTTCTTTTTAATAAAAGTCGATGTCTATCATATCGTAGTCAAATAACTAACGTCATTCTTCACTCTTCTTAAGAGAAAAATAAATAAATAAAGCTCTTTGTTTCATATGCATGGCTAATGGGGGCCATTTGAGGAGGTTTGGACTCCGTGGGCATCATTTTTGGGTGGTCAATTAAGTAAGATGACAAAGGCACAGAAGACAGGAGGACTATGTTCACAGTAATGCCAAGTGGCAAATCTTTACTTGAGTAAACTATAAAGATATTTGTTTCATTGCACCATAAGAAGAATAATATATGGATAAATATTACATTAAGTATTAAGTAGAAAGATGTGCCATAAAGAATGCAAGTATGTTATATCTTCTTTTAATAGATTATAAACTTGTCAGACTAATTAGATAAATAGGACTACCCGTATTCAATATATAAATTGAATAATTAAATTTTAATTATCTTAAAACATCGATCATAATAAATTTAAACTATACGTATTAATTTTTTTTTTAAAAATTCTGTAAATTCTTCTCTTTAATTTCATAATCTAAGTCATGCATATTATTTCTCCAAAAATAGGGAAATCGAAACCGGCAAGATTCGTGACAAGACCCAACTACTGGCCTGCATATGTTATCAAAACTCTCATTTAGTGCTGATTTGGATTAAAAAAGGACATAAAATGGCAGGTTTCTTGGATTAGGGTCTGCATAAATATGACCCGCATTCGATCTGTTGATACCTACTATTATTAGCTAATGTCAGGGTTAGGTTATAAATATCCCATTAGGGCTTAGTGGGACCCGTCAAAGCTCAAACTCCCAATTTGGACAGGACGTCTAAATAAGCAATTATAAACTAATCACTTCTCATAATTAGCAACAACTTGGAAGATGGGAGGATAATCTATGACCCAGAAATATTTATAACTCAATAAAAAAAATTGAGACAAATAATAAAAGATAGACGGCTGCTATACACCAAAGAAATTTTAACTCCATTCACAGTGGGCCATTGAACCAAGCTGAGTGGATATTTGCCTTTTCAATTCATTTTCTTCATCTGCTCTCCTTATTTGAAGAGTCCTTTCTCCACAATATTAACTAAATGGTCAGTTGATTAGATGCAGTCCCTTTACGTGAAAATACTAATATAAATAAAAATCTTATATCTTATATCTTTTCTTCTCGTTAAAAAGAAGCGGAAATATGCTTCGGCATCCACTTAATTAAAGTAGATGTTAAAATGCTACACATAATCTATCTTAGTTCCTGGGGAAAAAATATTTCATAGAACTCGTAAACTAAATATTAGTTTTTATATACATTGATAAAAGAATTTCTAAATATATAAAGTTATCTATAGTGAATTTCCCACTTCAAGTCATTTATTTGGCATGCAAAAAAAAAACACTTCATTGAAGGGTATGAGAGAAATGAAACTTTTCTTATTATTTAGTCGTACGAAGTGAATTAAGAAGTGATTTCTATGATTTTTACTAGATTGTTAGACTTCTCAATCTTTGACTCGACCCATTATCGTTGGAGGAAGAAGAGTGAACTTATTAACTCTAGTTAATAATTACATACAAACCATCTCACTATTAAGTTTCTTTAAGGGATTCAACATATCATCACCACCATCAGCATCATTTCCAGATTACTTAAATCAATATGGATAGATTCAAGATCGCGTTAAGTCAACAATGAACTTATGATTATAATTAAGCAACTCAACATCCATCGTTGGACACAATAAAATAGTTTTAATGTAGCAATTGGGAAATCTAACCCTCAATATTATGATCACCATTGTCCAGAAGTCCTTGAACTCCAACCACAGTATCTTACATGGTATATCCGTTGATGTTTTTTTAGATCCACTAACATAATAATATTGTTGAAATAGCTGTCTCACTTTCTAGATAGGACATGGAGTATATTAGATTAACAGTGACCACTAAAAAAGGGATTAGGTTGAAAACAAATTGAGGGCCCATGGCCATGGAGAATCCGCCAATGCCAGATCATCGTGAATCATACCATTGCCTCGGGAAACACGTGAAACATCCACCACGAATAACAACTGCCCTTTTTTCTAAAAGATATATATAGTAAAGTTTCCGAGAAATGGAATATTAAAATGTTTTTCACAATATAAATATTAGAGAATTTGCAATCAGAAACTGTTATAAAACGTCGCACTGCATGATGGATAATCTACCTTTACTAGGGTCATTTAAGAGATGGAGATCATAATTGAGTGTTTCTTGTTTGATTAGTTTGTTAATTTCAGCTGCAGTAGATAAGCAACATTTTTAATCATACCATGCATTTTCAAGGGAAGCTTCATTACGAAGAGGATTGGCACTAAACCAATTAATAGAATAGTCAAACTATAGAAAATTTATGTCTGTAACAAGTAGGTGACACTAATCTGATAAGATTATTAGTACAAGTGGTTAAGGAGCAATCCATGATTAAAGTAGCAAGACAATTTTCAGTACAAGTTGATTGCCAAGTTGATATTCTAAAACATTGCATATCTATTTACTAAGTTCATCTAGGCAATTCTACAATTATTTGAAAATATAAAATATTGTAAGAAGAGAACTACGACCAGGACTCAAAACATGGCAATTAAAGAACTATATTTAGCTCAGAACAAATGTCTCCCCGTGTATGTGGATGTGTCTCTCATCTAGTTGTTATTTCAGGACATCGATAGCAGTTTTTTTAGGCGCGAGTTGTTGAAGATTCATTAATATTATACTAAATATAGACGGAGCAAAGGCTACCCTGGGCATCTGTTAGCAATGTCTCTGCTGTCGTCAACTTTAGCATCATAAGATAGTATTCTCCATTTAATTTCCACCCTGACCTCATATGTTTCATCCTCAAGCCTCAACTTGTCTTACCAAGTGTTTTGAAGAGGTTGAAAATTGACAAATCTGAGAAACTTCCTACAAGAAAAGGAAATATTTCTATAATATCTAGCTTTATTTAAATTCACTACCTGACTGGAGACCCTGGATCTTGAAATGTCGGCTAATAGAAGATTGCGATCTTTCTTTCACACATAAGAAAAGCTTGAGCACCTATAAGTCAGAAGTTAACACTTGCGTCAATCTTAATATTTATCCATCCATCATCTTAATATAAATCATATAATCTCATCTTGCATAAAAGGATAAGTTCAGCTCAGACTAGATCAGGTAAAAGTTCAACTGACTTGTGAGTTTCATTTCACCAAGCTATTACCACCATGTGATTGAAGAGAAAAAACAAATCTCTTTACAGATATAGGGATGGGTGGGGTTAAAAGTTTTACGATATACAAGGTGGCACTGGCATCTCATTAAAGAAATCTAAGAAAATTTACTTTAAATAATTAACTAGATAAACCAAGAATATATAATTCTATGGTGACATATATCATATATATATATATATATATATATATATATATATATAAGTTGATATGCTCAAAGTCCCAAGGACTATGCAGGAGAGAGAATCATGAACTTTATGCATGTATCTAATATATTGAAAATATAGCACTTATGAGATAAACGTCCTTCATGTACAATACGTAAAAACTATATCAAGAGTAGGAGTATGTGCATGCATATAATAGGACGAATTTAGTAAAGCTAAAACACTGGAACTCCACCTTTTCTATAGGGATTTGGTTGAAGACATATACTAAGCAAAGATGCCATCTCCGGAGCCAAGTCTTACATCACAAGACATATCATCATCCTAGGCAAGTTGCACAGTTCATTCAAACATACAACTTATGTCAGCAGTGTCCTAACAAGAATTTTTATTCTTTCCCTAATCATCATCTGACTGTAAATTTTGCAAGGAGGTGGACTAGTATCTTGCAATTTTCTCATATTTGCATGAATAATTAAGAGTATCAGGCAACTACTAAATCATAGTGGATATATATTAATAACAAATTCACAGCCATTTGACGTACTTAATTGTACTCAGAAGCATCGAAGCATCCTAACAATCTAATGGTAGAGACGAATCAATACATACCATATTAGGGGCTATTTGGTTTCTTGTATTTAGAAATACATATGTATTAAAAAGTACATATTTTTCTAGATGTTATATCTAGAAAAATAAATAAATTATTTAGTTGATTGTATTTTATAATACTGTATTTGTCAAACACATATTTAATTTGTTGTCTTTTATAATACTGTATTTATTAAACAAATATTTGATTTGTTGTATTTCATTATACTATTTTGACATTATAATTATATAATTTTTTTTAATTATTCTCTAAGAATAGAACACATTATACTCTAAAAATAAATAAGATTGCAAAATACTCCAAAAATGAATAAGATTGCGAATTTTTGGAAATTTCTCACACAAAAACTACATTTTGTGGATCACGCTAGATCTCTACATGAACGTCTCTCCCACTCCTTTGGCTCCCCTTCTCCTTTGAAGGTGATTTCTCCAACAACTATACTCTATTGGAGGACAACGACATTGACATCTCCCCTCATACCTCACAATCTGTAACTGCGGTGTTGTTGAGTAAAAGAAAGAGGAGCGCACCGCCAGAACAGGAACCCCAATTCACAAACAAAATGTAGAAATTGACGGTGACTATGACTATATTTATGCTTTGACTTTGGCGCAAAATTTCCCTTCCCCTCCTCGCGCTGGCGGCAGCCACCATCGTCACCTATGGATGAAGGATCGTACGTGTGACTAGTGGGACAGAGTAAACCATCCCGACTTTCCCAAAGCCGAGTTTGGTCACACCTTTTGGATGAGCCGCACGACGTTCGAATTCATCTACGAGGTGCTCAGGGCTGCCGTCGCGAAAAAAATACAATCAGCTAGATGCAGTATTTTGGCATCCATTTAATCTAAATAGATGTCAAAAGACTGCATCTGAGTTTAACTAATTTTTTAGAATACTGTTTTTTAGATTTAATGCATCAAAATAAATAACAGATATTTAGTTAGACACTGTATCTACAAAAACTCCAAACCAAACGGCGCTTAGTAAATTAATGCCATCAATATGGGAAGAGTATCTCGACACTCCATTATGGACACCCATCTCATTTCATGCCATTAGAAATAAAGCATATTTAAACAAACCCAAATTGTGGTCTCTTTCATCTGCTTTGATGCCCTTTTGCTTTTAGGTGCATAACTAATATGAGCTACACGGGAATTTCAGTTTCTCTATCCCCAACTTAGAAAATCTAAAAAATATTGGGATAAAACATGAGATTAGAAATTAACTGTATATGTTACACAAATATCTAGTACTAATGGACTTCAAATTAGCTCCTAAAACTTAATTTAAGGTCTAAAATGTAAACTATTTTGGGGCATGCAAAGGTCATCTAATATGCCAACTGCACACCGGCTAGGCATGTCACATGCTTTTGTCAACTAGTCATTCGTACCATGCTGAGCCAAGATCAACATGTCTCATGTCTCTGGCACAAGAATCCTTGATTCAAAATCTCAAGATACTTAAAGTTTTATAAACGTGGAGGCATAATTCGTAGGAAATGGAGGGGATTAAATCATTTATCAAATCTAATATCTGACTTGCGCTATAGTAGTATCAAGTTTAATGATAATTCAAACCAAAACAAAGTGGACAGCAAATAAAAAAAGAAGAGTGCAATACCAGAGAGGAGGTGGGCCCATTCCCTGATAGGAGATATGAAACTTGGCAAGCTTCAATCAAGCTTATAATATTTCTAGTCAGCAACCACAGCACTACAGCAGCACGAGACTGTTAGTAATTACCAGCAGTGTCAGCAGCTGCAGACATAAAAATTCCACTAGCTAGAAAATTTACCCCTAGCCCCAAGGTTAGGCTTAACTACGCAACCATGCAATCACTATAGTATGATATCACATTACCAGCCTCCAAAAGCTGCTCTCCTACAAAAGTATAGCTTGCCGCCTGAAAAAAAAGGCACACAAAAACCAGGTAAATGGTACAAAAATAAATCTATAACTGTCCAAGGCCTGTGCAAAATTACATTGCCTGCTTATAAGTTTGACTAACAAGAAAGTCCAGAATGATATTGATACCCTAGATGGTTGAAAACATAGGAGACAGCGTACGTTAGCAACAATACATGGATGAGAAAACAACAGCCATCCTGTCCTCATCAACAGTGCCATCACAAGACAATGGAAAGGGAATGAACACTTTAATCACGTTCAATTGAAAATAATTGGAATCAGAATTAAAACCAAAAGTATAGAAATAATAGAATGAAGTAAATATGAAAATGCTTAATAATAAAAAAAATAAAAATGTAAAGCTTTTTAACATAGAAATACTTTAAAATAATATAAAATATAAAATACTAATAAAAAGTTCAAAAAATAAAAATAAAATTTAAGTCATTGAGATTGTTAGTTTGCTAATTATATATCTAAATATCTAAATTTATTTTTTCTTGTATAAGGGCAATACAGTAATAAGACATTACCCCTCCACTAGGGTATATATCATCACATTACCCCCTCCACTCGGGTTTATATCATCCCACCCACTCAGAAGGATGTTATATCCTCTCTTTTGGGGGATGTGACATTTGATCCGAGGCCCCACGGGATAACTAATCTAATCTCATCTTTATATTCTCTAAACAAACACACTATTAATCATTTTTTCCTTAGATATCATCTCTGACATCAAATCTATAAATTAGGTGACACAAGGTGTTCAGTATATGCAGGGGTATTTTTGTTTTGGAAACCGTGCAATTGCTATATTAGCATCAACATTATTATCACTACTTGAAGAGTGTTCTTCTATCTCACTTCCTTGATATCCTTAACAATAATATCATGGATATATTCATATGTATGTAAATCTCTAGAGTGATCAATTAAACGTAAAAAATTAACCCTCAGCTCACAATTGACACATAAATTCATAATACTTCTATCTCTTTGATCAATCAAAGTGTTAGTTAAAATTAAGCAATTTTTTTTTCTTTTATACAACTCCATGATTCTCGAAATCATCATTTGATTTAAACACTTGTTTCTTCAAAAGTGGCTCAAGCAACTTATATATATGCTGACTTGAACCCCGTGCCATACTGATCAACTGCTTTCATCAATATATAAAATAATTTATCTATAACAGCATCAAAAGAGAAGCCACACTTGCAAACCCAATGAGTTAAGTACAAGAGCACTTTATCTATTTCCCCTTTTGCAAACATTTGTACTATCTTTTCCCCACTCTCTAACTATAATTTCTAGATCAATAGAGTGTATTTGTCCAAAGAACCTCTACTCCTTAGTCTTTCACTTTCAACATTTAAAATTTCTAAATCTTCCCTCTCCATATATGTTTATTTTATCGCATCTTTTGATTTCTCATTCTTTCGATTTCGATTTCTCATTCTTTTTCTTTTGATTCCCATCTAGATACTCTTTGATAACATTTTTTGCTCGTCATACCATTGCTTGTCGCAGCCATCTAGTCGTCCACTGTCGTCTATAGTAGCTCGGGAGAGGAGGATCAAGAGAGGAGAGTGAAAGAGACCGATGCTACCTTCACTGACTAGTAGTTGTTTGCTGCCATTGGCCATGACAGGCAGAGCCAAAGAGGATGATCAAAAGAGAGGGGTTTATAACATTTCAGGGATCGACAGAGAGAGAGAGAGAGAGATAGAAGCGAAAGAGAAGAGTTGAGTGTTTTTTCTTTATATAACAGTTACCCGATCCACAACGCCATAGGCCCACCCATGATTCCTGAGGAGTGCCATCAACCAACAAGGCAATCAACACTTTCGAGTTCAAGCCCTGAAAAATTGACTGGCATTTCCTTTGCATTTTAAAAATACCATTAAGTGAGATAATAAACAGTCATGCCATAAATATGACAGCATTTAGCTAAAATCATGACACAAGGAAATAGAGACAGTAATAAAGAGATGTAAAGATAACAAAAGCTTTCAACATGCACAACTTTTCCTAATTTTCAGTAAAGGAAATTTGAGAGCATACCTAAGAATTGACGCAAAAGAAGCTCATGGCAAAGGCAAATGCTGTCTGTGATGCCAAAGGAAACCATACAGATATTAGAATATCCTGCAACAGCTATCCTACTTATATCAGTCGAATACGACAAGCAATCATCGCTCAATCCATCTGGCACACATGCAATGAAGGAAAATTTTGAAGTATTAACGCAGGTGCGACAAAACACTTGGATTTGAGATGTTGTTCATAATCAGAAATAGAATAATCACTGACTCGCAAATAGCTATCCTAATAGATGCAATCATCACTCAATCCATCTGGCTCACATGCAACAAAGGAAAATTTTGAAGTATTAATGCAGGTGAAACAAAACACTTGGATTCAAGATGCTGTTTATAAACCAGATATAGAACAATCACCTTCAGTGCACAACAGAAATCAAAGTCAAGTTTGAACTTGCAACCAAAATCAGGACGCCAATGATTTGCAGAAAAGGAAAGGAATCCATCAGAAGACAATATTCCTCTAGCAACTGATCCTGCTTATTCAACCCAATATGACAACTGGTAACAACAATCAGATTGTTCTTAAATCTTAATGAACAGAAAAGTTCAAATAAAGCTTATTTGAGTGCTCTGAGGACAAAAGGGGATTACCAGGCAGCTTGCACAGACAGATCTTGCAATGTTCTGTACTGCATCTGCCAGTTGATTATTTTTCAACCAAAGTGATGAGCAACATGTCATACTTTCCTATTCTTCACAACAAAATCTGATATGAATGGACAACATAGATGCTCTAAACCTTCCAATGTTTTGTTGCAGGATTAGTTTTTCAGGCAATCCAATTCTGTTGCAACAGCATCTGAACAAATTAGCTGCAATGCACTCAAAAAGTTTGTCTGAAAGGTGCTATATAATGCAAAAGATATGTAGAATGGCTGTTAAAAAGATTACCATTTCAGCATGCTCAACCCTTCAACTAATTTGACCGCTGATAAAGAGTAGATGTAAACATGGCTTTTCAGCATGCTCAACCGCCAATGTAGGTAAGTCAACAATTAGCGGAAAAGTAAACATGAAAATGAAACAAAAAACAATCAACAAACAAGAAGTTGAAACCAAAGTTTTCTTTCTAAAAAAGAAAAAGAAGTACCACTGAGAAGCAATATGACTGTGGATTCAAAATGCAAATGAATCAAAAATTAGAACCAAAGAGACTTCACCATTCGCCACAAACCATCCTACAGTTTTCTAACTATTGATCAGAGAAAATTTCCAAAAGAAACATAATGATTGGCACAAAAAGAAAGGAAGTATATACACTGTCTGAGACACCCAATGTAAACCATCCAGAGGTCAGAATCCCCAAATCTCCCCTCCTACTTATTTGGCCAAATACGACGACTGGTAACAAGATCCAGATTAATCTGGTCATCTTGGGAATGCAGAATCTTGCAGACAGTGCCTTAATTCTTCGATGCGGTAACTTCCACGTCACTGCAATGATTTCCGACAGAAAGGCTGCTTTCTTTACTGCCATCTTTGATGACAGAATCCACCCCGTCTTCGTTATCCTTCTTATGCACAATGTTCCAAAAGAAATCTGTCAAAACCAACTCATAGGCTGGCATCTTGGCATACCCAGGGAAGTAGTTGATATCAATCACGAGGTACCGGTTCCCAACCCTCACATCCCTTATCACGTCGAAGTTGAAAAGGTGTAACCCCATAGCCCGCCGCAGACCCCGCGCAATCTCGGTGACAAATCTAAGAGGCGGCATCTTGGCTTCATCGAGGTGCAACGATTCGTAATACTCATCGGCGGTGGCTTTCCCCTGCATGGCAACATTTGACACCTGGGAAAATGTGACAGCGCCCTCAGTTGCGTGTTCCAGCTTCTCCTCCGACACGTCCGGGAGGGACCGTCTCTTGACGCACTTGACGTAGTCGCCGACCACATACACCTTAAAGATGACGCCGCCGTGGTTAACGAATTCTTGCAGCACAAGCGGGGGCTTGACCTTGCTCAGGCCCTCGCGGTGAAAGACGAGGGACATCTTGTGGGATTTTGCACTCCCGTCGGCAACTAATGGCTTGGCAATTACAGGAAAACGGAGGGCACCGACAACGCCGGAATCAGCAAGCGCCGCAGGATCGTAGATCACGACCTGGCTAGGTATCCCAAAGGTTTCATCCGAGTTCAGGCGAGGGATCTCGAGCTCGGAAACGACCTGGAGCATCGATATGCGGTTGTGAAGGCGCTCGATCGCATCAGGGGGGTCGACCACGGGGACGCCAGGGTATCGCGCTGCGAAGTCGTCGAGCTGCACCTTCCAGTCATCGCCATAGAGCTTGTGGAGGACGCAGTCGAAGGGACCTTGTTCGGCAAGCGGCAGGGAAGGGTCGATTGCGACGAGATCGATGCCCCGAGATCGGGCAAGTTCCACGAGCGACGGCTGGATAAAGCTTTGCTGCTTCTTGGGAGCGAGCGCATAGCCTATCGAGAACCTCCGCAGAGGCTCCTCCGCCATGACGATCCGAGAACCTTCAAGAATCCCTCCTCGATCGCTTCCCTGCGAATGAAGGAGAGCATTTTAGCGGAAGAATCCAAGATTAGGGTTTCTCGGATCAAGAAACTAGGGTTTATACCAGGATAGACACATGAAGGGGAAGAAGACGAAGAGAGAGATTAGGGTTTCTATTTCTCTCTCAAAGAAACGGATGGACCAGAGAAACCGACGAGCTAGAGCCGAGAGAAGACAACCGAGAAGACGATTGTTCTCGGTTATAGCTTCAGCCGGGGGATCTCGTCACTCGCCCGTTACTTTGCTCCGCAGTGCTTCTCTTCGGGGAAGGTGGAGCAAAGGCCTGGGTTTTATCGCCGGGAGGTGAGCAGAATTCGGGAGCGTTTTTGGCGCTCCGGTAACTAGGGGGGCCGACACGCGGCATATTCTCGGGTCTTGTACCCGATGCGTTAGAGATCGAACGGCTCGATATACATTACCAGGAACAGACGGCTGTGATGGAGCGCGGGTCCACAGAAGAGGAGTGGAATGTGCGGCGAATATGGTCCAGAGGAGCTTCGTGATTCGGGCACCACTAGCACCCAAGACGATATGACGTGAGGCCTATCAGTGGCTTGACGCGTGGCTTATTAACAAACCGTCGGTAGCTGTTTCAATGGATGGGAGAGTAGACACGTCTCCCTGTGGAGCGATCGTCACGTGAGAGTCAAGCTAGAGCACGTGCTCCTCTGTGGGTCCCATGAATCGTTGGAAGGGTATGGCATTCTAACATTTAGTAATAATTAGTTTATAAATTGCCAGTGGATAACATTTGATTTCTATTTATGTAAGACTATTGAACGCAAGTTTTGGAGCAACTGGTGCATGATTCTTATCCAGTGGCCAACGAGTGCAATGCTCCTAGCATTTTATTCGATGGGTGGCAACCCCTCTGGGAGAATTAGATTCCGCTCTTTTTTAAGCAAATAGCATGGTCGACATGCGTTCATATATTCTGCTACCAAAGTCACTGGTTGAAATTTGCTAGGAAGATGCAGAGTGAATCCAAATCTATCAAGAACGCTGGAAAAGGACTTTATAAAGAATTGGAATCAGCTAAACTATTCGGTTGGTACAATTAATACGGAAGAGATGGTAGTGTTATTTAATCGAGAGGTCATTGAGATGTCTAATTAATTACTACTTTTCTGGATGATGCATGGCATCACTAACCAATGTGCTCGTAATGGAAGTCAGAGATCAGCGGTTGGTTCTGAGAGGATTAGCCTTTGCATCTAATATGTCAAGTTGAAGGCAACGTAAAAGATTCTATGAATGCAGTGGCAAGACTGAGAGAGTTAGAGAGTATATCTAGAGATAGCTATATCTTGACGGCCTCAAAATAATTAAGCTTGTTTGATAAAGGTTTGAAAATAAGTTAAGCTGAGTTTAATCTTCAAAATAAGTTTAAAAATAATTTTGAGTCACGTTTGATCAGCCGACTCGTTTGAATAGACGCGATAAAGCTCAAAATAATTAATATATATATATATATATACATAATAGAAATAATACTTTATATATTATATTATATATTAAAATTTACTTAAGTGGATTATTATGTACTCTAATATTGTAGAATTTAGTTTTGAATTTTGATCCTATTATTTATTTTCTAATTATGTGGATATTTCTACTAGTTTATATTTATTTAATTAGAGCTTATTTTAAGCTTCATTCTGAGTCTAAATTAAGCTTAATTTAATACATACTCAATTTTTTTATGAAATTAATTAAGACGTGAAATTACTTATTAATCAACTCATTTAAGCTGGAGCTTACTTAAAATTGGCTTGAATTAAAATATTTTTAATTATATTTCATTTCGAGCTGTTTAAAAAAAAATTCAATTTAAATTTGATCAGAGATAAGATCAATCAAGCTCGGCTCAATTACACCCTTAGAAATAATTAGTCTCAGATCCGCAAATTGGATATGGACCAGGTCGAAAATTCTTAATCCGGGCCGAGCCTGGATCCAGCACGAAACCAGTCTGGTATTGGACTGGGGCGGACATTGTGAGCCCGAATATAATTTTGGCAAGCCCGGCCCGGCTGGGTTGATGAGAACCCTACTAAAACCCTTCGACTGCCGCTTCGGTAATCTCTCTTCTACCTCGTCTCGCCGGAAACCTAAAAACTGTAGAGCCATCGTCACCAATGGCGGCGGCGCCATCTCAGGGGCTCAAGAAGAACTACCGTTGCGTACCCTCGCTGCAGCAGTTCTACAGCGGCGGCCCCATCGCCGTCTCCTCCGATGGCACCTTCCTTGCCTGCGCCTGCGACGACTTGGTCAAGCTCGTCAATTCATCTGACGCCTCGGTACGTGCAAGTCTCGAAGGGGATTCGGAAGGGATAACTGGCCTTGCCCTTAGCCCCGATGACCGCTTCCTCTTCTCCGCTAGCCATAGCCGTCTGATCCGGGTTTGGGATCTCTCCTCCCTCAAATGCATCCGATCTTGGAAGGTATAATATAAATTGTAGAACAAAATATCTTATATTTACTTCGTTTTGGCGCTGGCGACGAATAGGGTGATGATTGACTACAATTGCTTACTCTTTCTCAAGAAAAGGATGATAAAATGCTAATTTTTTAAATAATTATAAAAGCTGCGACTTCCTTTTCTTTCTATCAAGGCCGTGCCTTTTGGTTCTCTTTGCTGTTGTATGCTGATTAAATTTCTTATTTCGAAAGAGAAGAACTTTTAACAAAAGTGCGTATGTTTGCAGTAGTAACATAAGAAGCTAACTTATTCTTCTTTCTTGCGTTGAGCAGGGGCATGATGGTCCTGTAATGGCCATGACATGCCATTCTTCTGGGGGTTTGCTTGCAACAGCAGGAGCAGATAAAAAGGTGTGTGTATGGGATGTGGACGGTGGTTTCTGCACACATTTCTTTAAAGGTCACAAGGGGGTTGTCACCACTGTTATGTTTCACAGTGATCCAAATCGCTTACTGGTGAGTGCAAGTTTCAAGTGCTTACTAATTTCTTATATAATTTCATGTAAAAGGATCATGTGAGCAAATTCATACTGACATTAATACTAAGATAACTGATATGCATCTTGAATCCTTGATTATAGCTCAAAAATGGAGGCTTTTGAATGTTATTAGTATCTGGGTTGACCTCCAAGGGACTCGTTTGGCAACTAACATAATGATATTAGTGAAAAGTTAGTCTCCTGAAATATTTTAGCTACTTATATAACTGATAAAACGAGGAAGTAAAGAAATAGTTGAAAATGTTGAGCACAAAAGACTTGAAGGAGGAAAGGTTATAGAGAAGACAATAGAAGAGGTAACGAGATAATAATAAGAAGAGCCAGAACACAAAGGTAAGATTAATCTGTGCATTATCTGAGACTACTAATGACCTTTAAATATGCTCTAGTTGTAAAAACTAAAAAAGATGAAATTATCTCATAAAAGGACTTCTTTGATAAGATTAAACTAGTCTAAACAATTATGCATTTTTTCCTGAAGACTCTCCTTTTTCTCACTGTCACTATAGAATAAACAGTAACCATTGCTATATGCTACAGCAACATCACATTAAAGATCAGAATAGTGACTTGTAAATAATTTTAAAGAATATAAAAATAGAAGAGCTACTAAAACTCTAAAATCAAGACTCCATGTAAACGTGCACTTCCTTCAGTGTATTCTTCATCCATGCTTGAGTTTTAATTCGTTTAACTGAACGGAGGTCAACTATTATTGTTCATATCCTTGGATGCATTAATTTCCTAGTTCTACTGGGAGAGAATGGTACATCTTGTAAAGTAAGTGGTTCGTTATAATCAGTTTTGGCAAAAAAGATGCCAAGATAACTGTCTGCGAACTGGCTTTTAGGCGTTTTGTAATGCTTCAGTTGTCTGTTGAGAGAAGAAACGTAAAATCCTATCAAGCATGGAGAAGATCTTCTACGATGTTGTGATAGGTTACTTCTGCACGCAAATATATTACTTAGTTGACTCAAATTACTTTAATGGTAATCATGTCTGTGATTCAATGCAAAAAATTTAAGATTGCATTTCTTTGCTAGTGAAGTTTCAATATGTGAATGGCACACATAGATGTTGATTACCTCTGTGCATGCGAAAGTAGGTAAAAGTGTGATGCACAGTATGTATGCATTTGTGAATATTCATCTTTGCAGAATATGACTGTGCTATGTTTGGATTTCCAGCTGTTCTCAGGAAGTGATGATGGAAGTATACGAGTATGGAACCTTGAAAGTAAAAAGTGTATTGCAGTGCTAGAGAAACATTTTTCAGCAGTGACTTCCTTGTCATTATCCAAAGATCAGAAGACTTTGCTCAGCGGGGGAAGAGATAAGGCATGTTGGACATCTTGATCTTGCTTCATTGTGAATTTCATTTCTCTTTTCTTCGTACTAATTCAGCCATGTAAAGCAATGTTATTAGTATCCAGTCTCTCTACTGGCAAGTGCTCTGGTAATTCATACAGTGTTTAGTAGATAGTCCTTCCATTATTTATTATACAGAAGCTTGGCTATGGTGCTTCTTTATGCAAAATGTTGTTTCATCGATCATTCTATACATTTCCTCCCTCTGTGTCTCTGAAGATGTAGTGTGTGTATTTATTAATAAAATTACTTCGTAGATATTATACTTCCTTGAGTGAGTGGGGTTGAGGAGGGTGGGTGCAACTACTTTTGCTCATGAGTTAAACTGTGAAACAAATTACACCATCAATCTGGGCTTTTTTCCCTAAAAGCATGTCCTATTTTCCCCTATTAGGTTGTTTTAGATATTCAAGAAAAAAAGAACCTTACATGATCTTGATTGTCAAGGAAAAGCTTCTTTCAAAGAACAGTACTGTCTGCAGTTTCTGTTGAAAACTTGAAATATATCAAAACAACCACCAGAAAGGGTGTAAAATTTAGGAATAAAACTGTAGACTGATCAAATGAAGCATACCTTTCAGGTTCTTTTTTCCCATAACAATTTTACTTATTTTGGTGTAGTAGGTTGCATGATTACTATTATCTACATTATTATTCTAAAGTATCTAAACATCTGCATTTTCCATCAATCTTGCCTGCTTGGTTTCATAAACTCTTTTCTTGAAAGAAATTAACTGGTGTAATCTCTGCAGGTTGTAAATGTGTGGGATGCTCGCAACTATAGCTTTAAGATAACAGTACCAACATATGAGATGGTGGAAACTGTTTGTGTTGTTGAACCTGGGAGTAGCTTGTCTGCTTGTTTAGGTGTAAATGAACTGTCAAGCGTGAAGAGAAAAGCAAATGGCTCAACGAGAGTCTATTTTCTTACAGTTGGTGAACGGGGACTTGTCCGAGTTTGGACTTCAGAAGGGTAATATTCATCTTGAAATAAGCACCTATACTTTTGAGTCATTTCAATTCTTCTCATGAATACTTCATGAAATAATGGTATTTTTGGTTCTTCAACAGTTCAATTTGCATCTTTGAGCAGCAGTCTTCTGATGTAACTCTTAGCTCAGACAAAGATGATTCTAGAAGAGGGTTCATATCAGCTACTATTTTACCAGAAGATCAAGGATTGCTATGTGTCACCGCTGATCAGCAATTTCTATTTTATTGCATGAGATCTGTTGAAGGGACGTTCGAATTGAACCTAAACAAACGCCTGGTAGGTTATAATGAAGAGATTCTTGATATGAAGTTTCTTGGTGAGGAAGAACAATACCTTGCTGTGGCTACAAATTTGGAACAGGTAGACAGTTGTTTCTGATATGCTTTTCCCTAATTTTTCTTTAATAGTTTTAGTGTAATATGAAATGTAGCTATTCCTTTTCTTTCTATTTTCCCTCTATGATTAGGCTATTACAGAGTTTCTAACCTTTTTCTATGTACTTTTTCTGGTACAGGTGCGAGTTTATGATCTTGCATCTATGTCATGCGCTTATGTATTGGCAGGTCACACTGAAATTGTTGTGTGCCTTGATACATGTGTTTCAAGTTCGGGTAGGACGATTGTGGTTACTGGAAGCAAAGATAATAGTGTGAGTCACCTAATCCTCGCTTGAGATGTTGCTGTCTATCAGCTTATTTGCACAAGGCATATTGAGATAATCTTTTGAAGAAGTTTAAAGGTCATATAGATTCTCATGCAGTAAAATAAAATCAGCTTGCAACCATGCTAGGGCTATTAGCACTGAAGATGTAGTGACATTACTTGTGTTATGGGAAAATAATTTTTCATTGTAGTGACCATATTCCTTGTATTTAAAGAGAACGATGTTATTTCCTCCATTATTGTCCTTCCTGGCTTATTTGTCTTTTCCTTTATCCTAGTTATCAATTTGATAAAGCTTTCCTTTTTATACATAACCAGAGACTTAATTGTCTGTGGTACTCTTTCATTCTTTATTGATTCTTTTAAATCTCTGTTTAGGTAAGACTGTGGGATGTTGAGAGGAGATGTTGTATAGGAACTGGTAGAGGTCATATGGGAGCTGTTGGGGCTGTTGCCTTTTCAAAGAAATCGAGGAATTTTTTTGTCAGTGGCAGTTCGTGAGTTTTCCTTTATCACAGATTGACTAATATCTTTTTTATTTTCAGATCATTTACTAGCTTCCCACTACTAGCTTCATTTTCACCTCCTTGATAGAACTCTATGTAATGAAATTATATTCTGTGTTTATATATTTTACATTTGTGTAGTGATTGCTTAAGATTGGCTTGTTTCTGTGTTCAGTGACCGTACCATCAAAGTCTGGAATATGGATGATGTTCGAGAAGATGTTGACCAGGAAGTTGCACTTAAATCAAAAGCTGTTGTAGCTGCCCATGACAAGGATATCAATTCTCTTGCCGTTTCTCCAAATGATAGCTTTGTTTGTAGTGGTTCTGAGGTTGATATTCTATCATATATTTCTTTGCTTAAATATGGGATAGCTATATTCTTTTTCATGCATTTCCTGTGTTAATTGTCCTGTATGCTTTTCTTTGTGTAGGATCACACTGCATGTGTATGGAGACTTCCAGATCTAGTGTCTTCAGTTGTACTTAAAGGTCACAAAAGGGGAATTTGGTCTGTGGAATTCTCTCCTGTTGAGCAATGTGTAATTACATCTTCTGGTGACAGAACTGTCAAAATATGGGCTCTTTCTGATGGTTCATGCTTAAAAACTTTTGAAGGCCATACATCAAGCGTACTACGAGCTTCTTTTCTCTCACGCGGAACCCAATTTATTTCGTGCGGTAATGAGCAACATTTTGTGAATATAGTTCTTTAGGTGCATAACTTGGATGTTTTTTACCTGGATATTTTGTTTATAGGTGGTGATGGCTTGGTTAAACTATGGACAATTAAGTTGAATGAGTGCATTGCTACTTATGATCAGCATGAAGGGAAGGTAATTTATCTGCTTTTAGCTATTTACTTATTCTCTATCAGCATTTAGGGGGTGTATATATGTGTTGAGATATATACATTTGGTAATATATGTGCATGACTGTGTGCTCATGTTAACATGCATGCAGACCGCATTTACACTAATTGCATGTTAATATTTTATCCAATATTTTTTCTACGACTGTTCACATCCTATCTGACTAGATGCATTAGGACTTAGGAGAGCTTTCTCCCTTTATCTTTATGGCCAGCTGCACAAATGGTCAGGTTGGCTCACCCATTTTGTTCCAACACTTCTGTTCCTCATGCAGGTTTGGGCGTTAGCTGTTGGCAAGAAGACTGAAATGCTGGCAACTGGTGGAACTGATGCCATTGTTAACTTGTGGCATGACTGCACCACTTCAGATAAGCAGGAAGCCTTTCTTAGAGAAGTAAGTGTCTTCTTTCCTGTTCACCATATAAATGTTGACATAACTACATGGCTACTGGTTCTTTTCTGTTTTCTCATTTTGATTTCTTATATCTTGTATGACAGTATGACACAAGGGTTATTGAATGTTCACTTTAAAGAATAATGTTTACTTGCCACTCATATGCAGTTCTGTATGCATGTCACAGTTATATATGCATCGACTCTTTTTCATCAGTTCAGATGCACCCATCTATCTATATAGTCTGATTCATCACTTCTTTTTTGAAACTGATCCACATGAAAAGACAACTCCATATAATATTTGTGAATTATCACGCTCTAGATGTCATATTTTTGCGAGCTTCACTAAATCTCAGGATTTTGGACTAAATTTTGGTTACTGCTTGCTTTTCGTAGTTCAAGCAATTCTGTTGTAATTGTCAATGTTTCATAATGTGCTGCACCTTCTTATGCTGCAGGAGGAAGCAATTTTAAGAGGCCAAGAGCTGGAAAATGCAATATCAGATTCTGACTATACAAGAGCGATTCAACTTGCTTTCGAGCTTCGAAGACCTCACAGACTCTTTGATTTATTTTCACAACTTTGCAGGTCAATACTCTGTTAAGGTTCACCCTTATCTTTATTAATCCAGGCTAACATAGTGATGTATGTGCAGGAGAGGGAATGTTGGAGATCCCATAGAGAAAGCCATTATTGGTCTTGGAAAGGAAGAAATATGTGTGCTTCTTGAATATGTTCGTGAATGGAATACAAAACCCAAATTGTGTCATGTTGCACAATATGTGTTGTTTCGGATATTAAAGATTTTCCCCCCAACTATAATCATGGAGGTAACTTATTCACTTGCTCTGACTGCTCATATTACACAGTCACAATATGTGTTTTGACCAAAACTTGATGATATCTCAACTTTATATATTGACTGTTTTGTGCTCTGTAATGTTATTTAGCAAAAAGTAAGTTTATCTTCAAGTGCTATTGAAAGAGAGATTGCTGTTCAATTTTATGATATCTGAAATTGCCTTATATCCTACTGATACAAGGATTCATCTTTATAATTTATATGCAATTCAGATGCTTGTAGCATTATATGCATGCTGTTGTTGATCTCCTTGATGCATCCATTGATAGTAACTGTTATTTTCATTGTTTGACTGATAAAATTAATTTGTTAATTTCTCAGATCAAAGGAGTTAGTGAACTCCTTGAGGGTCTCATTCCCTACTCACAGAGGCATTTTAGCAGAATCGACAGGCTTGTGAGAAGCACCTTTTTGTTGGACTATACTCTGACGAGAATGTCTGTTCTAGACCCTGAAACTGACCCGATGCCGATGAAAAATGGACCCGCTTTGCCGGACGCGCCAGTACAGTCTGATCATGCGCTGAACCAAAATAACGACCAAACAAATGCCATTTCCGTTGAGATTGGTGGGAATGATCAGAAGCCACTTATGTCATCAGTAACAGAGGAAAATTTGTCTACCAAGAAAAGGAAGTCCGGCAAATCAAAGAAAGGCGCAGAAAAGAAAGTCAAGCTGGCGTCACGTAAAGATGGGTCTTTTATTTCTGTTGAAGCTTAAGGGTATGTTTTGTCAGCCGGTGCACCGATCTATTTAGATGATCCTGTATCATTAGTTCATTACCCCATAGAGGTGCTGTTATTCTGTTTTTGTCATCAGCATTTTTCTTACAAAGTTGTACAGTGTTAGATTTTATGAGGGCAGTAGGCAACAAACTGCAAGATCTAAGCTCGAACCAAACTAGGCGGGAATTAAACTGTAAGGTGTATCCAGAGGGCTGGTTTCACGTATGCCTAGCCTAGCTCAATTTTGTATAAGATTTTTTAAAGGTTAATCATGAGAGTTCTCACACATTTGTTTCCCCTTTATGGCAATAGTGTTGATCTGGACGTTTTCGTTTAGATATGGTTCATCTTACTTGTATTAATTATTAAAGCTCGCTGATTTGTACGTGAATTAGATTCATTAATCCCTAGGATTAACCCCTAAATTTATTTGTGTTACGTTCTTAGCTCAGGATTTTATTAGTTTCTCATGCTGCCTTTTCATGCTATAAATTTATATGGAACGAGCTCCGAAATGCTCATTTGTGTAAATTGAAGTCAACCAAGTTCGATGGTTTAAGTCAAGAAAGTCCTAATGAAAGGGTAGGATTGGAAAAGAATATGCAAATAAGTTGGGGGCCTGAAGGAAAAATTCTCTCCAAAAAACCCATTTAAGCTCCATATCATTTTCCATCTCGTGATCCGACGGTGCAAAAAGGACATCATCACGTTGATCTCTCCATTTCGTTTCTTTTTCGCCTCTTTCTCTGGTTCTCTTCTTGCTCCATTGTCTGCACTTCTTAGCCGGCGAACCTCGACCGGAAAACCTAGGGGGAAATGAGGAACGCTCTCCTGAAGCATCTCTCGCGCACGGCTCTCGCCTCCTCGAGATCGACGGCGTCCCCGCTTCCCTTCTCGTTCTTGCTCTCCAGACACGTGAGTCCTCTCTCTCTCTCTCCCCCTTCTCCCTCTCCGTTTCGCCTTGGATCTCGAATCGCGCTGCAAATTGTTTTTTTTTTTCTTTCCCATTTTCTTTATTCCAATATTGTAGAACGATCTCTCTTCTTATTGCTGCAGCTGAATCGACCTAGGTTTTGTTTTTGGTCTAGCTTGGATTCGTCGAATCTTGTCTGATTTAGGAGTTTACGATCCAACAGACTAAATTTTGAGACCGAAGGAGGTCAAGCTTTGGTCTTTCACCTGCGTTGTTTTTTATTTGTTTGATACGCACTCCTCCCTTATCCGATTTTAACTGCAACCACTAGGAAATCTAGATTTTAGTAAGGAAGAACGAAAAAGAAGAATCAGACGGACATTGAGGTAAGAGGTAGAGGCGCTTAAAATCAGCCCTGCTTACGAGAAACACGACTGCGTGGTAATAAAACGGATGACTGCTGGGATAGGGAAATGCTCCAGATTGTAGATAAAACTTATGCCAAAAATCGTATATATTAACACGGAATTTGGATATCTGAGTGTAGCTTGAAGATCTCTATTGCAATTGTTTCTTTTTTCAGTGTTGAAGTTGAACTATCAAAAAATTCCTGCTGGCAATCATTCTAAAGAGTGTAGTGACTAGTGAGACATTCTCAATTACATCAGGCTGACCTGTTGGTTTTAAAATACGATAGTATTTGTAACACGGTTTTAGCTTAGTTGTTGGATTACAGTTTTGAAATAGAGCAGTTGTTTTGGTAATAAGAATATAAGAGCAATATTAAAAAACAAGGTTCATCTTACTTTTCTTTTGTTTACTTGCTTTACTTCTGCTAATACATGGATGAGATACTTGTAAGGTGTAAGTTGCTGTTATTCTCGTCTAAATAAGTGTCTCCTTCCTTTCTTTTTCCTGCTGATGGCCGGTTATGAAGTATGCAGTTTCAGTGCCTTTAAAAGAGGACAAAGGGGAAACAATAGTCTTTCCCAGGTAATTGCATCTTGAATTAAATTTTCCTTTTATTTTTCCCTTTTTTGATAGATCTGTAGTCTTTGCGGGTAGTAATCCTAGTATAAATGTACCACAGGGAAGGCCCTGGAGTTTCTTATGGACTTAATTGGGCTCTTGCTGGAAGAGGTGTACTTGTAAAAGATAAAGCTTTTTACAACTTGAAGTCCTCAGAGCTTCAAAAGAATGGTGCTGCAACAGTAGGTAGTTCCAGATTTCAGTCATTCTTTTCTAATGCTAATTCAGTTTGCAACTAATGCTTTCTAAAAGATCGCCTTTTATCTGGAGTACAGAGCATTTGTCAGGCCTTCCACTTCATGTGAGGGGAAATGCTGTCAGTGGGGCTTCTGATATTACAAAGGCTCAATTTGGAAAACTTTTGAAACAGGTATAATGCAGTCAAAAGGCCTGCACCTTTCTGGACATGCGTCAACATAGAAGCCTACCATTTACTAACAGGATGTTTTCTCTACATTATAGCTTTTAGCATAACAAAATATATTACTTACAAGATTTAGTGTTGTAAACTTGTATTTAGTTGAATACCTGATCCTTAATGATTAAGGGTTGTCAGTATGTATGACATTTGGTTATCTTGCTAACAAAGAACAGAGAACCTAATTAATCCCTCATCTCATGTAAATGCTTATATTGAAAGCCATGGTATGCCAATAGGATATGAACAACAGGAAGTTGCACCACTGCTCACGTTATCTGCCCTGGTAAATATAAATTATGGCAAAAAGTTAAGTCATAAATGTCACCTCTTCTAATAGTTATTGCTGAGTTTAACATATTAACCTGTATTAGAGTGGAGAATGGGAGGATTACCATAAATTAAGATATGAACTCTTGTACGTAGATAGAAAATGAACTACAGGTGGTTTTATTGAAGATCTTCTAAGTTTGAATTTTATGATGTCTTCTATTGAATTTACTCATTTCAGTTTATTTGAATAAGATGGATAATCTTTTCAAATTTTCATCTTTCAACCTGAGCAGTTCTATAAATTCTGTATATTTTTTTATCATGCTATGAAATGCTAAGAGAATATAGTTCCATGAGAATCAATTTGTGAGTCTCTACTCGGTGTTCTACTTAGGAGTTTTACTTGTGGATTCTACGTTTTTCCTTTTCAGGTCACTTCTCACCTTTCATCTGTATCGAATCTCTTTGTTCAAGATGGAGCAGTTGGTTCATCTTCAAAATGTGATGCAAAGGTCCGCATCATCAGTGATAACCCTAGTGCAGTGCTGGCACTTTCCAATCTCCTCTGGAGAACACCTAGCAGGGCAATTTCCCATGACTCTTGTCCTTTGACCATATATGTTGCTAGCTCTATCAGGTATTCTATCATCTTATTTTACTTATCATGGTATCTTCAAATCTTCAGATAGTGAACTAAGTGAAGATGTAGAATATTTCTTTGAATCCTGATATGGGGGAAATGGGCATATGAGCATTATAAGCATTATAAGTATACGTCAAACGGCTCGGTGTTTGAACCCTTTGACCTTGAAATGGACCAAGGACTGTATGAACCAAATGAACATCACAAGTGAGAATCTTTAGTTGATGGCAACTAGCTGAGGATGTCAAAGGTCTCCATGAATCCTGATATGGACCTCAATGGTTTACAGAACTATGAAGAGTTATGACTTACATTATATGCAGTTGTCTTATGTGTTTTCAGTATCGAGGACCTCATAATTTACAAACTGGTTGAGATTGTATTTGTTTTTTTCAATAGCTTATGCTCTATCAACTTTTTTGTTGTATGTTTTATATATCACTATAGTCTTGAAGTCCGCATCAGGCCACCTGACAACTATCTTTGTCCTGGTCTCTTGCCTTTCATAGTTTCGTTAATCGAGAAAAGAATCATGGAATTTATTTTTCTAGCATACAGTAACTCACACTAATATTATGCATTATTTATAACAAGAAAGAAAATATTGACTTGAGAAACAGCATTGCGTCTAGTTGCCTGGGATAATCATTTCATCTGCTTTTCACATATGTAAGCCTTGGACTAACTCCTCTCATTTGCTGTTAATTATGTAGTCCAAGTGTCAGGGAGATTATTGGTCCTGCATCACAAGCTTCAGGTGGATTTGCAGCAGCTGATGTAGAGCGTTCATCCCTCGTCTTATGCGGTAAAGCTTTTGGTGATGCTAATGCTACGAAAGATGCTCTAGCTGCTTTGGCTACTCCTGTAATATCTGCCAGAGGAGGTCTCCCTCTTTCTGCTAGGTACCATCTTCTTGAATTTTTCTTTAACATGATGATTCTTATTTCTTCTAATTCGGCTTTCAAATGTTTCTTTCTTAGGCTTCTTGTATCCGGTGATTCTGTGGTTCTGCTTTTCGCTCCAGAAGATATTATCCAGAATGGGTCGGATTTCCATAAGGCTCTTGTGTCCACTGATGCCGGTGTAGTCATTTCCTCTCATGGATCTGCTCCATTCTTTCGGACCAAAGATTCCGCAGCACCAAGTCTGCTACAAAAGCCATCTTCTGTGATCTTTGCATCATCCGACAGGTGCAGTGCAGTATTTATTCTCTGTGGTCTCTGGCATTAGTCTAAATCTGAATTTCGGCCGTTAACAAGTTGGTACACTCTTCAAATTGCAGCACTGGTGCCCTTCCATTGGTATCAAGACTCTCTCCAGGTCAAGCTGCCTATCACTTCTTGGCTGGCTATCAGGATGGGAAATTTGTACCTGCTTACAGCAAGGGCCCTTCTCCTATTGATCCTCTTACTCTTGCAAATTCTCTACTCTCACAGGTTTCCAATGGCACATACTTCTCTATCTGGATGTCTCTTATGTCCCTATCTGTTTATCTTTGGTCACTGCTGTGATTGAGATAAACTTATTTACCATGTTGTTTCATCTTTATTCTTGCAGTTGAAAGAAAATAATAGCCCATCTTTTCTGATCAATGTTAATGATGGCGGAAAGGCCATTGCTGGTTAGTTAAAATGAAGTAATTTGATTCGTTATTCTTTTCAGTTTTATTGCATGGAAGCCATCTGACTTTCCGAATATATTGTGGAACTTAGGTAAGGAGCTGGTCAAACTGGTAGAATCAACCTTATCCAATAACATCCCAGAAGTCAAACCAGTTGCTGCCGATTCTAAAGGTAATTGTACTTTCTTTTCTTGCCTTGTTTACATCTACATTCTATAATGGTAGTCATAAATTCAAGCTAATGCTTATCTGAGGTGGCCGTGAGAAAGCTTCTGAATGTTATCATTTCCTTGCACTCCTCATTTCGTGTGATATTTGCTAGCTATTTTCTTAGAACTGAATAGCTGTCTGTTTTACTGCAGTTGGAGATCTCAAGGGGAAGTATAAGAGCTTTTTATCAGGAAAATTCCAGGATTTGCCTGAAGAGTTCTCCTTTTAATCTCTCTGTTACCTGTACTTTTCTCTTTCTGCTCTCGAGTATTTGCCTTTTATTTAAGTTGTCGGAATAATAAGCTGATAACTCTTTTACACTCTCTCTCCAGTCAACCGAATATAAATCACCGATTTTTGTGCTCCAAAACTCGATTCATTTCCTGAAAGTTTTAATGAGGAAATTTGCGCCTGCAATCTTGGGTACCACGAGGTGCTTTTCATGATTCTTCTTGTCAATATAGTATAGTTTTCATATCTTATGTTATTTAAGAAGTAAAACTGGCCATTCCGGTCACTTCGTTGCATCCTAAGACGGAATGATATAGTTTTATAATGTTCAATAGAGCTACATTAGCAATGTTGTCTCCTAACTACACGGCCTGCATTTCGAGAACTTTCTTCGATTGATAGAAGAAAAATATCTAGAATTTTCTTCTTTTTTGTGGTTAAGAAACAGCATATAGGCAAGAGAGATCATTCATTTGAATTAGATAATTACAAGCCTAATACATAAAAGAAAGAGAGAGAGCTACTTATGAATAGATAACCGTAGTGAAAAATATTTAGACTTGAGACAATACTACTTGGACCATCCTTACTCTTTCTTGCTTTGGAAATGTCCGAGAAATATTTCCAACCATTTGTTCTCCAAAACTTTCACCGAACCGAACACCATCTTTTCGTACCAAAATCCCAGAACCAGAACCAACTTGGTATTTCCTCCCCATATATTGTTTAGTTGGACGAGAAAGATACTTTAGAGGACAACCATGATACCTTATTTGTAATTTTAGATTGTTTTCAACTACGTTTCTCTCAATCTTTTGTAGACATATTTCTCAAAACCGCAACACCACGGCGCACTTCTGACACTCCCAAAAGAAACTATGCACTGAGAGTTAGAGAAACAACACTCGAGATCTTGAACTTGCGAGCTTTCTTGGAGTTCAGTTGCTGAAATAAAACCTCCGTGTTTGGCTTCACAGCAATCTCTTTCCACTCATCAGCTGAAGCCCCGTCACTTCGATAGTCACGAGGAGAGTACAAAATTTGGAGCCTTGACCTCCCTGCATTTCAATTATCAAGTTCAAAGTTAAGATGGAACGGATATGAACAACAGTATCCAATAATTTCTCCTCCAGACCCACAACAACTAGATGCGTCGCAAACTAGTCCCAATATGTGGGCTTTAGGTAGATTGAGGTTTTCTCTGAAAACAAACAGTAGCTAGGCAAGGTAGCAATTGGGCGCAAAATGTCCTGCTCCAATGCCATGATGAATAACAACTATTCAAAAGCTCAAGCTATTGGAAATTTGGCAAAAATGTCTTTTCTTTTCTATCTATAATTGAAACAATGAAACCAGGAAAAAGTCGAGAAATTACCAAAACTACCAAACAAAGTTGACTTTTGGACGATGAGCCGACTAACTTTAGATCTCTTCAGGTTTTTCAGTGCTTGCATGTCACCCTGGTTTCCTTTAAATTCCATAAATTCACCAAGAATATTTCTATCGCCTTTGAGTTCCAAACTGCAGCAGTTATACACTGGTTAGACTTTTCCATATGCATCAGCGAGTGGATAGAGACTAATAACAGGCTGATGCCAAGTAAAAAGAGAAGTATTATAAATTTAAAATTTCCACTGCCTAGAAGTTAAAGCTAAAGATCATAAACAGATGCACTTGCAGATTTATCTCACATAGAACCATATGCAAGCACGACACAAATAGGGTAAGTCTACTACACTGCATAGTCGTTCAACACTTCCTCATTTTTTCTCCATCATTACAAAACCAGGAAAAGCTCATGCCTTTACACCCAGAATCTTGTACAGTATTACAAAACCGAGAAAGAAAAAGTTTTGCAGAAACTTACCGATCCCACATTGGTGATGTACTAAGAATAAACTGAAGCTTTTGATATAGTCCATCCTGCAACTCACTCTTGCTTCCATGAAATGCATCTTTAATCCAATTAGAGATTCCAGTTTTTGAATCTGGTTTGAGCTCTCTCCATTTTTCAAAAGTGACAATCTCTGGTTGGCAAGCTATAGAATAGGTAGGCCTATAATAAACAACACTGAGCATAAGCAGGAAAAGGTACACAAAGCATACGGGGAAGGAAAAACGCAGCATAATAATGCAGTAAAACAACAAAACAGAAAGCCAAGCAACCTGTGCAAGCCAAAATATTCATTTTGCAAATGCATGTCTTGAACGGCACATATTCATTGAAACGACTGGCCTACATTGCATAAGGTTTATCCTCAAGTTCTCGATAGACTGTTCAATAATGGATATCAACCAGATTTAAAGGGGGGAAATCTATAGGTTGCAAAATTACAGACTCAATTTTTTGGTTAACTACTCACAATTATAGTCAACATGTACGTTTGACTATAAATTAAAACCTGAAATCTATAGATTGCAAAATTAGACCTTTGATCGTTTTAGATGACATGACCAGAAAGATAAATATTTATGCTCAGCAGACCCCCACTGAAATAGAAGATGATCTTTAACTTCTAAGGGTCACCAAATCATGGAAATTTCTTCCAGAATAAAGAAACAACCATACATTATTACATTAAACTATGAAATTAGAACTCAAAGCCATCGTAGCATATCGGCATTAAGTGGACTTCTATTATGCTTTGTAAACACACACCTACAGTTCGGATTTGGGAGTACAACTCTGCCCATCATATGTCCCTTGGGCAAAGGCACACCCCTTTGCTCGAAGTACGATTGAAGAATTGCAACTTGCCTATCAATTTCAGGTACCTGAATCAAAAATAGAAATTACTACGACGTCGAACGGCAGGGAAACATCAAGAACTCGAAATGCTTACAGGATCCGGATAAGTTTCCGGCTTATTGTTCTTGGCTGCGGAGCAAGTCCAATTCCCATCCTTGTCGATCCCGATAAACCCCAAGAAATTCTTCACCGCCACAACCATCACTTCCCTGAAATAATCAAAACCTCTCTTGTTATCAATTTGTCCGTTAATCCACAGAGAATAAGGCAATTCTTAGTCAAAAGAAGCACGATATCAATCTATAACCGACCTTTTGGTGACGAGAACGATGTCGATGTGCTGCCGGGATCCAGTTTCCTGATCGGGGATCCGAAGTCCAACAAAACATCTCCCACCGTAGAGCTTCTCTAGCCTAAGGAATAGAGAAGAATCGATTAGGATAATTTTCGGCAGGTGGGAACGAAGAAGAGAAGAGGATATGAAGGGACCTGGAAGCGACGGCAAAGACGACGTCGGAGTGGGAGCTGTCGACGTCGTAGAATTCCTCCTCGGAGCCGAAGTATCGCCGGATTAGCTGGTAGACGACGAGGCCGCAAAGGATCTCCACCCACATCTCTCTCTCGGTTTCTCGATCGCTTAGTGACGAAGATAGCAGCAGAGACTTCTTTTCTGCTCCTCTTTCTTTGCGTTGAGAACTTTTACAATTAAGCGCCCCCTTAGTTGCATTATAATTTATAACAACTCGTGGAAGGTTGTTCTTATCGGGTCTTATAGAGTTCCAATAAGAGTTAACCGGATCGAATAGCTACTCTTCGAATAATTTGCAACATAATTCCATTTCTTAATAACATTAGCAAACATGGACCAGAACTCGTGGCATTTGTAAAAAAGTCCATTTTGCTGTGATCTTAGGATCAGAACTTGAGAGGCATGATATATTAAGCACATCACTTTTGACTTTCATAAATATTTTTGCAAGGATAAAAAAAAAAATGAAACTAATCAGTGATGCTCGAAGCATGCCATACATCAGATTTATACTGAAGAATATATCTACCCATAGAAGGGTGATTTATCTACTTATGGTGACTTTTTTTTCTTCAGTAGGCTTCCAAATTTCTTCAGCAAAGGCTTCTTCTTCTTTTGCTCTCGGTGCTTCTTGGTGGGCGATGATGATAACTCGGTCATCATCCGATCAGCAACACTACCATCTATGTTTGACTCTTGACTCGTCGTCAGCTGATTCAGTGCCATGATCTGTCTCCTTGGCCAAGTCATATTCTATCATCCTGCTACTCTCCCACAACTTAGATTCCACCATTGGTGTGTCGTCTTTTTTAATTTCTTTCGCATTTATTTTCCCGTTCTCTGGATGCTTGTCATCATTGTGGCATTTGTCGAGCTTCTCTTCTAGCACTTCTGAGGTAGGTTTCCCTAGTTCACCCTCATGGCCATTCTCCAGAAGACAATAAACCGGTTTTTGCAGTATATCACACTCTTTTTCTCTGTCTGTAAGTGTGCCGTCCATCAGCCTTCTTGGCAGTGGCTTCTGCAAGCAATGCAGTTATGCAGGGAGTTCACTGATCCGCAGGTCGTCATTCTCCTGAGTTATATTCTGCAGCTCATTCTCTTTATCCAACAACCGTTCCTTCAACCGCAAAACCTCGGTCTTTGATTCTTCTGTAGGTTTGCTGGCTTCTGTTACATTAGTCTCAACTTGCATCAGTTTGTTCTGCAATTGGACTTTGTCTTCCTTTGCAGCTTGCATTTCACTCTCGGTGCCTCTGACAGACTCCACTACCTTATCCATTTCAAGATTGATGGCAGCAATTTCTTCTTCTGATCTTTTGATGGAAGCAACATAATCGAGCTCTTTTGAATGCCATTCATCCTTAGAGTTCTTGGCATCTGTTTCCAATCTTTCGACAGTTTTCATGCTTCAATCGCCTTTGCCAGTTCATGCTTCACCCTGTTGAGTTCTTGATTGGATGAACGGAGTTCGGTTGCATTGACAGCTTGGTTGTTTTGGATGCTCTCCAGCTTCTTCTGCCATTCCAGCAGCAAAGTTTTCAGTACATTTTAGATAACTCAACATTTCCACAACCAGATCAATTTTTTTGGAAAAATTGCTTTTATGACCAAATCAAGTCACCATGAATATGAAAAGTCGAATTTTTTTGGAGAAATGTGAGATACCCAGAAAGGTCAAGTTGTTTTTCTCAACAAAACGAATCAGAAGGATCGAATGAACTAAACCCAGAAGCAAATCTGCGACCTAAGTTCTTAGAGAACCTCCAAAAATGTCAACTTGGAGCTGAGTCATTTGACATGTTAGCAGCTCAGCTAAGACTAATTGAGCAGAGATACTTACTTGGATTTGGAGGCGAGCATTGTCCTCGCAGATGGAAGATTGGAACAGAAGAAAAGAGAGCATTTTAAGAGTTGGGTTGGTGGGGTTGTCGGGGAAGAAGAATAACAACAGGGGAAATGGAGGAAGAAGAAGAGGGACTCTGCTGATTGTTTAGTTGGTCAAGAACAAGTTGCGGTTCTCTCTCTCTCTCTCTCTCTCTCTCTCTCTCTCTCTCTCTCTCTCTCTTCCTATTTGAGGGGTCCCTTACCTTCAGTAAGTTTTCAGATCTAACATTGTCAAATTATTCCCCAAGAATTACTGTACTTACCTCATGAACTACCAACTAAATTTCAAAGTTTAATACCATAAAAAATAATCTTTCTTCTAGATAATAAAGAAGTAAAAAAAAACCCACTCACTACAGAATATACTCAATAAGGGTGTATAATAAAGTTGAAAGAGAAAGATTGATACCAAAATCAACTTTTTATTATTTTATTGTTTCACTGTTCAAGTGAAGTTTTAGTTGTAGAATTGCAGGAGAGTAAGAAACAGAGAATGTTCTCCGACCATAAGATGCCAAACAAATGAAGAACTCCATACTGATGCCGGAGGTAAAAGATGGCTCACAATTAAGCAAAAGATGTCAGAGGTGAGAGAGGCCTCACAGGATGGAAGCTTGAACTATATGAGCTCATGGACCCATGGCTCGTGGCTATGGGTCTCATGGAGTCTTTAGTATGGACAAGGTATCTATACCTAGTAGAGTTGTATATGGAAGTATCTTAGGTGATGCTATATTAGCATAGCAGTCTATATATGTATTGTATATATGTATGCATGTATGTCCATTTTATCATCTCATGCTGCAGTGGAAGAATTCATGCTCACGTCTTATTGGGCCAAATTGGGCTGGGGATCTAGCTGGCCCATTAAGATATAATATAGTTGCCTCGTAACTCGTAATTATCGGCCTAATAGATCTTCTATTAACCTCGTCTCGAACGCTGCCACCTTTCGCGGACGCTCTCTCGCTCTCTCGCTCTTTCTAATTTCTATACATTTGATGTCTCTAACCAAATCCTCATTTTTCCTCTGATCTTTCTTGAGAAGGAGAAGGTATAATAATCTATAAATACTCCTAGATTTGTGATTTATTTATTCGATTGCTAAACCCTGCGATCGGTTTTTATTGTGTTATTCGTTTCTTCATCCTTTCGTGTTCAAACCCCAGAGCCCTAGTCTGTGATTAAGTGGTGTTTTTCTTGGCACAATACATTAAAGTAGGTAATCCCCTCTACCATCCGGATGCATGATATTATATGAATGCTGCAATGGTGATTCATCTATATTGCGTTTGTTTTTTCTTTAAAAGATTGGCTGAAAGTTGAGGCATTTTATCCTTCGTTTGAGAGATTTAGGGTTGATGGCAAAGAAATGTATCTTTATCTATAGAACCAATTAACCATGAAGCTGAAGGCTCATGGGATCCTTTTTTTTTTCTTCTATTCTTGTTCTTCCTTCTCTTCTCAATTTTTTTTTTTTGTTTATGCTTCAGAATACTCCGCGCCAGTTGGATGAAACTACCTTATTCAGAGAATAAGCAAGGGATGTTTGCTTCATAAGTTATTATCCCTGTGTGATTGGGTGTTTGATCTTACCATATTTGTCAAATGTTGTCGGACTTTGATGATTGAAATCCGCATCAAGTTTTTGTTTCTATGATTCAAGGTGTACTAATAAATTTTTCGGTGGATCAGACATGTAATGGAAGCATGAACATCACGAAAATGATTTAAGAGAAGTTCCTACTAGATGCAATTTAGCTTCTCCAGGTATACGTGACAACAAAAGATGAACTGGTCATAAAATTGTTTGTAGAACTTTGTGTTGTTTTATATGAGCAGATTCATATGTTATATAGTTCCGTATGCAGAATACACTCATCTTTTTAGATAATTTACATCATATGATTGTGATATTACTGACCGGATCCGTGTGCTTTTTCTGAGCTCCCAGTGTCTCTTATTCTGTATCAATAATGTCCTTATTCTAAAATACAAAAGGTCCTGTCTGATGAACTTCTTTTATTAGCGGAGACGAAGGAGTGCTCCAGTGCTACTCGAGGCATTTAATTTGACCTAACATATCAAATATCCTCGAGGCGAGATGACTACAGGAAACACAAATGTCGATCCTGCTGCATTTCACTTGTACGATGAACCAAAGGTTAGCTTTGATCCTTATTCATTTCAAAAGGAAAGCATGACTCTTCATTTATGCTTCATTTTATAGAAACATATACTCATCAATCTTGGGAGTCAATCAATGTTTACTCTTAACTTATTTTCATAAGTAGCTTGAGGATTACTCTTTCATAATCTATAACTGTTGATGCTTATGAAATTTACTTTGGACGTATACTCATCACTTCATATGTATTGAATCAAAGATGGCATTTAATACCTATAATGTGCTTCACTTATTTCGAAAGGAAAAGATCATTCTCCTTTGAGATTCTTCTTAGGGGCAGTGTCATCACTCATGGAATCAATGTTAACTTGACCATCTGTACTTCTAAATACTTGTGAATGACCTTCCTGTATCTTTTATTCAGATGAGTTATGACTTACCAGATATGACTGATGACATTATGGTCCGTCGCATTAAGAACAGAGAACGACAACGTAGATACAGGGAAAAGAAGCGTCTCGAAGCAGATCTGAGGAAGCCTACTTTGTTAAACCCACCTATGTTGGTGCAAAGTGCATGTGAAGCTCAAGCAACTACTACGGAGATCAATCCTACTGGGCTTTCTGTTTCATTTGAGGCCCGCCAGAAGAACAGAGACCGACAACGTAGATATAGGGTGAAGAAGCAGTGTCTTGAAGCAGGCACAGCAAAATCATGTTTGTCAAGCCAACACATGTTGATCCAAAGTGTATGTGAATCTACCGGGACAACAATTCAGATTAATCCTAGTAGGTTTCACGCTTCATTTGAGGTGCGACTGTACTGTGGCCGGAAATGGAAGAAGGATGCAAGAAAAGCATATGAATCCAAAAAGCCAACAGACTCATCGTTAATGCCTGTTCCGCTATTTAAATCGCCACTAGAAGCTGATTCCAATCTTGTGGGGCATCGACGCCCAGCCTGTAAAAGAAGATGGAAAGCAGATGCAAGGAGAAGGATGGCCGTATCTAATTCTTGTGAGAATGATCAAACCATCTGATCCTGGCATGGTTTGGACTTTTGGTTTCAGATATGTGATCATCAAATAGTCAGAACTCTCCTTTTCTGTTGCAGAAATCTTGACTACCAAAACTGTTTATGTTCAATAAACATTTTGCCCCTTATCTGCCTCTTTGCGCCAGGCAGCAGATGGAAAATGTAAATGTATAACTATCATGTAATTTTTCTGAAGATCTCCATGTCGTCCTTGAAATTTTATCTGGCTCTTGAGTACATACAAAAAGAGGTTCTTGTACTATATATATGAAGTGCTTACCTGCATTAAAATTCAATTTTAGATCCTTTATTTTTATAAGCATATAATCACATATTGACCTAAGATCCTTAGGGTGCATCGAGTTTCTTCTCTATGATACTAAAAATAATACATCTAAAGATATAGATATACAACTAACGATTTTAGCTACTTATTTTTTATTTTCAAATTTTTTTTATGTAAAGTATCGGTATATTAAAAGTTTAGTTAAAAACTAAATATATGGTGTTACGTTTTATGTTATAAAATATAATATGATATACTGAAATGGTATAATTTAAGTTTGAGATAAATTAATAGAATAATAATCAAATATTATTAGTTTTGTCTCGAAAACTATAATATCATTTTGTTCAGTTATCTTGCACTTACTTAGTAAATATAAACGAACTAAAATTGTAATAGCTGACGCCGCGACGAGATATCTCGGATTCGTCTCTCACAGATCCCGACGCAAAGGATCTCTCTCGGGGGGTTTAGGGTTTTAGAGCTGCCGATCTCAGTCTCTCTGATCGAAGTGTTGGCGATGGGAGCGATGGAGTTGGATCGGGCGGACGGGCGAACTCCAAATCAACTGAGGCCGCTTGCTTGCTCTCGCAGTATACTTCACCGTGCTCACGGCTCTGCTCGTTGGTCGCAAGGTTGTATCCGGCGATCCCCAAATCTCTTCCTTTAACGTCATCTCTAGGGTTCTTAGTGTTCTTCTCACTTTAGGTGACACGATCGTGTTGGCGGCTGTTTATGGCCCAAAATCTGGAACAAGGAAGGGAGAGAACCCCGAGAAAGCCTCGATCGAGGTTATCTGGAAACCCAAGACTGGCCAAATCGGTATTTGTTTTAATTTTAATTTTTTTTCTTTGCGATTTTAGTTGTGGACTGTTTCCTTTCTATCTATTTCAGATTCTGCTGCCGTTGTTCAAAGGATTATTGCTGCTATATATATTACTTAAGTGCTTCCAAATCCTCATTTCAGCTCTTGAATATTTCTAGGACAGCAAGAAAAGGAGTATGAAATGATCCTGAAGAGAACTCTGCAAAGCATTTGCCTTTTAACTATAAATCCAAATACAATAACCTCTGTCATACTTCAGGTAAGCTTATCTGGCTGTACATATTCAGAAACTTCAATTATCTTCGCTTATTTTACTCAACTGTTGTTACAAATGGATTCCCTTACGAAGAGAACTTTGCAAAGCATGTGCCTTTATCCAGTTGTCAATATATTTCTTTTATGGTTTGTCCTATATATTTAGCATATGAAGTTTACGCTTCTACTGCTTAGCGGGACGCACACTTGGTCTATGTGATACTTTTACTTCTTTTCATGTTGACAATATGGAAAAAAAATTGTGCATCTAAATTATTGTTTCATTACTGATGATTATTTCTCTTTTATGCAGGTAGTCGGTGATGATGGTTCTGTATCTTTTCAGGCCTCACATTATTGTGTTGTCTTATACTCTTGATTTCTCGCGTATATTCCCAGTAGAGTAAGTAGATGTTAATGCTTAACCATTTCGTCATTTGAAACATTGACTTCACCATTGAATATGTATTGCCATTATCCTACTTGGATCATATATGGGCGACCTCTTTTATTGTCTATGTAGGCTGATAGAATTGACCAGCCATTGCATATAGGTGAGCCACTTTGCTGTTTGGCTTCTTCACTCCCAACTTTTCTGTGCATGTCCAGTGCTCTACCAGCATAAAGTTCTTGAAGATTACCTCTAACTTAACATCTCTATCCTTTTAATGTAGCTTCCAGGTTAGAATACATTAAAAGGACGTTGTGGTGGCAGCACACCATTGCTGCTCCTTTTAGATGAAAATTCTTTTTAAGGAAGGACCCTATTGGAAGTAATACATTTCATGACTACTATTGATAATGCTCTGTTCATGGAAGATTTCCGTGTTTGTCTTCACACATAGCTATCATATGGTATAGATGTCAAGCACTCTGTTGCATAATTGCATCAAGTATTTGTTTTAATTATGAAAGATCCTTTACAAGATTTTCTAGCTTCTCCCCTGTGCCATAAATGCATCCTGTGCTGCACTGGTCGATGCTGGTATTCCCTTAAAATATCTTGCTGGTAAGCTGATCTATGAGTTCACTTTGTGTTTGACTTGCATTATCTGGCTGATAACCTGTATGGAATTGACTTGCGCAGTTGCAATCTGTTGTGGTTTAACAGAGACTGGATCTGTGATTTTAGATGCTACAAAGGTAGAAGAGCAGGTAATCTGATTATCTCGGCATTAACATACTACTTAGTTACAGATGGAACTTTTGCTTCAGCATTTTCACTTTAATGCTTCACCAAAAATCTCTTCCAGTTATTTTGTGTATGGATATGCAGTCGCCATGCCTACTTATTAGTTGCATGTCTACAACCAACAGCCTGATGTCCAGTGATAGCATGGAATTGATGATAAAATTGGACTTCTTTTCTTAACAGAAAATGCAGGCCTTTGCATATTTGGTGTTTCCAAATTCACCTCTTTCAGTCCTTCCAAAAGGACAATCTCCGAAGGATGATGAACCTTTAGAGCATGGGATCATAACTTCTGTCACATATGGAGCAATGCCAGGTATAGCCATTTCAGAGGATAAAATTTGTCTAATAACCATGGGATCATAACTGTTAATATTCTAATAAGATTTGTCCTATAAGGATATTAGAAATCCGTTCTTTTTGTTAATTATATGTTTACTTCCCTCTTTCAGAGCACTTCAAGTACTGGTACTTTGATTTGGATATTATTTTTATTTTAATAAATTGTGTAACTGGTAGCACTATTATTGTCTTCGGCTATTGCTGAGCAATCCATGTAAGATTCTTTTTCCCTATGGATACATTCCTAGTATATGAAGTTAGCCAACCATATGATTAATGTCCATGTGTCTAATTATATGTATTAGTTATGAATTGGTTAATAGGATTACAAAGGTTTAGTTTTATACCTGATAACAAAATGTAGCCTAAGTGCAAAATTGGTTCTCTTCCTTGCATCAGAGCATGGCTATTTCAACTGCCTTGAACGTGGCTGTGCAGCATCTGCTGCAATCTCAGAATTCCTTCGGAAAAGTTTGCAGAAGCAAGTCCCTGAGGACATTTCAAGAGCTACGTAAGCAAAATGTTCTGCTTCAGGTCAATTGCATTAGCATTAGCATTAGCTTGGATTACTTACAAGTTTTATGCCTATAAAGCAATATCTAGTTTTCTGTAGCAGGAAATTCTAGAATGATTCACTCCCACAAAATATTTGATCATTGTGTGTTAGTTTCAAAGGCACAAAGAAAGCTTTTCTGCTTTATTGCCTTTTTCCACACATGTTTAACAGAAGATTGCCAAAACCTGATGACTTGTGCACTGCTCAACAGCTTGTTAGTTTACATTAAAGGGTGATGACAATAACCAGGATAATCCTCGACTTAAAGCTTCATATTTATATGTTGACCCCGTTGAAATCTCATGTAACCTTTTATGCACTAATGACTTTTCCTTTATCTAAACACTTGATCCATCTGAAAAACTGGGCAGAAGGAACAGACATAATATGTATTCCCAGGTATTAGTACAAGTACTTTTTATCTAATATGTCCCATCCATAAGAAAATGAGTTATGTTTGAGAGACTACCACACTTTAAATTTGTATCAAGTAGAGTCTTCGGATGTTGACTTTCCTGCTAAAAAACGAAAAGAGAAATGATAGCAGTCATCAAGCTAGCATATCAAGAATTTGTATTCATCAGTCGTCACTGTTTCAGCTTAAAAACAACCTCACATAATAATTCCACCTCTGGTTCACAAACCACAAAATCGATATATATATATATATATATATATCTACAGAATAGCTTGCAGTGACAGCTGAAAAAAAAATGTATATATATATATATATCTCACGTGATCTAATATCAAGGCGAAGATCACTGCTTGTCAATTAAACCATATGGAAAGATAGATTAGTTGGTCATTTTGGAGCCAAACTCAAAATCTGGTTCTGAGTCATCTGAAAACATTAGAGAGCGAGGGCTGAGGGTTAGGCAAGATGTGCTTGCATTTGCAGGCTGTGCTGCACCTTGCATCGATGGAGCACAATGATCAGTGTTGGGGCAGAGGCAATCTATTTGTCGCCTTCTCTTACCATTTGGGTTGCACCTTGAATTTAGACTTCGCCTGCATTGCTCCTCGTCTTGCTTGGCTAGGCAATCTAGGATCCGTCTTCTTCGTGAACCATGGACACTTCTTAGCAACCTTTTCAAGGCCTTATCCAGGTTAATAGCGGGAGGAGCAGGCCTTCCCACACTACCTTCTGGTCTCCCTTGGACTTGTGGAATCAAATTATCCTCCTCATCTTCTGCAGATTTGTTGAACAAAGGCATCAACAATATGATTAATAACAAAAGATGCAGAAATAATAAAGAGTAGGTTATCGTACCATAGTTAGTATAACAAACTTCACTCATATATGTGTATATATATGTATAAGAAAATTCAGCCTTGTAGAGGAAAGCTTTTCAACATGGAAATCTAATATGCCTACCCTGTCCTTAATTGGATGCCTCCATGCAGTGGCTTATCATGGAAGAGAAATCCTTACCTAGTTGCTCAGATTGGAACACCACGGTGACGAGTTGATCAGAAACAGATTCCCCAGCAGGCTGTTTTAGAGGTTTGCCCGCATCAATTTTATCAGCATCTTTATCCTGAGGGGCATCCGTTACTCTTGAATAAGCTGCAACATGGCATCTCTCAGCCTCAGCTGGGACACTGGTGCTAGTGCACGGGCTGCATTCATCTTTCTCCGGTGTTTCTGTACTACAACTGCCCTCACCCTCACCAAAAGATGTAGAAGGTTCTCTATCCGTACGCTCCAGCACAGATGTTGGAGAAGATGATAACTCCTTTAAATCTAGTAAACTCGAGAACCATGGAGTCAAACCCCGCTTAATATAGAAAAGAATATATGCTTGCTGATTTAATGCATTGTTCTTGGATATCGAGGCCACCTGAAATAGGCATGATATAATTAGAATCATAAGGATGCATAACAAGCTTGTACAGAAAATAAAATAACTTAGTATCTGGGAGGCATGCCTGGCGATCATTCAGTTGGTGCCATTCTGTAGCGGAGGAGCGGATGACACAAACATAATGGCCAAAATTAAATGAGCCACGGTGCTCTACAACTCCATAGAGATCATAATTTAATGGCACCTGCCAGGAGAAGATATGAAACATTAGAACATGTTTGCATGACAAAAACCCAGTAGTTTGGGGATAGCATGGACGCTAACCTCCTCATGTGGGGAGCTGAGAAATGGCTTCAAATCCAGCTCCGATGGATATTCCACAGGCTTATATATCTTATAAATTGACACACCATCGTTCTTAAATCGCTTGAGCTGAAGTGCAAGAACATCTGGTGCTTTATCCAGCTTAAGCTGCTTTTCCATCAACACTTGAGACTGACAGCCATCACAGGTAAACTTGGTTTCAGGATCATCAATCTTTTCCACCTTAGTAAACGACATTAGGGCATCATCAACAGTGTCTATGTCATCAATCTCCAAGCTGAGGTCAAGGAAGGGTTCATAAGTGTCTGAGCAGTGTCCACACTCAACACAGCGCAGCTGAATCAAATGGACCACATCAATTAGAATCAGAGGGATAAACAAATACGAACCCAACACCAGTCAGAAATCAGTAGAAAAATCAGATAACCAAACCAAAACTTGCCTGACTTCTTAGACGGCCTCCAAAGACCTGCTTGACAATGCTATCTTGTTCCAAATAAAAAAGCTGGTTATTGGAGATGGGATCAAGAGAGCAATTATGCAAACTATTCAACAAGCACCGCAGGAACTCATGAGCATCCTCTTGCTGTCCAGGCTCAAAATCAGGCGATATTTCTGGTGAACATTGTCAAGGAATTCCAATTTCCATACTAACAACAACCCATGAATCCCCAACTATTTAGGTTCGGTTATATGGATCCTTTTCACCACTTTCCATATCGTTGTACTTAAAAAGAAACACATAACCTTCGTCGACAATTTTCACCAACAGGACAAGAGACATGCAATAGTTTCTAAACAAGGCTATCTACTTTACAGAACAAATCAAATATTCATCTAGAAATTAGAGATAAAAGGGCAACTTTTGCCGAGGGTAAATAATTCAGCAGAAAATATTATCTAAATCTTGCCAATCCAGAGGATGTACCAGAAGCGTGTATACTAACAATCAGAAGGATGAATCAAATTTATAGACATGAGAGTGTAAATAAAAAGTAACACGCAATCAAAGGATACTTCTAAGATTATCTCTAAATCTTTCTGGAATTAGGACAGAACCCGACTTATTAATAGCTTCATTTACATGATCTCGCAGAGCACAGAAAGTGCAGAACTCCTCGTCACCTGCATGATTTCAACAAACTGAAGCATTCAGAAGACAATAAATTAAATTAGGGAACAAATTTGAATAGTAATCAAGGTACGGGTACAAAATAAAAAGTGATAACCCCTACCAGAACATGGAATAGCGTGATTGGACGAACGAAGCTTCTGCACAAGTGGAACCGTGTGAGTGATGCATTGAAGGATCACATTGAGGAAGCACGTGTTCCCTAAATTCTCGAGAGACGCTCCCTAACCAAAAAAAGAAGAAGAAATCGATCTTTCAAAACAGAGAATCCGAGTTAAAAAAATAAAAAAAGAGCAATGTAGAACGAGGGATGCTTACCACCCGATATCGCTTCTTACTCGAAGCAGGAGGCTGCCAAAGGCTGCGACTTTCGTCGCTTCCCAGATGAAAATCACCCTAAAACCCACAATAAAAAGGCTAAACTTAGAAATTTTGATAGGAAGAATTGATTAGATAAACCATCATAAAACCCTAAAACCGAAGAAAAGAACCGAAATGCAATAATCCAAGATTAGAGGAAAAAGAGATAACTTGTACAATTAACAGAACAAAAGTACCAAGAATTCACTCAAAAACAAGGGAAACAAACTTACGGATTGCGAAGTCGATGGTAGGAGGGGGTCTTCCTCCATGAATAGCTAGGGTTTTCCGCTTCCGTAGGGGTTTAGCAGGGGCTTTTGCGGTGGTAGAGAGGAAGGGATCGGGCAAAAATTAGGGTTAGGGTTTTCGATTTCTCTAAATGCAAATTGTGGGGAGTGGGGCGGGGGAAATCCGCGGCCTTTTGAAAGAGTAGACGCGCCTTCTCTAAATTTTAGTAAAAAAATTGGCATCTTTATATAGACAATTTGGTCCCGCGGTTTTTTCGACTCGGTCCGCAACTCCGAGTTCTACTACGACTCGTCCGAATGAAAACAGTTAGACTCGGATAACTCATTCCGACTCCAACTCGGATTAGTTCACTTATAATTAAAAAAAAATACATTTTTATAAATCACATCCTAAATTTTATCTATTTTGTGACTCACACTCATATTTAAGAATTTTCTAACTGAACCTCTCATTTTTTTTCTTATAATTCTAATTTAACATTCTAATATTATTTTAACTAACTAACATCGACTAAATTACTAAATACCCTTATTATTCTCTCTTATTTTGTATACTTGTTTACTATCTCTTCCTTACCTACCTTCTCCACCATTTTCGCAGCCACGATCATTTCTCATTTTCCTCTTCCTCCTTTTTCTTTTCTTTTAAATAAAAATCATTAAAAAAATGAGAGATTAGATTATAAAATCTTTAGAGAGTAAGTGTGAATCATAAAATAAATAAAATAGAGTGTGATTTGTAAAAATCACTAAAAAAAAACTGAGAATTTATTTCTCATATTTGCACATTTACCGAGTCAGACAAAGTTGAGTTTTAATATATAATTAGGTCGAAGATTCATGAAGATGTAGCTGTTTAGTAAATTAATGTGACGATAAATGGACTCCTCACGGATTCGTTCTGCGAGTCGACCCAACTCAGACTCCCTTCGCTAGTAGCCCTCGTTATCGTTGTAGCATCTGCACTATCTTTAAAGCTAAACGTGACACTGTAATTCTTCTTCTCCCCAACTCTGCTAAACTCCAGTCTGCTGGGCTTCACAACCACATCGACGTTTTCCGGCGCTTCAACTTTGACAATGTAAGAGATTACGGCTTTCCCCACATTTGTTACGGTTCGTGTGATGGTCTTGTTCCGCAGCCTATTCAACTCCACCGAGATGGATGGGTAGTTCACTTCCTCTCCGGTGATCTTTCTCGCCATAGAATCACACCGTACTCTTCGGCGTGTGATCGCCGTCACTTGCCTGTCTGTGAATCCACTGCCACAAAGGTAGCTTATGTACTCTTGCACTTGGTCCTCGACTTCGTAGACGAGCCCTGGTTCATCGGCCAAGGAGCTGATGTGTCCGGCGCCGATGGCTAACACGCTCGCTTCCTGGAGCTGTTCGTCGGGGATCGGGAATCCTTCGCGCTCCCTTGTCGTGGCGGTCGTCATGATCGCCGATTTTATCGCGGCGTACGACCAGCTCGGGTGATTCTTTTTAAGCAGCGCAACTACCCCGGCGGTGTGCGGCGCCGCCATGGAGGTTCCACTTAACGAGTCAAAGGTAATGGACGTGTTGCTCGGGCACGGCCCGACGTCGGTCGGCCACGCGGCGACAATGTTGACGCCGGGAGCAACGATGTCGGGCTTGAGGATGTTGCCGTTCATCAGGCTCGGGCCGCGCGAGGAGAAGAACGCTACCGACGGAGCTGGCTCGGCCCCGAACTGCGTCCCCTCGAAGACGAGCGCCGCGGTGGGGCTCCGCGTTTTTTCGACGTAGTCGATGATCAGCACGGCGTCGTCGTAGTCGACGTGCGCCGCGGGGAGCACGTGCGCGTTGGCGAACGTGGTCAGCCCCTCGGATTTCTTGTTCATGATGATCATGCCGGCCCCTCCGGCAGCCCGGACGATCGCCCCTTTGTCGACGTTGGCGACGACGCCGGTCTCGCACATGACGATCTTCCCTGCGACGTCGATGGCGGCGGAGAACTCTTGGCTGCAGTAGGCGTCTTCACTCCTGACAGCACCCGGATGGATCAAAGGCGATATCCGGGATTCAAATGGTCCTTTATTCTGGTAAGCTGTCTCTCCAGTTACTAATCGTCCCATCGCCGAGTAGTACGGACACCGACATCCTTCGATCCGTCGTACTCGCTCCGACCGTTAATATCCATGGGGCATCGTTACCTATAACCAGGCCCCTCGTTTCCAGCTGAGGCAACTGCGCCGAGACCCTTGGAGATGGCAGCAAACGAAGCTATCGCTATGCTGTTCTCGTAGAGAGGGACTGGTATACGGTACCCCAAAGACATGGATAAGATATCCACCCCGTCGTGGATAGCTTGGTCTATCCCTGCCAAGATGTCACTATCCGTTCCTTGGTTGTCGAATAGCACTTTGTAGCTCGCTATGTGAGCCCACGGCGCCATCCCGGCCGCGACACCGGTGGCTAATCCGTGGATGCCGGCGCCGTCGACAAAGTTCCCTGCGGCCGTGCTGGCGGTGTGCGTGCCGTGGCCGCCGGTGTCCATCGGCTCGGGGTTTGAGCCGGAATGGAACGCTGATGCGCCGATGAGCTTGTTGTTGCAGGTCGATCTTCCAGCCCAGTAACATGATCCCCGCCATCTTTCCGGCGGCGGAGGCATGTTATGATCTCTAAAAGAAGGGTGCGTGGGTTTGACGCCCGTGTCTATGACTCCTATTATAAGCCCTTTGCCGTAGGAGGACTTGGGCCAAAGTCCTCCTCTCCGGTTTAGACCCAAGAAGCGTGGTGTATAGGTTGTGTGAGCTGTGCACTTCTTTTCTGGGTAGGCGAGCACGAATCCGTCCGTTGCTTCCATGGTACTCACTTCTCTGCGAGTTAGCCTCGCCGCGAAGCCGCTGATGACGTGGCGGTAGGCGTAGATCATCCGCGGTTCCCCGGAGTTGATCAGAGTGGTGTTTGGAAGGAATGACCTGTACCAGTTTACTCTGTCTCGGAACCGGAGGAATTTGGTGCCTTGGGGCTTCTGGACGTGAACAATGTAGGTTTCTATCTTGGTACTTTCATTGTCTCCTTGGGATTGAACGAATAAAAGCTTTGGACAAATATTGGATGTGAGAACGAGAAAGATCAGGAGCAAGAAGTGGATGAGATTTTCCATTCTGAAACATTTGCTTCAGAACAGGCAAAGAGAGGCTAGGTATTGACTATATATATATTGTAGGCAATTTTGATGTAGGAGTAGTTTCCCATGCGAAATTAATTGACGAAGAATAGAGCAGAAAGAGTGTGACCAATTTCTTAATGACGTAACGGTAGAAGTAGATTATTCTCTGGTTTAATGTAAGTGGTAACTTGAAGAGAGAACTTTTCTTTCCCTTTTATTTTTTGGACGGCAGATTTTAATTAGCTGTTTTCGTGGACTATGTATAATTTATAAGTAATCAATAAAGGAACTTTAGAACATGCAAAATGTCAACAGGGGTGTGTCAGTGTGTGCCAAACTGAGCTAATCCAATTAGCAGCTCATACTGTGTGTATGAATCATCTTAATTCCCGTTCATGTAATCTCTATCTTTTCTGTGGGAATTGATGAGCACTCTCATCCATTACGCATTAATTCACGAGGAAAATGTTGGAGAATAAAGATATCAACTGCAGGCAAAATAAGGTTATATATATAGAGAGAGAGATAGAGACAAGAGAAAATATTATTAGTAGCCGATCTTGTGAGCTTAATTTACTCGTGTGTCTTAGTTTCCGTTAGCTGTACGTATGTACGTACCACAAAGCATTACTCAACTCAATTGCATTACTAAAAGCACCATCGGGCATTTTAATTACTACAGCAAGCTAGAAAGAGAACAATATTATAACTTTACTGCATGCGTGCGTGCAAACACCAACCAACCCCCAGGCAAGTGAACTCCAACTAAACCTTATAACTTTACTGCACTCAAATTAATACTTCTTATTGGAGAGTACAAATCTCTTAAACATAAGGGTAAAGACTTCAAGGAGCATAGCCTCCATGCCCACCGGCACCGCCATAACCAGCACCGCCGCCAGCCCCTCCGCCGCCACCATAACCACCTCCATGTTCTACACCACCACCGTAACCCTGACCACCACCAGCTCCACCACCACCGCCAATTCCATGTCCCTCTCCCACGGCGGCACCGTACCCTGCACCACCGCCAGCCCCTCCGCCACCACCATAGCCACCTCCATGTTCTACACCACCACCGTAACCCTGACCACTACCAGCTCCACCCCCGCCGCCAGTTCCATGTCCCTCTCCAACGGCGGCACCGTACCCTGCACCGCCGCCAGCCCCTCCGCCACCACCATAGCCACCTCCATGTTCTGCACCACCACCGTAACCCTGACCACCTCCAGCTCCACCCCCACCGCCAGTTCCATGTCCCTCTCCCACGGCGGCACCATATCCTGCACCACTGCCAGCCCCTCCGCCGCCACCATAGCCACCTCCATGTTCTGCACCACCACCATAACCCTCACCACCTCCAGCTCCACCCCCAACACCACTTCCATGTCCCTCTCCCACGGCGGCGCCATACCCGGCTCCACCACCAGAGCCTCCCCCGCCGCCTGCTCCATAACCAGCACCAGCACCACTACCGCTACCACCTCCATAACCAATGCCATGATCACCACCATAGCCCTCACCGCCGGCACCACCGGCTCCATAACCAGATCCACCACCACTACCACCACCGCTACCATATCCGATGCCATGGTCTCCTCCTACTCCATAACCAACCCCACCACCACTTCCTCCACCAGTCCCATATCCAATGCCATGGTCTCCTCCTCCTCCATAACCAACCCCGCCACCACTTCCTCCACCGCTACCATACCCAATGCCATGGTCTCCTCCTCCTCCATAACCAACCCCGCCACCACTTCCTCCACCGCTACCATATCCCATGCCATGGTCCCCTCCTCCTCCATAACCAACCCCACCTCCACTTCCTCCACCACTGCCATATCCAATGCCATGGTCTCCTCCTACTCCATAACCAACCCCACTTCCACTTCCTCCACCACTACCGTATCCACCTCCATGCTCTCCTACACCACCATACTCTCCTCCACCATGTCCACTACCAGAGCCGCCGCCGCCGCCATAACCACCGCCATGCTCTCCACCACCTCCTACGCCATAGCCAGCACCAGCACCACTACCATACCCTGCACCATGCTCTCCAGGGATAAATTGCCACCCTACTCCAGAACCACCACCAGAGCCGCCACCGCCGCCATAACCTCCCTCTGCACCTCCTGCTCCACCGCCATAGCCGGAGCCGCCACCAATGCCGTGGCCAGCGCCATACGGCAGCGGCTCAAGAGTGAGGAGGGATCTAGCGGCCGAGCATATGACTACACTTAAGAGCACTAGGAATGCAACACTAACAACTCTACTAGAAGTAGAAGTACCCATGAACGGAATATTATTGTTAAGGACTTGGATGGTGTGAGCAAGAGTGTGAGCATGGCTATATATAGAGTAGTTGGAGGTGGGATCTCCACGAATTGTGCTTTCCGCACTCTCATGCCATCATATATCAAAGATATGAAACATAAGATAAAGAAAGCATTATAATGCACCAGCTGTCCTTTTAATCATAACCTAATTTTCTTTTAATCTCTCATATTAAGGTTTTGGAATCGAAAATTAGATTGGTTATAATTGTTCTTGATGTTGGACCCCATCAAGCATGCAAGAAAATGGCTAACTCGTGGAGGTGGCTACTGTGGAGTATTTCGCAATCGATTCGCACATGGCTAAGAGTTATCCTACTCTTCTGCGCTTTTGCTGTACTGCAATCTTACTTCTTTGCATGTTACCCATCGTTGTCTCATGACATAATGCAATGAGATGCGGATTTGGGAACACGATTTGCTTATGTTGGTCGAGATTAATCATATTTTGATACATGTCTAATTACGAAGTGTATATATATATTAATTGTTCTATTGCAGTTGGAGATAGTGCTCTTGTACTATATGCGCCACGAATATTTCGAACTATGGGTAATGGGGTAGATGTGTGGCTCAGGTGGATGAACTGCGTTCACACTTTGGACATAGCATTATTATAGCATAATAACTAGCCAATAACTATAGGTTCGTTGAATGTACTATAATTTCTGAAAGAAATCGATGCATGCATTAGATGAAATTAGTGTAGGTGTATTTGGTTTTGAACTAGTTATAGCACTTCAGCTCAATTAAAGAGAAGCACATGGATTGGACCCACCATAAGTGGTCACAAGAACGCTTACCTACTCGATCAGAAACATTCTTTCAAGTTCTGGATTTGGTGGTAGAGAATTTAACGATGTGAGACATTTATGCGATTAGACCACAAGAGAATTAATGCACCAAATAGTATGCATGGTATAGCACTTGGGAAGAGCAATGAACGATCTTTGACAGTGATGAAGAGCCAAGTACTATCAAAATTAATCAAAGATGTATATATCACTGTGTAAACTTTAGATAAATTTATAGATGATCTCATTAATACATGCCATGAGGCCCATGAGTAACCTAAATAACAACACTACCTAAGGATATCATTCAATCATTATACAGATTAATGAAATTCTCCTTTGCCTGATAAGAACCAACTTAATTCTTTCTCTTCTTCTACAAATCTAGGATTAATTAGTGTATGTTAATTCCCTCGTGGTGATCTCTAGAAGGCAGATCATTACTACATGCCATAACTAACCCAGATAACAATCAATACTACATTAGGAGATTACAATCATTCCATATATATATATATATATATCAATGAATCTAAATATTAAGCAGCTCGGTGCGCAGCTCTCTGAACTCTCTTTTGCCTGCTAAAATTTAACTTCTCTTCTTCTGCAAATGTAGGATTAGTGCGTCCTAGTTCTCCTGTGGTGTTCTCTAGAAGGCAGTAGTGCATCCTATCTTCATGCCCATCTGCAAATAATGATTCTGCTAGCTACAGAGCCTCAACTATATTCTAGTGCTTAGTTGGACGCCACCATTTCCTTACTCTCTGTATTACCCTCCCCTTCTACACATTGTGAAGTAGGATTCATTCTTATATTATAGGATAAAGTTTACGTTCACATACATAGATTAAGAGCTAAAAATGTAACGTGAAGAAGTAATGTTGATGATTTCACTTTCTTGGATTAGAGTAGATATCTAGTTTTACTATCCCAATTATATCACTATACTACATAATTATACATGATCACGATGCGATTGAGACAGCGCTGAGAACTTTATTAGTTAGGTCTCCAATGGCTAGTGTGAAAGAGGTGCAAATGACTCACCATCCATCACTCTCATAAGATAAGGAAAAGATAGCAGGAAGCTTGATGCCACAAGATAAAAAAAGTATAACAAAATTCCCAATATTGCAATGTGCTGGCCAGAGGAAGCGCAACACTAACAAGAATGCATGCCAATGGCAATGGGACACAGACCGTGTGCCCTCCACTAAGTCGATCGTATTGCATTTGCACCGAAGTCTAAACACTATATATACCTATCACTCCCCTCCTCCCATTTCATGCAACACAACAAGCTTCTCGTCATGGCTACGAGTATTAATACTAGTAGAGTTGTGATCTCTATTGCACTATTTGTGCTCTTCGGTGTAACCATATGTTCTGCCACTAGGACTCTCCTTAATTTAGAGGGAGGAGGATATGGTGCAGGTCACGGCATTGGCGGCGGTGCCGGTTACGGAGGAGCCGGAGGCCTTGGTTATGGCGGCGGCGGCGGTGGAGGCTCCGGTGGCGGCTACGGTGAGGCAGGAGAACATGGAGGAGGGTATGGCGCTGGCCACGGAGCCGGCGAGGGAGCTGGGTATGGAGTAGTCAAGAATGGAGTTGGCTATGGCGGCGGCGGCGGCGGCGGTAGTGGGGGTGGCGGCGGCTATGGCACCGCTGAAGGGGGTGAGCATGGAGCTGGGTATGGTAGTGGAGGCGGCAGTGGAAGCGGTAGCGGTTATGGTGCTGGTGGAGAGCATGGAGGAGGCTACGGAGGTGGCGGGGGCAGCGGTGGAGGTGGCGGGTACGGCGCGGGTGGAGAGCATGGGGAGGGTATGGCTCCGGGGAGGGCGCCGGTGGTGGTTCTGGGTACGGTTCTGGCGGAGGGCATGGTGGTGGGGGGGGCGGCGGAAGCGGCGGTGGAGGTGGCTATGCTGGTGGAGCCGGCGGTTATGGAAGTGGCAGTGGCTCCGGCGGCGGTGCAGGATACGGTGGTGGAGAACATGGTGGTGGCTCAGGAGGCGGCGGAGGGAGTGGTGGAGGTGGCGGTGCAGGTTATGGAGGAGCCGGAGGCTACGGCAGCGGCAGCGGCAGCGGTGGCGGAGCCGGAGGCGGTTCCGCCGGGGAGCGTTATGGCTATATTCCATGAGGGTGGTGGCTCTGTGATTGTGAGACGACTCCTCTCATATATTTTCAACTATATTAATACCAACTACCAAATAAGTCGTGCTTGAGGAATAAGGTTGTGTGTCTTATGTATGTCAATTGTCAAAAGCCTAATGGCTTGAATTGTTGCATGGAATGTTGATATTATGTAATCGATATTTAACTTTGCTATATCCATTTTATCTAAGATATAAATGATTCCAATAACAGGAATATAAACTACCATCGAAGTATAAACACTAGATATCAAGATCACCATAATATATTATATCATCTGTTGGAATATTCCACTATTTGTAATTCAACACTAGAAATTTTCACTAGATCATTAAAAATAAGGATCCCCCAAATTTTGTTTTAACTTGCAGAATTAACGAAATCCAGTTATACATTTTGCTATATGTGTGGATTCCACAACTTCAAAAAAAAAAAAAAAAAAAAAAAAAAAAAAAACCATTCACAACCAAGATGCAATTCATCAGAACCAATAGAAGAAACCAACATGGATGAGACACACAACAGTGTGCTGCAGTTTTTGCGCTGAACTATATCAGAGTTGATTATACAGAAACAGAGTCAGACCAACCTAAAACATCTCATCCTATCGAAAGAAACACCCTCAACCTCCAATATATGGAATACCATCTCCAGCTGACAGTAAGTCCATGTACAAAAGATTTCAGCTGTGCATCATATTATAAATTTATGATCACCTCTAGCCCATGTTCTTCTCCACCAATATCCGGTGCAGTGATGGATAACTGAACAAGGTAAGATTTCTATGTATTCGAAGGGAGGAATTCTGCCCTGCAGTCCGACAGGCACATCCACTAAGCATGACTGTTTAGCAATTTCTTGATGGTACATCTCTTCCATCATCACTCACACCGCACAGAGATGTACTTCTCAGCAAGAGGAGCAGTACTTGCTATTTTGTTCATCAGCGCCTTAAACTGCAAACTACAGTCGCCTCCACTGCAGAGAAAAATTAGCACAGATAAAAAAGGGAGAGTTAGATACCATACAAAAATTACGAGACCAAAAATTATAGACCTCCATGTGAATAACTACAAGGTATTGACGCAAATGAAAGGAATATCACAATTCAACCTAATGCATAAAACTTGACTGTCAAAAGAGCACAACAAAATGGTGTATATAATATATGTATGCACAGGATAAATGTGCACAAGAGACCAAAACAACACCATTAGAAAAGATTGAACAAATCCTAATGGATAAACACGATATGATGCTCTAATCACATTCAGCTACTTGATAGTGACCACTTACAGGAAGAAGATATTTCTTCCTGTAAAACAACACACCCACTTTGATTTTGATTAATGGATAAACAAATATGAACCCATGTATTTGTTGAGCTCTCATGAATGATATTATGGCTGAAATTTTGATGAAGATAATAGGTATTAAATCATAAACCTTATCGACAATAGAACCACATATGGCTCAGATCTAACAGAACTTGTCATTGTATGTCAGAGCATACATATGGAAATATGGGGCACCCATACACACATCACTGGAGATATAATAATTATGTACCAAAGAGAACAAATACATTAAGCAAAATTATCGTGTGATGTGAGTTTAGAGATTTTCTGACCTTATACGGCTCAAGGAAGCAATTGCTCTAAGAGCACTCCGAATCATATCCTCATTACGATCTACCTCTTGTTTCACAGCATCAGTCTTTGGCTTGTGACTAATGGTCTTTTCAAGAGGATTAACCAATGAGTCCAAAACTGCAAGAATTTAAGAAACAATTACAGACTACACTCTCAATCTATTTTTAATAAACTTTCAAGGTGTAGTTTTAATTTTGAAGGCAACCAACCTGCAAGGACAGCAGCAGGACACTTGTCTGCTAGTTTTGACAGAATCAGATGGCAAGGCATCTTGACATCATAATGGTCTGTGAATAATAGAAATTATTATAAGTTAGAATCATAACATGTTGTACCAGAATTCTAGCAAAATGAAGAATATATATATATATATATATATATATATTGCACAAGCCATTCAATTTCATAGAACTGACAATCAGACTGAATGGGAGCAAGTATATGGGATATAAATGTCAGTAACATGATTGGATGTTCCAATGAGAAGTACAAAATTAGCATAATAGGGGGAAGAAGTTTATGTAATATGGGTTATGCTAGCAAGGCACGAGAATGATCATCTAAGATGAGCTACAATCATAAGCAAGTACTAATAATTAGGTTCTTTGAACTGAAAAACAGGCAACATTTTACAAAGAAACATTAGGATATCATTTGCCATCACAATTATGACCACCACCAGTCATCACTCCAGCTCTACCCTCAAACAAGGGCACACAGTAGAAGCAATTAGGATAATTACAAACTAATAGCACGTGATAGTTAGTTCACACTTCACAAATTCAAGCTTCCTAATGCAACTAGATTTTGTGAACATCAAATGATCAAATACATTCTCAAGACTAAACTATTGAGTTTTATAGTGTCTCGATTGTGGATTGTTTTCTTAGTATACTGTACTCACCACTCAAACCGGATATGAGGTGAGGAACAATAAAAGATGATGGATTCACTTGATCAAGACAACTATCCAGCAGCGTGTCCACACATTCAAAAGCTGCTTTTCTGAGTTCAAGACCATCATCTACAACATGCTTGAATGGACCGAGATCAACTGTTCTGATCAATTCTTGCTGAAATGAGCAAAGGATGTCAAACACTGACAAACAAACATCAAAATGAACTCTTCAACATGGTCAGATATTATGGAGCCTAGGAAATAACTGAGTTACACTTTTTATACTTCACAGTTTTCAAACTTCAGAGTAGTTTTCAAACTTTACAAGATTCCACTCCCAAATTCAAATGTCTAATGAGACAGATAAGTTTATTAAAGTTAGAAAAGTCGAACAGAAATTGAACCATACCTTTACCACAGTTTGATCATATAGAAGAGGCAGCAATTCTGGAAGAAGTCCTTTGATTAAATTTGGCTTGTTATGAGCAGCTGTACTCAAAGCAAGAACAGCCGCTCGTCGAACATGCTGCACAGGAACCAGAAAAAGATGAGTATTAATATCAAAGGAACAAAAGACCTGAAACTAATCATGATCAAGGCATCATTACCCTGTCGTTGTCTTTTATTAGCATCAGAAAAGTGGATATCTCAGAGTGTAGAAATTCATCTATTTTTTCAGGTCGTTCGACGATGGCATATTTTACAGCAATTACAACTGTTGCCCTTGTAAATGCCGTTGAGCTGGTTGTGCGTTCCTACAAAAAGCCAAAAGCTTCTACATTACTATCACTGTATAAAAACAAGACTCCGTGACTTAAGAATAGCACAACATGTTTACCTTAAGAGCAGGAATAAGCTTCTTAGGCTCAATTAAAGCAATTTTACCCAAACACTCGGCAACTACATTGCGAACCCCCTCCTCATCACTTTCACAATGGTTAAAAAGCAAGGCTAATATTTTCTCAATGTATGAGTCCTGAAGCTCTCCCTGGCCAGCTTGATCAATAGATTGCCTTGCGATAACCTAAAAGATTGGGGAGAAGCATTTGTTACATATTTAGTACAAACAATAGAGGTTGGCAGAGAAATTCGAGAACAGATCACCTCCTTCAGAGAATGAAGCAAAAGGTACTGCTTCTTCTGTTGATTATCAATTTGATCTAGGATAAATGGCAAATATTTAGACAAATTGCCAACAGCAATATTTCCAAGAGCATAAGATGCTGCAGATTTGATCTCCTCAAAAGGCGATTGGAAGGACTCAATCACAATATTCTCAATGTGTTGATGCATGCTAAGGTCTTTCCTTCGTCCGATTTCCCCAAGACATAGCAAGGCCAAGTGTTGTTTTGCCTGACCAAAAGCAGGAAAAGTGAAAACAGAAGCAATCACTATGATATTCATTGATCAGCAGCAAAACAGCAGCTTGTGTTTGAACTGGCAAACTAAAACTATCCTGACTTACAAGATTAGATAAGAAGTTCAAGACGATTGAGACTCATTATCATCATGAAAATAGCATAAATGGCCGAATATGTGAACTTTGGAATTTTACAGCTCAATGAAAAAGAGAACTTCGGAGTTTTACAGCTCAATGAACTGTCGCTGATGATTGGATGAGCAGGATAAATAATAAATTGAGGAAACAAAAGTTTGTCCAATCTGGTCTAACAGTACTTTCCTACTAATTATAGTTTCATTACATGCTAAGATTTACTAACATTGAAAGACAAGATAAGGAAAAAAAAAAGGAATGATAAAAAGAAAATACCTAATAGTAAAAATAGAATCAAAGGGTAGAAGGACATACAGAACTAGTGCTGCTATCATCTTTCAAAATGCCTTTAAGCATTTCAACTGTAGATGCACATTTCTGATCACCCGCCGCTAGGCAAAGTACAGCAACACATTGTGCAATTGAAAATAGAGCCTGTTTAGCAAGCCCGCCTGACTGTGGTGATGGTTTAGAACTTGAAAGAAGCGAATCTAATAGCGCATCAAAGCTTGTATTTGCTGAATGAACCAATGAAGCAAAAAATCTCTGCAGTGCCTGCAGCAGCAATGATGTCCAAATTTAGTACATGCACATATGAGAAAATCCTAAACTGAAGGTCAAATAACATACCTGTAGTGCTTGCCCTTGCAATAGAGAGCTCCTAATTAATATGAGAGCTTGAGGTAGAACTTTATATCTAACAGTTAGACCAACATTTTGGCTGGAATTTCTGTCAGTCATCATAGTGCAACAAAGCTCCAAAGCAAGAGCGGTCATATGTAGATCCGTATCACTGCCAAAAACATTATGGGTTAGTAATATCCATCTGTAGCAGTCTGATAACTTAGGACTAGACTAGCACAGTGAACTGACCTTATAAGAGCTGAAAGTTCAATAATTATAATTTCATAAGAAGATGATCCAATTTTATCACCATAAGTGACGACTAAGGAGTTCAGTGTCCCCAATGTTGCCTGTCTTAGAGCACGATTAGCCTGCAAAAGAGTAATATAATGACTTTACCAGTATTTAGGTCAATACTAAGTTTTATAATATAACCCCTTTGTCAGCATTTAGGTAAACCCCTTGAAAGTACACCAGTCTGTACCTTACGCAAAAATCCTGTCAACTCTGAAACAACTTGCTCCAATACACATGAGAGATCAACACGAAGAGGTGAGTTAGCAATTACTGCAAATGCCTGTAACAAATAGATATATATGTATCACAGCACACTAAAAGTAGAAAAAAGAAGGAAATAAATGAGCAATATGTGAGCAGCAATGTTACAGAATTTTAGCTACATTACAATAAGATTAAGGTTTTTTAAATGTGTGGAAGAAATATCAAACCTCCTCCCTTCGATGAAAGGTTATGAGTAAGAACAAAATAGTATATATATACTGGAGAAATGAAGACTGTTAGAAAGACATTCATCAACAACATAAACACTCGTAACAGCAGACATAGAATCAGAATGCACAAGAAAAAGCAAAGATATACTACAGCCAATATTGATTCTGAAGACATGAACAGGCAGATTGACACACCTGCACGCACATGCCTGCCCATGTGGGCCTGCATAATGGAGGTATGCATGTACTCTCAACTTAAATATACAACTTTCCAAAATTAAGGAAATTAAATGACAGCAGCAATGGAACTAAGCATCTTAATGTCGAATGCAAAGACACCACAATATGAACCTTCCGCAGGATGAGCAGAAACAACCAAAAGTTGAAGAATTAGAATTCGGAGTACAAAAGCTATAACAGAGACAAAGAAAGAAGAGAGTACCACATTCATATTAGGTATCGTGGCTGATTTACACTAAAATGTTGTTCAATCTACAATTATTATAGCATCATTCAACTTATCTTAACCTACTCATTTCTTCCATTTAACATTTTCACCCAATAACAATTAAATGTTTCTGCAGTATATGTGCATAACTTCTTAGCCATTTGAACTGACCATCACCAACATCAACCAAGTATTGGTAATAGTCTGTGGCATAAGCATCTAGATGAAAAGGATCCATATGGCTGACAACAGATAGTTGAGCCAGCAGAATGCCATTATTGCTGCTGTTATATCTTAGAAGAAATATTTAGAGGACAAAAAGAACTAATATAAGAAGTGAAGACATTTCAAGCACAACAAGCTCACAAACAGTACAAAGGTAAGAAAATTCACCTTCACAGCTGTAAGTCGGGTTATCTCATTACCCATCCGGTCAACAAGTATAGGAAGGCAAGCAGGCAGCTCTCTTTGAAGACTATCACCAAAAGTTGAAATAGCAAGACTCATACAAGATATAGCACACTCTTTAACCTCCTGGTAACAGAGTAGCGTCAGATGTAACAGCAAGCTAGAAAGTCGGTGAGTGCAGTTTGACAAACCTGATCTTGATCTTGATTCGCTAGACGAGCCAAGATAGCATTGTAGATTGGGCCAACATGAGGCCTAAAATCTAGAGAACGTGTCTGCATGACAAATCAGCTTGTCTTAGAAGTTCGCCCAACAATTTTGACAAATGATAAATTGATAAACAAAATATATAACCTCAAAATTAGGACGCAAAACTCGGACTAGCTCCCCACAGACTCGTAAAGCTTCAGCAGTAACCTTATAGTATCTATCTCCAACAGCAGATAACACAGCACTAGAAAGAGCCTGGAAAGGACATTAAGGAACCCATAAGAGGTTGACCATTGTATTGTGTAATAATGACTACGCAATGGCATATGAATGATACTGAGAGGAAATCATCAAGAAATAGTGGGCACTGGGTAACTACAATCAAATTCACAATTGTTCTTTATAAACACTTGTCGGGGAAGAACTTATTCCATTTGAAAAAGGAACATAAGTTGGAAGGAAGCCTTGGATAACCCATTCAGCTGCACTTAATAATGTGACCCCAAAACCTCCAGTTACTTATCAGCCCGTAAAGGGCTCGTACAATTGTAGAGAAGTAAATGGATGCCTGACTGATGAATGAAAAGATAACTTATATAAATAGCAAGTGAGAAATAAAGGTGACAGCCTAATTTCTACTAATATTCCCTATAGACCCTAACAATCAAGATATTGGATACATCTGAGTTGACACAACCATCAGAGCAAATGATGGTGTGCTCAACTGAAAAATGATGTCTTGTAAATCAAACAGCATGTTACAGTAAAACTTCAACAGCCAATGACTCTGTTCTACTTAATAAGCAATCAAAATCATGATTTTGCCATAAAACTTAAGACATATTCCAATTTCAGACAAAGCTTCTAATGAATATCTGATGGGCAAGGACTAGCATTAACACAGCAATGCAAATGGAATGAGATTGATCCATGAGTTAGTGAACCAGTGTAGAAATATACAACCTACACTTAAATACTTCATATAACTGATTCATAAAAGGTATATCTAGGCTGATTATCACTTTTTTCTTGCTTCAATAATCTATCTAGTATTTTAGATTTGCCAAGAGTTGAAATTTACAAATTCATAGATTGAAGATGCATCAACTTAAGGTCAAAGTTGCTGACTGCCCCCTCCTTACACACATTAGTCATGAGCTTAGACTTATCTTATTATGTCATTCAGAAACAATTCTTGCAAAGTGGAAGAATCCTAGACCAAGTGAAAATTTTGCGACAAACCTTGAAACTCTTTCCAACCCAAAGGGGCTGATGGAACTGCAAAAAGAAGAAAGGAAACCCAGTTTGGAGGTGAAGCAAGCATAAGTACAGGGGAGAGCTGAGAAGACTGTCAAAACCTTTGTACTATTAATATATGAGGGCTCAGGAGTCTAATATCTATCCATTCAGTTTTACTCTTTTTCCAATGATTTCCAATATGGGACAATTCTCTTACATGTGATGTTCAATTGTTTAAGTGCCTGATTTGCACATTCTCTTACATGTGATGCTCAATTGTTTAAGTGCCTGATTTGCACACGACAGTATTCATATATCATAATTCACTTGCTCAAAGGAAACCAATTAATTCCCTACCTTGCTTATCCTCTATCGTGAATCAACTTAACATCACTTGCATTATGATTATAGTTTAATATGCAGGAAGCAAATCTAAATGGGAATCTCACACCAAATGTTCTAAGATCTGTACATGCTGTTTCATTTCTACACTTACAAGTTAGATAAGAAGTCACCAAAATCTGCTCAGAAGATGAGGACTGTAGCACTATGCACTAAAACATAATGTCTGAATGTAGGGAAATTTCATTTCACGCCCTACATTTTAAAAGAAAATACAATTCACACTTACATTATTATGATTTACCAATTAAGTCCTGTGATTGTAAGTTTTGGCCCCCAAAAGCATGGCATGGTCTGCTATATGAGGCATTCATTCTGATAAAAACATGTTCATTTCAATTTTATTTTGATTTGGCTATAGAAAAATAACCTTTTAGGTCAGGCTAAGATTCAGTATTCTTTACATTAGTTTAGACTGAGGTTATTCTGACTATTTGCATTTCCAAAAAAAAAACTCAAGGGGCTACTTGATAAAGAATAAGATCATAGAAAAATGAAATTATATTCATCGCCAAGATAGATTATACTTAATTACACAAAGACACCATTGAATTTTGCACAATGACAGGACGAAATATTTCGTACCTGAATGTATGGGTGAAAAACGGAAGGTGTATGAGAAGCCATAACTAATCTTGTAAATACAAGAGCTTCAATCTTTAAATTTGAAGTAGATGATTTATCCTGACAAAACAAAAAGAATATTAGAAATAATATAGCAGTGTCTCTGCAAGACATAAGGCCTCATTTTAGCACAAGGGAACAACTTACATTCAAGGCCTTTTCAATCCCAGAAACAAGTGAGCCAATGTGCTCGGCAAGGCAGTCCGGTAAGACAACCACGAGTTCTTTCAACACTGAGAATGCTCCAACCTGAAGGTACAGAATGGAAAGAACACAATTACCATACCAAAAGACCAGCAGAACAAAAAGAACAAAAGCGGAATCCTACCTTTGTCTTAACAGATTTTTCACGGAGCTGTCTGTTAACAGATTTGATGATTTTTGGCACTTCTTGATTCAATAGCCATCTGGGGCTGCAACCATGAGAAAACTGATAAGTAATGCATGAAACTTTACTTACTTTACAAAAATAACAATTACACAATAAAACAAAATTCTTTCTTAGAAAAAGAATGAGATTTGAGCCATTTCTCTAATTATCTGTATACATATAATTCACTTGATTACAGTTAAGCATCATCAAAGTTCTAGTAACACAGTTCTTGCACTCTTGCAATCAATCTAATATCATGAATAGATTCTAAGTCAGATATCAAGACGACAATACGACATGATATAGCTTATATGAAGTGCCAAAATACCAGTCTAATAAGTGCTTAAATTGTATAGGCTGATTACTTGCCTTGACTCATTAATGTCAATTTGTCCCTTTGTTACATTCCCAGTTTGCCGTAACAACTCAATGAATGTACTGAAAACGTCCATCTGGAGTTACAGAAGGCTTAATAAGATTTTAAAAACAAGTATTAATCCTAGTACTGGATCTGGTAAATTCAAACCGGCAATACCTTTACATTCTCTTCTCTTTCTCTAAATCTTTCTATTAACTTCGGGCAAGCCTGTATTACAAACAAAAAGTCAAAGCCTAAGATTTCACGAATCACACCGATGTCCCCAACACAAGGATAGGTGTGCTCATTCATTTAGAAAGAACGAGAATACAAAGGTTGAGATGTAAATAGTATTTAACCAATGAAAGCAAAACTGCTAGCTAATGGCATAAGACAAGAACTAGTTAATCAAAACTTAAAATGAAGAACCTAGTCACAAGTCATAATGAGCCATCAATTCCTCAATATATTAAGCAGTAAAAAAATAATTTGAAAATATCTGACATGCCTCCAGATACATCTTAGAAAGCATCTCTGGGCGAGAAACAATGATTGCAGATAAGCACTTTGCAGCTGCCCTTCGAACTTTCCAACTAGCATCCTCATCATCAGTGTACTCATTTGCACTATCACTGCCAGAAATTGTTATATATGATGCAATCAAATATAGGAAATGGTTAAAAGCTACCCCATAAGTATCTAATCAACATACTCATCCTCCTCCTCATGTCCTTCATTATCAGTATCCTCCTCCATGTTGTCAGTGAAATTCGGGTCATAGCTCATGTATTCTAAACTAAGATTCAGAATGTCCTCACAATATGAAGATATATCTCGAGGACACCGAAGTAGGAAACTCTCCAGTGCCTGCAAGTAATTAGAGGAGTACAAAATTTGTTAATCTTCAAGAGAAATTCAACAAAAAATTCAACTTCTTATTCTACTAGTATATTTATCACGCAAAACTCATAAATACACAATTTTAGATCATAAATTACCAAAAATTACCTGCAAACTACATTCACGAAGTTCTTCATCAGTTTCTGATGCATTAGTGCAGTAGTTTATGAGCAAAGGAACAGTTTCGCCAAGGTATGGCGCAAAACGGTATCCAACAGAACGACTGCAACAACATAAAATCACTATAATTTCCCTTAATGTTGAAATATACTTGTCAATGGAGAAATGAGATCGAGCTGAATTAAGGTAAGAATATGCAGAACAAAAAAAAAACCAAACCATCAAAATATTTGCAATCTCATCCCATATAATCTGACAATACCACCAACAAGTTTATGTTCTCTCTCAAATTGTCAACATAATTCCATCAATCTTTACAGACTGTAATGCATTGGCCACAGTAGGGTGGCAACTTCAACAGAAAGTTAAAAGGATGTGAATGGCAAGGGTACTTATAGCATTCTCAAAACACACACAGATATATATATATATATATATATATATATATATATATATATATATACACACACACATATGCACGTGTGCTTAGATGTATATATGTATATAAAATTAGTTATATATAAAGAAATTCCAGATGAGGCTCTACTTCACACTAAAATGGAAGATAGTCCGGTGGCCCTCCATAGTCTACAAATAAAATTAAATATACAATCTGTCTTAATCGGATATGTACAACAAAGAGAACACTTGTGCCCAAAACTGAAGGAAGCATCGTGCTTAGCGCACCCTAATAGGACTAGCAAGCTCGCAGCTTAAGCCACTTCACCAAAATTGATTTACTCTAAATGTAATGGAATGATGCAAAAGACATTTAATGTGGACACTACTATTCATCACGTTTATTCTCTTGGGTACAAAAGGGCTGCACCCATAGCCCTTTAACTTGATGAGAGTTTTGACTAGCCTTATAGGGCTATTCTCGTCTTTTATTTTTTACTTTGTTTTGCCTATATAAAAATTGTAATTCTCTTTTATTGGTTAATGAATATCTTGAGAATTTTCACATATTGAGTGTTTGCTAATGGATTCCAACGTCGATGTCCAACATTCCAGTTGGAGGATTTTTCGGATTTGATTATTTTTCCTACTTGTTCTTCTCAAATCTATAATCGAGAAGTTGTCTTGCATCAACATCCCATAAGTATAAAATAAGGGATTTTTTTATTTTGGAGAAAATAACTATTTGCTGCTGGGAACAAAAAACTCTCTCTCAAGGACCATAATGTTATAAGGAGAAGGGCACTACAGTACCACAATCACATATCAAGGGAAAAGGAGATAGAGTAAGTGAAGATTCTCAGTTATTGAGGTAGTGCTCCCTGATACACACCACGGCATCAGATGAGCTTGTGTAGCCTGCCTGCCCTCTCTATTAAAATATTTTAATTTCATTACAACAGGCTGCCAGAATATGATATGTTGCCAACACAATGCGGAAGGGTTGTCATGTTAAGTATTATCTCATGTCACTATCAATGACAAGCAGTTGACTGAGACGTACTTTCAAGAACATAAGTAAAGAGGATATTCAAGGTAAAATGTATAGCATGAGTGTGTATAGAGCATAATAAAGCACCTATACCACATAGAAAGATAATCCAGAACATTCTATTCTTTGAGATGTTCCAACTAAGAAACATACCTTAAAGCTCCAATCATTTGGATGTTTGTTCGGGTTATTTCTGGTTTTGTACTCTTGTTGTTTAAAAAATAAACAACTTCAGAGGTGGCCTTAGCCAATAGGTCATCTGACAAATTTGAGGCAAGCAATGCTGCAAGGTCAAGAGGTACAATCATTAATATCAGCTAAACAATGTCAGTACATAGCAAGAAACAATAGGCACAACATTAATGCACAGATAATGAAATACAAATATTCAGTGTCCACAATAATATGCAAGCAACGATTTAGTATGCTAAATAACATATTCAGCTTACCTATACAAGAAATTGACTTTTTCCTGACACTGGCTTGGTTGGAAGTTAACTGGGACAAAAGTGCTTTCAACATTTCCTCGTGATCTTTTGTGATCAAATTGCCAAATCTATGGAGCACATCGCATAATATATCAAGACATTCACACTTAATTTCAGTACTTCTACCCTGTGAATGGCAGAAGAAATTTAGATGTCAAAGATATGCAGAAATAAATGAATACTAAATATTAAAGCTAAAAGGAGGCATCATTTTTAACACATAAACTTCAGTAAACTTATAAAGTAACAATTTAATACCAAATAAATATCCAAACAGAGAGAGATACATGCATTATGAGATAACGAATATATATTTCACGAGCATGTCATTCAAAAACATGTAAAACCAATAAAATTTGTAATAATAAGAAAAGGAATTTTCTTACGCGGATCAAAGTTGTAAAAATAGAAAAAAAAACATTGCCCAAAAAAGAAAAATCACTTGAACCTAAGAAAATACATACACCTGGATAGCCACAGAAATGGAAGTGCTCGTTCCCATTTCTAAACCCCAAAAATAACGAAGAAAGAAAGGATACATGACGTTTGAATGCAGGCGTGCAGAACAGTGTGAGTAGAATTAGCATCTAAAATTTCATCAATAATAAGGCAACTTCAGCGGATACAACATAATAAGTATGTGCCATATTACCAGCAGATAGCATAAGAATAAGTTTCTTGATTAAACAAGTGTTGGCGATGAGAATTATGAATCAATATATTGAAAGACGGCCAATGATTTGTAGCTATGCCAAAGCGGAAGGAGAGCGCTAAGACAGTGAGATTTTTTAATATATAAAAAATTAAAAATAATTATGTTTAATATTAATATATAAAAAAATTAATAGTGCAATTCAGAACCAGAACAATAAAAGATCACAATTCACAAGTATGTATGCGTATTTTTACTAATGGCTCTAAAATAATGGCTTAAAAACATGTTCAAGTTCATAAATATGTATACTCCATCATGTAAAATAATAAATTGCTCAAGGGCGCGTATACATATTTTATTAATGGCTTAATGCACATGATGGAGCACATAGCCTTTTACAAGCTAGTGAGGAGAGCCAAAAAGAAAGAGAAGGAAGAGGTGGTTTCCAACGTTAGAGAGGCAAAAGAAAGAAGAAAAATCATGTGCCAATGCCCTGCTGTCAAAAAGGAAATGGTGGTTCCAACGTCAGAGAGAGAAAAAGAAGAAGAAGAGTCATCTGCCATTGCTTCGCTGTCGATGCTTCACCATACTACCACTTGCCATCAGTCGAGAGAGAAAGCAATCGAGAGTGGAGGCATCATCGAGAGAGGAGAGCCCTTAAGTGCTCGGGTTCAAATTGAGGGAAGAGGAACGGAGTGGAGGATTGGGATTTTTTTTCAAAAAAAAAAAAAAAAAAAGATTTAGTTCTAAAACCCGTTAAACTGTTGCCCAAGACTAAATCCGACATGTCCAGGCCAAAGACTATTTTGCTGCTGCATTTGCACTGTGCAGGGCGGCTGACAAGGCTGACGCCACAGACACCTTTCAAAATATTGTTATGAATCTAAAAGGGATAAAGACAATAAGAAGCTTGTGAACCTTGACAAGTCCAAAAGAATCATAAACATGTCCATAAACTCATAATCATTTATTGTCATGGTTTCCTTTGTTGAGAAGAAAATCTCGAAGTGTTTGGATCAAAAGAAGAAAAAGTAGCAAATTTAATTGCAAAGCATTCAAGATAGATGTTGCAATGAAGTTCAACAAGACAGTCAGCCTTTACATGAGCTTGTGACAGGGATGAAGCCCTGGACAATCAGGAACAGTAATATCAATCAGATAATACAGCTCTTCAAACTCCAAAGGACTAAAAGTTTGCATAAATGAGACCTACCAACACAACAAGGAAGGAAGCTGACATACAGTACTCATGCCCATTAGCAGGAATAACAATAGTTTTTACAGGAAAATGTAAAGCAAAGGAGGTAAGGCTGTCAAGATTCAGAAAGCAAATGCATTTATATGACTTTGAGAAGAAAGGTTTCTAGGACCCAAATCTTCATCCCTTCTTTCGATTAATGTGTGCTGTAAGTAATAAAGTAATAGCAACAACATTATTCCAAAGAGCAATAAAATAGTAAAATAAATAAACAATTCCAAAAAAATAAGCAGATTAGCCACCTTTTCCACTAGTATTAACCAAGATGCCGTATAGTCAACAAGGAATCCTATAGTTGACATGCACATTCTATGGAATGACACTAGACAAACACAATCAATCATTCAAGTGAAGCTTATATGAGAAAAGAAAAAGTAAAGAAAGGGAGAGAAAACAGTAAGAATTAGGATGTGAAACAAAGTAAATGAAAATTAGTCATCCTAGTCATTGAGGCATGAATACATGAATCTAATATACTAATCAGAGCATGTTGTTTGGGTGCTGAAGGAAAATGCAAGAACTTACAGGACTAGTAACGCCCTTGATTAATTCAGGGGCAAGAGCAAGTAGAATTCTTTGAGCAAGAGTTGTTGTAGTAACTTCTGATATGATAGTCTTCAGAGCTATACTAGCAATATCGCGATGCTGATCCTTACCATTTAGCAGTTTATCACAGAGCTTGTTCGTCATTTCCAGGATCCTATCCTCGCTAACCTTCTTGACAAGTGGAGCCAAGCTACAAAAGGAGAGAGAAAAAGAGCAAGAAGTCAATTAAAAGGACTCACTAAAATGAGACAATTATGTACAACTCCAAATCAAAAAGAAGAAGGAAGACATAGCAGAGAAAAATTTACTATCTTTCCCATCATATACAACTCCAAATCATTCCAAGTAATACAAATAAAACCTTACCATTTCGAAGAAAAACAAAAGATTTAAGGAGAGCACATCAAGCTTGCATATTTGAGGGCAAATATGTTACTATATATGTTAATGAGGGACAGTTGTCACTGCACGAATTTTCCAAATAGTTTTAACATTCATGAACTTCCAAAGATGCAAATGCAAATGAAAGTCCATTACTGCAAATAGATGTGTAGCATCCAAAAGATGGCATTATGAATTAATAAATATCAGTCAACAAAGAGGTATAGAACAGAAAAAATTGTGATCAGCAGGGGACAGACCATTTCACAGCTAAACCAGAGACATCTCCTGCAGCATCTTCGAGCTGTTGAAGAACAGTAGACGATAACTTCATCTCTAGATCAGCATCAGCTTTAAAACCCTCTTTGTTCAATTCATTAAGTAAATCTGAGGTAGCCATGTATCTATAATCTTTATCCTTGCCAGTCATCTGACAAAAGTTCATTAAGAATCAACATGAAACATCATGGAAAATAGGTATCTCAGTAACATTACTTAATTATTTTGCCAGAATGCTTAGCTTAGCTTAGCTTACCTTTTCCAAGATGGTGTTTATGTTCATATTTGCCATCATTTCCAGGTTTTGCTCTCACCAAGTTGCTTATGCAATCTAGAACCCTTATTATTCCTACAGGAAAAGAAAAAAGGAAATATTAGAAGACATTGGAGATATTTATACATATACGAAATGTGAAGACTTATTGTAGAAGGAAAAAAATCCAACAAAGGAAGCATAAGAGAAGATAGAGTAAGCCGAAATATTGAACAGAAAGCTCCCCGAATCCCTTTTAACCACAAATAACCTATAATACTATGCTAAATCGGAGAACCTCCTACAATAACCGACCAATCTGGGAACCTCTTAAAATGACGACCGAACCCAAGATCGTTTTCTTGAAAATGTTTAGCCAGGGACTGCTCGCTAGGACTTTCTTGATATAGTAAAGAACTGATCGAACCCATACTACCGGAAATTTGACGAAGTGTTCAGAAAAACCTCCACAGCTTGCACAGTGAAAGAGAAGCGAGTAGGACAATTACTTGGAACTTCGAGATGCCGATCTTGATGACGAGGCAAGGCGTGGGCTCCGGAGATTTCGCCAAGATCCGGTTCTGTATTTGAGAAAACGAGAAAGATGATAGAGATGGGGCGAGAAAGAGAGAGAGAATAGGAGGGAGAGAGAGGAGATTGCTGCTGGTTGAGGTGATCGGAGAAAGCGAGCAAAAGAGAGAAGGGGAGGAGGAAGAGGAGGGGTGGGAAGGCTGTTTAGGTTTTTACATTCGGGGGTGTTGGACACGTGCGGTGAGCGTGCTCTAAGGAAATGGAGCTATCTTTTGACTGGTGCTACAAATTTTGACTCTAACAAGCTAGTCCAGCTTTTAATCGGGTTGAGATTTAGTTTTATCAGGGTTTGAGTAGCAAAGGAGTCACTTCATCTTACCCGTTTAATAATTGAATTGTGTTCCAATTTAGATTTGTGACTCATTTTGACATGATTAAATACATGGTTCAGATTGGGTCAGCCTATTAACCTGACAGTATATATTAATATCTAGTGTTCTCCCTTAGATTATGTCAATATAGATAATAAGTAGCTAAGCGAGCTCACATGGCCTACCATGATGCCAACTATGGCTAATTTTGTGCGGAGAAATGGTGAATTTGGACGATAGACTCCAAACTCAGCTAAGAGTCTCTCTGTATATTTTTGGATAAACTATATTTGACTTCTTAATTAGCTTATTCTTTCAAATAAGCTATTGGTTTGTTTGCGGAAAACGTTTAACTCCAGAAGAATAATAACACACGACAACAAAGACAGTCAAAAAACCAAAAGTTAAAACATCATTTTATGCCAAATTAATGAAAATAAATGGAAAATGAAGCAACAAGAAAAGAGAAAAGAAGAAATAAATAGCTCGTGGTTACTTCCTAACTAGCCGATTCCAAAATTGAAGTATTATGCATCATATGAAACCAACATTTTGAATAGAGCAAGAGAAATTTCATCAAAACTCATTTTTTTTATTAATATCTCGAAAGAGTAAACCTCACGTCATTCGCAACTCTCGCCACATCCTTCTTGGAAAACGCCCCCAATGGATCTCCTCTTGCCATCAACAATTGGGATCCCTGATACAAGTCCAAAATGATGTTCAATCTATGCTAGCATCTGCTCCAGAGTTGCTGTCCGCACCGGCTTCAACATTGCCTCTCTCAACACCGTCGTTGGTTTGCTCTGTAACAAGATCCGAGAAATCCAAACAAGAATCTAGATATAAATAAGAATGAGAGAGTAGGCATCGTACTTCTCTTTTGTTACTCTAGCAAAAAATAATACCAAACTATATCTTATCTGCAACTCCTACCTTACTCAAATGACGACAAAGATGGGAGAAGAAAAGGGGAGTGGGACTATGGGAGGCGGAGTTTGATGAAAAAGGGAGAATGCGAGTGAGGAGTATGAGTTAGTATAAGTTAGAATGTTACATATTATTAGAGCTGTGGGTTAATCCAATCCGTATATTTAAACGGGTCGGTGGCCTAAATTCGAACACAATTTAATCATTAAATAGGTCAAACTGATTGACTCGTTTATATCTTGAACCTAATAAGATTAAACCTAAATTTGATTAAAAGATGGATTATCGTATCTGTTATTAACTCGGGTCAAGTTTTACCACCATAATCAAAATATACATCCTTTTATCAGCACGCTCACCGCATGTGACCAACACCCCCGAATGTAAAACCTAAACATCCTTCCCAGTTCCCAACCCTCCTCTTCCTCCCTCCCTTCTCTCTCTTGCTCGCTTTCTCCGATCACCTCAACCAGCAATCTCTCTCCCTCCCTCCTAGTCTCTCTCTCTCTCTCTCTCTCTCTCTCTCTCTCTCTCTCTCTCTCTCTCCTCTCCCCCCATCTATATCCTCTCTCTCGTTCTCCCAAAGACAGAACCGATCTTGGTGAAATCTCCGGAGCCCACACCTTGCCTCGTCATTAAGATCGGCATCTCGAAGTTCCAAGTAACAGTCCTACTCGCTTCTCTTTCACTGTGCAAGCTGCGGAGGTTTTTCTAAACACGTCGTCAAATTTCCGGTAGTACGTGTTCGATCAGTTATTTACTATATCAAGAAAGTCCTAGCGAGTAGTCCCTGGCTAAACATTTTCAAGAAAACGATGTTGGGGTCGGTCATTATTTAAATAGGTTCTCAGATTGGTCGGTTATTGTAGGAAGTTCGATTGGTTTTGTGGCTTTCTTGGTCGGTTATTGTAGGAGGTTCTCCGATCTAGCATAGTATTATAGGTTATTTGTGGTCAAAAGGGATTCGGGGAGCTTGCTGTTCAATCTTTCGGTTTACTCTATCTTCTTTTATGCTTCCTTTGTTGGATATTTTTCCTTCTACAATAAGTCTTCACATTGCGTAATTGTTTGTCCTGTATGTATAGTTATCTTTATTCTTTAATGTCTACTAATATTTCCCCTTTTCTTTTCCTGTAGGAATAATAAGGGTTCTAGATTGCATAAGCAACTTGGTGAGAACAACACCTGCAAATGATGGCGAATATGAACATAAATCATGGTAATACTCACTTATTGGATCGATGTTTCTATTTCGACAAACTTGAGTGAAGAAGTTATTACTCACTTATTGGATCAAGGTTTCTATTTTGACAAATTTGAGTGAAGAAGTTAATACTCACTCATTGGATCCAGAAATCATGGTAATGCTGTTGCAATCTTTAACTTGTTGGTAGATTTCAAGTTATCCATTCCATTTCAAGTTTATCAATAGGACTTGATTTTTGTTCTGCTACAGGAATTTATTTCCAGATCCCGTTCACAGGAAGAAGAGATAGTGTTACTCCGCAAAAAGATTGCTGATGCTTGCTTTAATGTGTGAACTCCCCATAACCTATGGACATGTTAATATGACCTTTTCATTTATTTAGGCTGCCTTTGAGAATAAATTAAATGGTGCTTCATGTCTTTCAGGAGCTTCGGTTACTGAATGAGAAGCACATTTTAGAGAGGAAGCTTTCTGAATTACGGATGGTCTGTGTGCAGTAAGAGTATATTTTGATTGTCTTGTACATATCTTTTTTACGTTCACTAATATGTGAAACTCTATCTTTTTATTATTTTTTTATTTACTGCACCAGGCATTTGATGAGAAGCAGGGTGATGCCATTTCTGGCACCTTAAAAGAATTAACCCAAAAGAAGAGTCATCTTGAAGAAAATATGAAATTGGCTAATGATCTGAAGGTACATATTCTCTGGATCCACTTTTGGAGAATATCTATATGAAATTCAATCCCTTGCTAGCCTCTATATATGTTTAGGAACTGAATTATGCATATCAGCAGTTCATAAGAGATGTCGGATTGATGATAGTAGTTACGCGCTACATGCGAGTATGCAAAGCTTTTGGTATCATTGCTCCATTGGGCAGATGGATTTTTGTTTTTTCATATAATCCGATGCAGAATTAAGGAATTTAAATAGTTGGGACCTACGAACTACGACACTTCCACTCTCTAGGCATGCCCATATCCTTTTTTTTTTGAGGGGTGGTGTGTTTGTTGTGGGGGGGGGGGGTTCAGCATACCTTGTCTATGTTGACAAAAAAAGGAATGCTGAAGTCATCCCTATTTTCATTTTCGAGGAGCTATAATTTTATTTCTTTCGTTATGCACTGGTTTTCACTTTCTTTTTACCAAAACATTTATTTGTATGGTGAACCTAGTGTATGTCAATGACAAAAATATTCTGCATGCATAGACCATTTTCTTGCACAATATAAAATCAAGGGCACTTTTGATGCCAAAAAAAAGCACAATAAGTCCTCTTTTAAATGAAAAAGAAAGAACATTTCTTTTGCAAAATGGGAAGAGATGTGGTCTTTTTGTGAGATACTCGAGTTAGAGCATTGTTTGATAATCTTCATTCAACAAGAATGTATGGCAAATGACATATATAACTAAATATGTAATATTCTTCCAGTATATATTGTCAAGAAACTTTTAAAACTTATATATAAATGTTCCAGTTATAATTCCTTCAATTTTGAATAAGGTTGTCATCTTTATGTTTATACCAGCTGAGCAAAACAGTAAACCAAGACATCATTGTCCTCTTCTTTTGTTTTCTTCCAAGAAAATCTTGCAAAGCAAGTTTGTGTTTGTGTTGCAACTTTTTGTCAGTCTTTATCCAAAATGTTTTGATTCGGTCACAAGGTCTATTTGCTTAACATTTTCTTTTCATGACTGTAGGTTGTGGAGGAAGAGGTATACATATTCACTTCTTCGTTGCTTAGCTTATTAGCTGAGTACGATGTTCGCCCCTCCCTGATAAATGCTTCAACAATTGCGGTTGGTACAAAGGTAATACCAATCCACCACCCCTGTTCTTGTAAAACTTTGCCATCTTATAGAATGTTTCAAATTCAATTGTTTCTAACAGAGGTATCCTGTATTTCTCAATGAAACACCATTCATGTTCTTTCATCTAAACAAAACTTTAGCGTGAGGGAATTTTGATGTAATATTCTATTATACAGAGTTGAACTCCTACCTTACTTTAGCCTATTGACATGACAGCATTCCTGCTTACTTAACCAATTGTTGTTCAAAGAGTTGGCTGAGGAAATTGTTTCCATTATGTTTGTTGTTCTGCGTGCTCAAACATGTCATATGCCAATTAACTTCTTTTTTCTTTTCTTAATTTAAGTTCCTTCTATGTCTGTATCGATAGGTTGAGGTATTCTGATTTCAAATATACATGCAGCGTATCTAAGCTTGTTATTGTGAAAGATTTCGCAGGAACAAGCATCCTTGGGATAACATTCAGTAAGAACATTATCGTTTGGTGTCTTCTAACTTGACTGTGACCTAGGACCAGGATTACACTCATTGCATTAAAACATGTGAAAATGATTTCGTGATTTCTCCATCTTACTCAAATATCTTTTCTCTCATACTATCATATCCCTTGTATGACGCAAATTTGTGTATCAATATATGCGTTTACAAGACAGTAACTAGAAGGTTTTTAAGTAGCTAAGCTGAGGGTATTTTCTGTTTAGTGGGACTTCTGCTTCTGCGTTCTTCTTAAAGTATATATATTGTGGCCTTCTTTATTGCAATCGTGCACTTCTCCTCGGGTGTTTAGATATGCTCTTGAGTACTTACCTACTTATCACTAATTTGCCGTGTGCTTATGATTTGTTTCAACTTTCAACAAAATAAAAGTTTTTGCCAAGTATGATCTGCAAAATGTCTAGTTGATATGCTAACATATTTTTGTTGTCATTTTCAGCGTCTATACCAACATATGCAATTGAAGATTAGAGCATCAAATGTAAGCCTTTTGTTGCATTAGAATGTAGCTTCTCTATTCCGACATAAACTTAAGACTTACGTATAGTAGCTTCACATTTATTAGCTTAGACATAAATGTATAGAGTTGGCTTGATAAGCTTGTAGTAGAATTAATTGCTTTGTGTTGTTGCAATTTGGTTTTGTTGCCATATATTTGAATTAATTTTTTTTTGACTTAATAGAATATAATTCTCCTTCTTTTTAGCTCAATTTCACAAAACTACTCATGTACTTCTAACTTAAGCACTTAACGCCCCTGTTGTATTGACTAAAGTACAATTATTATCTTTTTCATCATATTTGATCAAACCAAAGTTTGAATTTAAAGATTTTTATTAGAGACAAAGTTGTGAAGGATTTGCTAAATTTTTTAAGGTATCTAAAATAATAATGATTAAATTTTAGATGACGAAGATATAATAAAAATATATATATGTTCAGTATATTTGTCATATCTTTGACATTTAAAATTCAATCAATATTATTTTAGATGTATTAAAAAGTCTATCAAATCTTTCACAACTTTGTTTGTAATAAGAATCTTTAAATTCGACATCTGGTTTGATTAAATATAATAAAAAAGATAATGATTGTACTTTAGTCAAGACTACTGGGGTATTAAGTGCTTAAGGTAAAAGAACATGAGTAGTTTTGTGAAATTGAGCTAAGCCAAAGAGAAGTGAAGTGCAATTTTGCTTAAGATATATTTATTTTCTGCTCTATTAGTGAACATATCCTATAAATTTCTCATTGGTGGAAGCCTCATGCATTAGATTATTTATTTTTAAATTGGTAAACATACATAATACATATGACCTACATGTGATTTCTTATATATTTCATGAGTTATTCAGATTTATTTATCGGTGCGTGTGTGATTTGTCCTTTTTCACAACAAATGAAGGCAAGAAAGAAGCTTGAAACAAATAAGGGCGGGAGAGAGGGGAGGAGGGAAGGAAAGGAGAATTTAGTTATTTCTTAATGAATATCTGAGCTTTTTCTCAATCTTTCGAATTTTGTGTTATTCAAAAGTTAATGCCTTCGATCATTTGTTCATAAGAATCATTAAATTAAGGAAGAGCTTCCTTCCAACATTCATGTACGAATCAATAGATTGAGGTTTGATCTATCTCCTTCTATGCTTCCCTGCATTAATAATTATGAATAAATTCTTCCCTGGATGATTTCCTTTCCTTCAATCCGTTGCTCCGCAATTGAAACAATGTGGATCGGTTGTAGGACTCTTACTTGGTTGTCCATTCGAAGGTGGTTTGTTGGTACTCCCTGGTTGAACCATATTCCTAGCTTGGTTGGTACTCGATGTTTGGTTGCCTGAATTGCTTACTTGTTAGCTTTGTTGGTTTTCATGTTGCAACACTATCTAATGTGTCTCCCCTACAGGTAAGGGGCAAATAAACTTAGACTATCCTGAATCTGCTGACAGAGTCCTCCAATATACCTCTCTGCCAATTGATCTTTAGTTTCTACCAAATCATTGTGTGACACTAATTGGTAAAATTCAAAAGTATAATCATCCACACTGCTTGATACGAATAGAAAGCTCTGATGTTTTGTATACTCTCTCATGAGGAATTAAGTATATACATGTATATATAGGGCAGATTATCCCTTAGGTACAATATAAGAATATATACATTAACAATCTTGCATACTTGTGAGGCAAAAAGGAAGTTTGTATGTGCTTCAATTTATCCCTGGAGGCTATATTTTTCCTTCCCATGTCAATACCACATTGCTTTGGTGTGTTGCCACCAGGCTGCAGCCCTTACACAAAAACGGATTACTACCAAGGAAACTCTTTTATTCTCTGGAACTTCTTTAAAATCTAACACTTCCTCAATGACATTTATCCAATCTAAAATTTCATCATGTTGTAAAGTACCATGAAATTCATGAATATCAATTTTCAAGCCTGACTCCTATCGTCAAGATCAACATCTACCCTTCCAGACTCTTTAGCTCTTCTCCGTTGTGCCTCCTTACCATCTAGTTGTGACGAATTTGGATATTTCCCATCAACTGCCTCCGTACCAGCTAATTGTGACGTTGGAGAATGACTTCAACGTCGGTCACTACATGCGGAAGTAGCGTAACTGTTGGGCGGGGGATTTCAACTGTGGTCTCATTTGCTCCACGTTGTCATGTAGATGCGCATCAGCAAGAGGCATTTCTCATTCACATTCATCCGCATGCAGAGTAGGCATAGTAGCATATCTTCTCGGCATGATGCAGAAATGAATCGCAGGCTCTAATGCCAATTGATGCAGGAAAGAATGGAAGGAGATGGATCAAACCTCAATCCTTTTGATTTGAGCATGAGTGCCGGAGTGATTCTCTTCCTTAATCTGTTGATTCTTACGAATATCTGATCAAATGCATCAATTTTCGAATAACACTCACCTCATGACTCTACTTTTGGCAAGTCTGTCCATTAGAAGATGGGTGACACCTTTTGGAAATTCTACTATTACTCTTTAGCAGGAGTTGTTATTATTGGCAAGGTGGAGCTAAAGGTGCAGAATGAAGCTTGCCATATTGGTATCTTTAGAATTAGTATAAAGGTACTTCTGTACACCAAAGGATTTAGGTTAAACTATCCAGATACTGAGTCTGATTACTATCCTACTATTAAAAAAAGATGACTGACGACGGGTATAGATATGTAAGAATCTGAACTTCTGAAGGATATGTGGTGCAAATTTTGAATCTGATGAGTATAAATTCTAACTTCTTTCTCTCAGAAATTCTATGGGAAAAGAATACTTTAAAAAGAGGATTTATAGCATAATCATGCATGGAGAATTGTTGTTTTTTCTGCAATGCAATTAAAAGAATTAGCTATGTTGAAAATGCTTATTCCAATTATGAAGAAATAAGGTAAACATGTGACAATTCTTGAACACTCAAAACAGGATTTTGTGGAGGCATAACTATTTCTTATCTATTTGGATAAAATTAATTCTTGAATAAAATCATGCTGTCATTATTCATGAGACTTTAATCGTATGGTTATTTATTTGAGTATGTCATATGACTGTAGCAGTGAAGGAAACGCTCTATACTCTATAGTTATCTGATGAATAATACTTCTTTACAATAGTGTCTTTTGGTGTTACTACCAGTGTGCATACTAACCTTTAACTACAAGATGTTCATGGTTTTCTCTTGTTATAGCTAATGATGAGAATTTTCAGTTATGTATCAATGACAATGGCAACTTCAGTTAGTTGAATCAATTGCTTTCTTCGCAGGTTAGTTTTGATGATACTGATCATGTTTATGGAAATCAACCTGGTAACGCATCCCGCAGCAATCAACCGATTGCAACTTCCTCAAGAAGTCAACCGTCTCACTCTTTTGCGGTAATGCCAGTGTGGTCTGTTTCTATTGTCAACTTGAATGTAAAACTATTGTTTCTAAATACAGGAAACAAAGCTGAGCAACTTCGATCAATATACTCACTTTCCAAATGATCCTCATATCAACCCAATGTACAACCACACAAGATTTATTCAGGACTATGACGTGGATTTGAAGGATGTAAATATCCCTCCAAACTCTGATACTCATTATCCATTCATTAATAATGACAAGCCAAGGGAGTTGTTATCAGTCAGTACTTGGTTTATTTTGGATTTGGTGCACCATTAAGAACAATGTGATGCACTGTTTTTAGCTAGCCATCTTTTAGCAACTTATAATTTTTTGCTCATCTTTTACACATTGTTGAAAAAATATACCCCCTTTCTTCAGTATGGAATATTTAAGGTGATAGATCATTCCATGAAAAAATTAAAAAATAAAATTTAATGTTCCTGTTGTAATTTTGCTTTTTATGTAAAGATCTTTATAGGAGATTGTGATTTATTATATATACTTCTATGCCTAATCCATAAAATCATGTGCCATTTGAATAAGTTCTAGTGGCTTTTGGACATCATTGGATTCATCTGAGTGTGGATCAAATTGGTGATGTACCAAAGAAAAACATATTTTATCTTGGGTTCTTAGGAGGGTTTCCCTTTTCTCTTATCAAAATAGGTGCGTAGTAGCAAAAATATAGTAAGTTGAATCTTGAGTTGCAACTTCGTTATCTAAGTACTTTTCATCTCCTTTTGGTGACACATGGTCAATCATATAATAGAGAAAAAAACTTCCTGAATCTGTTTAGATATGTATTTCTCGTTGGAAGAAGGGGGTGAGGATTGTTAGTTTGCAAAAAATCATGATTATACGTTTATACATTTATACTCTTATTGCATGCTTTCAGAAAGCATCATGATCCTTGAGTTTACTTGTAGAAGAGAGCATATTTTGTAAGTTCAGTTAAGCGTCATGTGTCAATGGATGATGTCTATTTTGTGATGGATTTTACAGTCATCCTTGTATACCTTCATCTCTTTTTTTTATTGTACCTAGTCACTTTATTAACCAACATGTTAACAATTATCATGTATTCGTTGATGTTTTTGTGTGTGTAAGTTATCTTCAACTTTGAAATTTGGGTTTATAATGCAATTTATAGGAATATTTATTTCTCATATTACTAGAATAGGTAAAGTTGGAAAGAGTTTTATGAGATTATATTTCCAAGTTCGTTTTGTATCCATATTAGGTTTGACATACCACTTGTATGCATGAGTTTAGTATCAATACTTCCGCACCGGTTATATGCCATCAGTTCAGTATCAGTACCTCCACCCAATACATCTTTCAGAACTCTTACAGCCATCGTGAAAGAAATTCTCAGATAATGAATGCATATAATAAATGTATAGTTGTATTGTCCAGATGTCATGATTCCAAATGCATGTAGCGTTATCTGCATTGCACATTGATGATTTTCTTCTTATATTATCTATCTAAATTTTTAGATCCTAATGGGATTACATTACCTATTATTATTATTATTATTACTATTTGTTTTAGGAGTTAAAAGAAATAGTTGCATATCTTGAATTCTTGACACTAGAAAAAGGATTATTTTATGATAGAAGTGAATAGATAGTCATTCTTGTTTGGTTTTTCTTATCCATATTATTAAAATCGGAGGATGATCTTCTTCATTTACATACCATCATGACTCACGAGTCCATTTCTTACTCCTTTCTCAACTTTAAGCTATTCCAAGCTGAAGTTGCTGGACCTAACTTCCTATGAGTGGCTTTTGTGTTATAGTAGTAGCATAGGAAGAGATCCGTTCATTGTAAGAGTTGTAATCCTGTAGGCCTAGTAGTTAGCATATCTTGGTTTTGGTGGTTGGATATATTAAACTTGCTGATACATAGTCATCAGCTATCTAATACAGGGAGGTGGTAGGTATGGCCCTGCAGATACTTTTGAAGATAATATTGGTGAGGGAGCATACCGAAGATCCAGTGCAGACCCTCAGTTACTTGTTAATCAAGCATCTTCAAATGATGGTAAAGGAAAACTACTGAATTAGTAATTACAGCTAAATTCTTGCAACTTTAGTTTGATTGATTACAAGTTGTACTACTAGGTGAGATTTCCTTACCCAGTATAGAAGGTTTTCAAATTGATGGTGAGGCTAAACCAGGATTTCGGTTGCAAGCTTGTGGCTTTCCTATAAACGGCACTACTCTTTGTATCTTTCAGGTATACAACTTTTTTGTCAACCTATGTAAAATTTCTTTGTCTTGTATCTGGCCTTGTGCTTTTAAGTCACAGTATGATTAATACTGGAATCTATTTATAGTGGGTTCGTCTTCTTCCAAATGGGACTGAGCAGTATATTGAAGGTGAGTACTGAAGCTACTTTGAATAGTTCATGCTTATCATATTATATCGTAGCATTTTGTTCACCTTTTGGCACTGCACAGTTTATTGAAGGTGACAACTGAAGTTACTTTAGTTATTTGTTCTTGTATATTCATATCATTTGATATTCTTTATTTTTCTGATGGAGTTCAAATTTAGCTCAAGACTAATTTTGGTCACTTTATCGTCCAATATAGGTGCTTCATTGCCAGAATATGTAGTAACTGCTGATGATGTTGACACCCTTCTTGCTGTCGACTGCACGCCAATGGATGACAATGGTCGCCAGGTCAGTTGAATCATCAAACTAAATTATCTAATTACTGATAATATTTACTTCTCCATACTAGCAAACTTATGAGTTTTGATCATCAATGTTTCCGGTATTTGTTGTTTGTTTGTCTATAAAAGTCTAATTATGTGTGCTTGGAATTCTTCTTATTGAATACTACCTGGCTGACACATTTGCACACCTCCGACGGCTGTACTGAAGAGTGGCGCTGTGTTTAGCAGGAGGTGCTGAATGTGGTTGGGTTATGGGAGTATCAAGATACTGCCATATCTATATCAAGAAGGCACCAGCACAATGTGCACTGACCCGAGCTGGTTAACATGTTGGAATCTATAAAAAGTTCACAGCCTTTTGCAAGTTTTATCTTCTTTAATTGGTTGGAAGTAGTTGATAGGAATATGAATGAGTAAATATGGTGCCAAACACAGGTTGAGATAATTTTCTCATACATAAATACTAATGGAAAGGTTAACCTTTGCAAATTTGTCAAACTAAAGTTATTTCTAAAGAGCATATTAAATTTCTAGACTAAGTAGAGCAAATGTTAATTGTTTCCATACTATGTATTTACTGGCATTGCAATATGAAGGTGCTTTTCTCCTGTTTATTCTGCATGTAGAGTGTCAAAAAAGTTTATCCCAATGTAGGTCCGTAGTAATTTCAGAATATTATTTATGAGAATTGATTATTTTCTGAAGCAGCTTTTAAATTGCTCAGGGTGAATTGGTGAGGCAGTATGCCAATTATCAGAACAAGATAATATGTGGTGAGTATGCCATCTTTAATTACTCCCAATCTTTTGTGCAATGATTGTTTGCATGAGGAGTCACCATTTCGAATATTGTAGATTTTACCTTCTAAATATTGATCTCTCGCCTATTTTGCTCTCATTTTATTGTTTCGTGAAGGAATCTTATGACCGAAATTTCAAAGATATCAACTGTCTATGACCATTTTCTGCAATATTGTAAGGAACAAGAAAAGTATTCAAGGAACTCAGAAATGTACTGATGAGATGCAAGATGATATGGAGTTGGATGAATATGCCATATTTGATTGACCGATTGCATTCAACAGTCATGATATTTTAGTTTATTTAGCATCTCTTTTCTTTCACACAAAATCATATATATTTGTGGAGTCATTTCTATAACTTTGTCTTCACTAATACCACTCTCGAGCATGTTGATACCTTTTTGTCAATTTGCATGTCAGCCCATCTCTTACACTAGGGGTGTCAAAATAAACAAGTGGCTCAGGCTTGGAGTCGGCTGAAGCTCTAGCTCGACTCGGCTCGGTTTATGCTGAGCCAAGCCTGAGCTTATTTTGAAGCTTGATTTAAATTTTGAGCCGAGCATGAGCTGAAGCTCGGCTTGATAGGCTAGTTTACACCCCAAGTACGCACTACAATAGTTCCAGAGTATTCGGAGGGCATTGCCGTCTACTACCACCAAGCTTTCTTAGGAAATAGAGATGTTGCAGCCTTTTGCCCGGTTAGAAGGCAGCCAACTACCGGCTATATGCATATATACATATATATACTTGAACACTAATCAGGTAATAGAGAGTATGTATTATATGATAGAGTGCAAAGAGTTCTGCAGCAATGAATGAAGTCTTTATCAAGTCGACATCTCTCAGTAGAGGTCTAGGCTTGTCAAGTCGAGAGAGCATTGGCTTATGGAGCTAAGGAGCTAACAATTCCTATTTATTTCGAAAGAGAAAGCATTTATTAGTAATACCCATCGCATAGATACTATTGCACATGAAGGAATATGCACAGTAGGGGCAATGACCATGTTAAGCAATCCATAATAACTTATTATACTTCCTTTTTTTGGTTAGCTAAACAATTCATAATTTAGTTCATTTGGTTGGCTTTTGTTCTATTTACAGGTCAAAAATTTGAAATTGGTGTGATTACTAATCACCGAGTAGCTTTAAATTTTATAATTGATTTGGTTGGCTTTTGTTTTATTTACAAGTTAAAATTTTAAACTTTCGTAAAGTTTTATTTAATTTAACTATTTCAGCTTATTTCAGCTTAAATAGGTTGTGGCTCGGCTCGGGCTCGATCTGGCTCGGTCCGGCTTGGCTTGATAATAGGCTCAATTCAGGCTCGGTCTCAGTTTAGCTCGGCTCGAGTTGAGCTGGGTTGAGCCTAAGTAGAGTTAGAGGGCTCGAAATTAATTTCGAGCCGAGCCTGAGTTAGAGCCTGCTTGCTTCGACTCGGCTCGTTTACACCCCTATCCTACACACACTGATACAATAAGAAAGGTAATCTTTTCTGGTCCCTTGATCATGAGAAAGCAAATGCTAGTACGTAACGTAATATGATGCTGCTATGTGATCCTACATACCTCCATCCTCTTTTTTTCCCAATCTAGATGGCTTTTATCTGTTGAGGAAAGCCTTTAAACTTGGCATTGTCAGTCACTTTATCTGTTCAGAATATCTTTCTCTGCTTCAAGGATATAGGCTCTTCTAAATCAGAGTAGAAAATACTTTATGCTAGTCCTATCATCATTGAATTTAGCTGTTACTTAATTGAGCAGTACTGTTCCATGAGTGTAATGACTCCAATAATGGAAGAACCGTTCGCCGCAGTTTGGATTGCAGAGTGCAATTTGTCTGCACAAACTCAAGTCATATCCAACCTCTTGTTTCTTTAATCTTGAAGTTTGAAATTTCTGACATAGTTTGTTATAATGATGTGCTATTTCTTAAACACATAGGAGCTCTTAAATAGTTATGAGTTTTATATTGTTCAACCATTTCATTACCAAGTTCAAAGTTTGTTACATTGTCAGCAGCATATTTTACGATGAGACTTTTCTGTTGTTTTATCTGAGACCAATTATCTTCACGTTCTGCCTGTCCTGGGTCAGCTTCCAGAAATCTTGATCTTAATTATCTTTCACATCATTTAAGGAATTGTTCATGCTGAACTTCAGTAAATTTGAAAGTTGATAATAATTTTAGAAATCAATGCTTGTATTGTTAATTCATTATCCAACCAGGGAGTTCCTTTAGTTGTTCTTTCCTTCTCCTTTTGCCTTTTCAGCATCCTTTTTCCCATCCAAAAACTGTTAATTTTGTTTAAATTATAGTTGTATTTTATTATTTATTCTAACGAAATATGCAGTTAAGAACATGCTTGATACTGTGATGATATTGAATCATATCAGTATCTTTCCTTGAAATGTTGCTTGTGCTTTATAATTTTTAAAATTTTACTTTAGCTATTACAAATTACATGAGTTGTTAATGCCATGTTATTTATGCTATCGCTGACCCATAAAGGGTATGGGTATCATAATTTAGCTTCATTGATTGTTATTCTTCTATAGACTTCTTGAGCTAAATTGTTAGCATTTACAATGATGGCAATCTATTTTCCTTATTGTTTTCTTCTGTTTCCTTCATGAACTAAATTGTTGCAGTCAGTACAGTGAGGTTCGTGTAGGTATCATGGTGTGTATGGATATTTCATATAGGTACCATCTTGAATGGTATGTGATGGGTGCAAATGGGCTCAATCACTATCCGTGTACATATTGACATAAAAAATAGCAATGTAAAGGTACAACTCACTTTTGTATGCTTGACTGTAAGTTATGCAGAAGGAGGTCGCAAACAAAAATACCTATATCTTGTGGTATATCGGATGCTAACATTTTAGGATACCCACTGATAGACAATTTGTCAATGAAACAAAAGACAACACAAATATTCTTTGATACCTTAATATCAATGTTAGATAAACAAAACATAAATATGCATTTGAACTATGTCTAATACCATCATGCCATCAAATTAATTTTGTGCAAGTGTGTGTAGTTGGAATTTGGAAATATAACTAACTCAACTGATAAGTGGATTGCATTGATGCAAGCACACTCATGTCTCATTTGTTGACTTACGTCATCAAAATTATTAGTTGACAAGCATGTCAAATTGTTTTAATGTGATTTCTGGAGTTAGCCACACTTATATTAATCTAGAACATGCGACAAGCTTACCAAGGATTGTCGTGTCGGCCACTAGCACAACACGACACTTGCTGTGGCACTTGCCAACCGTACAAGAAGACTGCCAGCTCCATGCAAGAGATGGACAAGAAAAAGAGGAGAGAGGGAGCCTCCACCACCAATGTTACTCTCCGCATCAAGCCATTGTTTTCGTGCTCTTTTCCTCTTGTCGAAGCCCTAGATAGAGGTTGAAGACGATGGGAATTAGGTGATCCGCTATTCAAGTTATATTGGCAAAGCAAACTCTTTATATTTTCGGCCTGTCTATTGTTTGTAGTAATGCCAATCATCTTCAATCTCCATCTAGGGCATTGATAAGAGAAGGAATGAGCTCGATGGCGACAAAGAGAGAGGAGGGTGATGGCTTTTCTCACCATTAATAGCCTCCTCCAATCGCTTCACAATGATTGATCATTACTAGGAGATGAGAGGAGAGGTGTCGTGCGCCCCTTGTGCCACATGCCGGTATTGGGGTGGCACGGCATTCCTTGAATCTTACTATGAGGCTTCCTTTCTTGTTATAGTTATTGTACTAAATTAAAAGGTCTTAGGTGTGAGCATAGTTAATACATAAAATCCTTTGTCTTTGCTCCTCTGTAGACTTGAAATCTCTGCTGTAGAATTAATGCAACTTTATAAACATATCTTTGGGTCTTGAATTTGCTTTGCATTTCTTCCCTTATGTACCTTTAGTGGCTTTCTGAATATGGTTGATATTCTACAGATCCAGAAATGCAGCATGAAATTGATACATATATTTCCACAGGGAGAGCTATATTCGATCTATCATTATTGGTATGGTCTGGACGAGTAATTATTCTTTGTTCATATTAATGTTGTTTCTTCTTTTAATTTGTACGTCATGAAAACTAGCTTGCGATTCTGTATGAATTTGTTATTCTGCAGATTAAATCATTTGCTACGTCAAACATGAGTAACATTATATCTGTCGTGAAAACTTGAGACTTAAATATGTGCAGCATCCAAGCCTTTTCACTACAACATGGTTTCAAACACGAGTATTGTTAAAACTGAATGCTTATGCACTATGGGCTTGCATATGCCCCTATAACTGACTATTGCTTTTGTAATTTCATCATCATATTCCCAGAGTAATTTTCTTGATTATGAAATAGGTTGATTCTTCTGATGGGTGGGAGCCGACAATTTTAATTTTGAAACGGTCCAGCTACCTAATAAAGGTCAAGCGTACAGAACGAGTGGTAGTTGAAGAGAAATATTCACATGATTTATGTGTATGTTTATTTTTATTTTTTTTCACCCTCAATGATCTCTTATATTATTTAATGCTAGGATTCTTATCGCAATGACCTGTCTATTTGTCTTCACAGATCAAAATTCCTTATGGATCTAGTACCCAGTTTGTGCTAACTTGCTCTGACGGAACAAGTCTACCATTTTGCACAGATGGAAATTCTCAGGAATACATCACAGAACAGGATATTAAGTAACTCTCTGTCTTCTCTTCTATACCTTCTTCCATATCCTAGTAGGCTTTGGTAATCAATCACTGTCCAGATTTGGACCTTTCATTTTGCTTTCCTAGTATTGTTATAGATTAAAAAGAATAAAGAATGGAGAGAATTTAATTTTTTATATTATTAGATTACCTGAGGAACTTGTAGATCAGGGAAACCTAATCAAATGCTTGTAGAGTGCCTGATGTTTGGTCCCTAGGATGGTAAATTATTCCATATTAAGGTAAATTTATTGCTAACATCAGTCTATATCCAACTTTACCTCTTCACACTCTTAGAATGTCTAATCAAAGCATACCTGCACTAAATGTTTTATATGTGACAAGATGTACTTTTTCTCCCTTCTAGTCTGCACTATGACTGTTTTTGGACTTATAAAGGAAACCACCTACACTGTCTGTGCTGTCAGCCACTTCAGACCCTGTTTAGCTGGCAGAGTCAAGCTCAGCTTTGTTAATTCATAGGTTTATCAACATGCACTTGTACCTTGAACCCTGCTTCTCTGTGTTCCCTTTTTTGACTCAGAGAACTGTTGCTTCCAGATTAACATTTATGGTTGCTTTGTTTGTATGATATATTTATATATTCCATAAATGTCCTGTGAAGTAGAATGAATATCTTAATGCCTTCCAGGGACAATGTTAACTATAATGAGCAGTATCTAAAATACAATAGTTTTCTATCATGCCCAGGATAAAAACTTGATGAGATAACTTGAGTTTATATTGGTGAAATATGATAAATTTTCTGGTTCATCCTAGCTAAAATTAGACAAGAAGAGCACATATGTTTTTTTCCTGACAGTTCTTAGCCAAAATAATAATTGCTCAAATCTTTGGGAAAAACTAATATCTTGTCTGCAGAGAAATAATATCACAACTAAGATAGTGCTTTGATACATTTCATGCCAAGAGGAAGCAAGAATGACCTTAGTGTAGTGTTATAGATGAACGGAGTGTGTATTAAATGATCGTGTATTATTCCCTCGTCTCTTAAGAGTGTATCTAAATATTATCTCTCTTTTCTTTTGTAGATTGCGTGATATTATTGTGTTGACCATGAGAATTTTCCAGAATAAGGTATGCTTCTTATTATTTCATATGCTATTTTATCTTGAACCTATGTAATACATAAATAGAAACACAAATATGTCAGTATGCAGCAATCTAAAAGAGTTGTTTATCTTTTAATCTTTTAGCTTGTTGAACAACTAATAGTTCACCATCTTCCGTGAGCAACATTATCACAATATATAACTTGCAACATTTCAGATACTATGTTAATTATGACTTTATAATTCATAAAGCATGAGATAGTATCACCATCTTTAAGTACTGGCTCTTTTCGCAGGCTTTGGATGGTAAAAGGAAAGGCAAGGCTTAGAAATCCAATCCGTGTCATAAAATCCTTGGAAACCTCGAGTTATTCTTTTTAAAGTGGACCACGAGAAGTATTTTAGCAGTTATTCATGTACATGTATATAATTCTTTTCTCAATATTATGTATATTCAAATATAAATTAATCCACTGGGGTCTATAAAGAACTCCTACATGTAAGGATGTGTTTCATCATTTACAGTTATTTGCTTATTTCTAATCAATAAAGTTTTGTTGTGTTAGAGTTGAGTTGTTTTTATGTTCTACCATGTTTAGAAGACAACTATCCTCTACCCCAAGCTTGAATGATTCATTTCCTGGGTCGTTAGGGTGCCCTCCTCTCTTCTCATATACGGGTTGTACTTCTATTCTGAATTAATCCTAACTCGATTGTTTATTCCACAGAAAATATCCCTCCAATTAGATACTGAGTTAAACTTAATTAAATTTACTTTTTTTTTAACGCCTCTTGTAAACTTAATTATCAAAATTTAAATGAAAAATACGAATCACGTGGAGAACTTTTCTAATGGCGTGGCCCACTAATTGGAGAATCTCAACTGTTGGCAGGAAGGTGCGATCGGATTCACGAGAGAGTGAGACGTGTTTCATACGAACTTCCTCAGTCAACTAATTTCAAATATAAGTCGTGACTTATATTTATATAAACATCCGAGTGAATTGAATATTACTAAAATTTTATAAATTTTTATATAAATCATATAGTTGGCGGTATATATTTGAAAATTACATGACTGGGTCACTCGATTTTAAATTTGAAAATAAATTAGACCTTAAAAAGAAATTAAGAGCAAACTTAAAATATTAATTATTTAAAAAAAAAAAAAAAACTCATCATTCTTTTCTATCTGGTCCCTATTACACTATTCTGTCCATCATCTTCCATTAGGAATTATTCGCAGTCAATTTCACCGCTCTGAGAGCAAGGCAAGGGTTCTCCCACCCCCTCGCCCCCTAACCCAAGGACGGCCAGTGGCGGGTGGCAATTTATTCGTATAATGGACCGCATACACCGAGGTAATTCCCGTGTTATTCTTGTCCCTATTCGGAGAATCCCGAATATCTCGGCATTTATCAGGAACTTGTTGGGGATTCGACGGCTGATTTAAGGTTAATTTGGTTTCTTTTGATGTATCCTTGTCTTTTTTTCCTTTTGGGTTTTTTTTTTAAAAATCTTTCTAGATGCTTGTGAAATGACAGGATTGGGCTCATCTTAGAGTCAGTTAATAATAGAACGAATCGGATGGTGGTTGGCATTAGTCAGAGCTTATTTATTCTTTCTCTTGAATCTAAACCACATGAAACAAACAGTGAGATGAAGTGGATCTTATTTATTAGGATAGCTAACAAATAATCTAGTCAAAGGTCTTATATTTGCACAACTTCAAACTATTCCATCACCAAGATTAGTGTAATACCTTTCATTTCTTCATAGAAAATTTCAAGGGTTGAATAGATTTTTGAAACAAAAGTTGAAAAAGCAACAGCAAGCCGATTTCAAAGTCTCTAATTAAATGCAAGCCTTCTTTGCCCAGAAACAGTGCACATGACATTAATGGTCCAATAAGCCATCCACAAAGATTCAAAGAGTACATAAAATTACCCCTAGGATTAAGGATACAAAATAGTATTTGAGATGAACTAAGCCAATGTTAATGGTGTGGGTTAGTAATCATTTTGTTTAGTTTTAATATGGTTAAGTGCTTTGGAAGAAGTGGATTTGGAGCCAAAACCTATAAAAAGATGCTTAGAATAGTCTTGATAATGGAACTAGTAGCATCACCATTAACAATAAACAAATCTAGAGAGAGACAAAGAGAGAGAGAGAGAGAGAGAGAGAGAGAGAGTTGCGTAATGCATCTTAGGTTTGGGTTCGGAGTTAGGCTTGGGCGGATAAGAAGGAACCACCACCCTAAAGAATCCCCACTACTAATTTATCATCAGATTTTCTACAACCTTAGTCGTAGGAACTCGCTGCATTTAGATTAGTTAGCAGAGAGAAGTTCCCGGATAGTATGCAGTAAATTCCCGCATCTCAGTATGCAGTAAATTCCCGCATCTTAGTATGCAGTAAATCAGATGCATTACTAGTTTATCACTGCTCCTCCTTTTCCAAAGTACACGAAGACTTGTCGTCCTTAGTCTCTCTCTCTATATCTCCTCTCACCATTGATTCTGTCCAAAAGCAAAGAGATTGTAATCAAAACTAAGCACAACCCAGTCCCTCAAACTGGCGATCGATCACGAACCGCTGCTCAAAGATCTCAATCTCAACAATAGAAGGATCATGGTCAGTATCTCCTTTATCACCTTCCTCTGTTTTCATGCATTCGTTCTTCTTGGATTCTCATCTATTGTTATAATTCGTTTCGTTGCGGGATTGGATGCAATCAGGGAGGAGGAGGAGGCATGGGAGAAGACAGCCAATGGCCGCCATGGCTAAAACCACTTCTATCTACGAAATTCTTCGTCCAATGCAAGCTCCATGCGGATTCCCACAAGAGCGAATGCAATATGTACTGCCTCGACTGCAACAATGGCGCTCTCTGCTCTCTTTGCTTATCTCAGCACCGTGATCATCACGCGATTCAGGTAATAAAAAGTCTCGATGTGGGTCTTCTTCTTTTCTACCCCCTAGGCTAAGTTGAAGTAGAAATCTTGTGTTGAGAGGAATAATTCACTTTACTTTGGGTGTTGTTCAGATAAGGAGGTCATCGTACCACGATGTTATCCGGGTATCGGAGATCCAGAAAGTATTGGATATAAGTGGAGTCCAGACTTACATAATTAACAGTGCTCGAGTCGTCTTCCTCAATGAGAGGCCACAGCCGAGGCCCGGGAAAGGCGTGACAAACACTTGCGAAGTCTGCGACCGGAGCCTTCTCGACTCCTTCCGCTTCTGCTCTCTTGGTTGCAAGGTATGTTTCTCGACCCACTCACAGGCTTGGAGCAATGCCAATTGCGTCTCAATCGAATCCTAGATTTTGTGACCAAATGTTTGATGAAATGCCCAGATCAACGGAAGCTCCGAAGACACTCAAAAGAAGAAGAAAAAGAAGAGGGCGACGATGGCGTCGGACTCCGACGACTCGTACACGAGCAGTGCCGTGCAGAACTTCACCCCCTCGACGCCGCCGCCATCGGCGGCAGCTGGCGTCCGCACGGCGAAGCGGCGCAAGGGGATTCCGCATAGAGCCCCATTTGGAAGCCTAATTCTAGAGCTCTAATGCATTCCAATAGTAGCCAAAGTAGTATATAGAGCACTCCGTGCTTCTGGATGTGGAGGCCGGTGCTGGGTCTACTCAAATCCGTATGCAGAGAGCAATTGCCAATTTGAAGAATCTAGTTCTCATCTAAATTGGTTCTATAATCTTAGTCTTAGATATAGTTACAACAGCAGAGATGCTATTATAGGAGGTGTGATGATGAATTTAGTAAGAGAGATTAAAGGAGGTCGTAACTACTCTTTAATACCTACCTAAGTTTTGCTTGTAGATTTTAACCTTGTATTATAAACAATGTATATATAAAAGATAATGAGTGAGAGAGAGAGAGAGAGAGAGAGAGAGAGAGAGAGAGAGAGAGAGAGAGAGAGAGAGAGAGAGAGAGGGAGGAATGAAACGCGATGGTGGATGGATTGATGGATGGATGGATGGATGTATATGGACCTTGTGTTGTAATAGTTGTGGCATATGCTTTATGTGATATGAAGAAGATGGGTGCAATGTTTAACACTGTTGGATGCCTAACTTTTGTTATAGCTTTTTAAATCAAAAAAAAGAAAAAAAAAGAAACATTTATTATAGCTTTACACTTGTGTGCAAATATGAAGAGAGAAAGAGACTGCATGGATGGGATTATTGCTTTTCAAATATGGCGAGAATCAACCACAGCTTTTGTGGCATGTATCGCGAATGGAATAAGTTCGAAAGTGGTGGGGCGTTGTGTAAAATTAAAACGTTCATTCGCACATTTCCATTCCGGGTAAGTCATCCGTGGCTCCACGTGTGCCCCCACCTCTCTCGAAGTTTCTTTGTCACGTGGCGATCTCTCATTGGCCAAACTCGGTCCGTGTTGGCGGTTTGTCGTTTGGGAAATGTGCCGCTGGACCATGCTTCCAAGCCTTTGATGCTATCTTATCCCGTCTTCTTTTTTTTTAATCATCAACTTTTGATCACCGACGGACGGCTGTGATTGCAGTAGAAGCCTAGTGAGATACAACACGGCACTCAATAACCAGGGCCAGGTGATCCGGTCCAAGGTTGTAAACACACACATTTACAGAATAATAATTCTCCCTCAGTCCGTGTCCACGTGGCCTCCTTTGGCCCTCTCTCCATTGGCTTCTCAAAAAAAGTCCCCACCACGGGCCGTTAAAAGTTGGTTTAGGTTGGTATTAGGTGCAGACCCCACCCCCAACCCCCCAATTGATGACTTTGTCTATGCCCATACGTCATTAGCTTTTAATCCTTATCGCCCATTTAACTCCACGACATAAACATCATTTTCTGCTGCTTTTTAGCTGACCTGGATCGCGGGTTAGGTTTCTGATTAAATTAATCATCTAACATTTGGCTTCTTTTATATATTTATACACACACACACACACACACACACACACACACACACACACAGATATGAAACTACGAAAGGAAAAGAAAGGTCCATTGTACTTGTTCGCTTCCTTGTATGGTGGTAGGACATAGTCCAGTTGATATTTTAGAACCAAGGGTATGGGCGGGTGGAGAGTGAGGCCAATCCAACATAACAGCGATGATAAGGTATGGATGCCATCTTTATCATGTTGAATAAAACGAGGCCAAGTGGTTTAATGTTGACAGCCTCCATCCTATCTCTTTTGTGGACCAATTAATCTCCTTTTTTCCTCTTTCACATTTAAGTTGAAGGAATGGATTGATGACGAAGTAGGTGTTGCGTGCTAAACGGAACAATTATTTATTTTTAAACAAGATAGATTTCGTCGTGTTTTGTTTTAGAGAGATTTAATTCTGCCTCTATTCGTAGTCAATATCCATCCACTGGAGTTTTATTTTAAAATCTAGTAGTAATTTATGCCCAATCTCTCTTGGCATTAGATGAGAAAAGTGGAGCAAAATTTTTGGGCTAAAGTTTTATTGGGCCCACAATTTTACCTATAGAGTTTGCTAAGCCTAGGGCATAACTGGGCCGGCCCAATTAGAAAGGCCCAATGACTATAGGTTGAGACTTGAGAGGGACCGACTTATCCAAATCCAGAAGAGGGGCAATTTCGTCACCTCATTCCCACTATAAAAATTCCTCCTCCCAGCACCCAGCTTCTATCTGATAGTTTCCACCCAAAAAAAGAGAGAAGGAAATGGCTGCAGCGGTGGCTTTCCACTTCTCCCCCAATCTCAAATCTAAACCCAAAACCTTCTCTCCCGCCACAAAAATACGGTCTTCCCTTTATGCCCCTCCGCTTTTCTGTAATCCCCGATCCGCTCCCTCCCGCCTCCTCCGCCTCCGGCCCCGCTCGGCGGTCCAGGAGCTCGCGGTGGACGAGAACGAGGGGGCGGTAAGCGTGCCCGCCGAGGAGGAGAAGAGGAGGAAGCTCTACGTGGTGAACTTACCCTGGAACTTCTCCGCTCCCGACATAGAGAAGCTTTTCGGCGAGTGTGGCACCGTCAAGGACGTGGAGGTAATCGTAGCCACACTCTTTTCGTCGGTTCTTGATAGTGTTTTGATATATTTAGTTTATTGGGGGTATTGTTATTATCCTTTTCTTTTCTGTAGATCATTAAGCAGAAGAATGGGCAAAACCGGGGGTTCGCGTTCGTCACAATGGCTTCGGGAGAGGAGGCGCGAGCTGTTGTCGATAAATTTGACTCTTATGTAAGGGAAATCTATAGCCTTAGGGTTTTAAAAAAAAAAATATTTGTGCTTGTTAGGGGAACATAAATTTATGTTATTGTAATATGAAGTCGTAGGTAAGGTAACCTTTTTCTCGATTGTTGGTTGGCATTATTAATGGAATTTGGTTGGTTTTTGTGTTTCTTTCCATTGATTTTTTGCTTAATTAGAAAAGAGATGATGCCCCCATGCAACATGACTTTTACGATTCACTTCAAAATTGTATAGGAACTGACGGGGAGGATAATTAGGGTGGAATTTGCAAAAAGCTTCAGAAAACCGCCAACACCTCCTCCTCCAGGTGCCATTGTTGTGGAAGAAAGGCACAAAATTTATGTGTCAAATCTTGCTTGGAAAGCTAGGTCTGGCAACCTCAGAGAATTTTTCTCTGAAAAATTTAAGCCATTGTCTGCTAGGGTGGTTTTTGAGAACCCAACCGGAAGATCTGCTGGATATGGCTTCGTTGCTTTTGCCACCAAGGAGGAAGCAGAGGCTGCTATTTCTGAATTGGATGGGAAGGTGACATCTATTTTCAGTTCTCAGTTCTGTTTTTCATTTTTTATATGCAATATTAACCATTGATATCTAGTTACAAGTTCGCTTATGGAAGACGCGATAAATGCCAAATTTGAAATGTGCAACTTTCCAGTGTTGTAACACAACATAAAACAAAATTATTCATACAAATGTCACTATTTTCATAATTTGGATAGATGGACCATTAAAATTCACACACTACAGATGGAATCATAGAATAGGAACTTCCTGTGTAGAAGACCATTTTGCATAATGCAATAGGACTGGAGCTCCTAACATGTTTGATCTTTACAAGAGAATGTTCTGTAAGCTTCAAGCTTTTCAAGAAGCACCTTGAAGGCTGACACTTGTTACGGTCTTCTTGGTGTTTGGTTAGCATGGATTGACTGAATAATTTATAAATCAAGCCTAGAAAGTTGGTCGATAGAGTTATCTGCCTTATAAATTGTTATCATATGCTAACAAATGGAAGACTTCGAAAGATTTCCCTACAATATAGAAATATCTAAACTAGCAAAGAAGGAAGATGATATCTTTCCACTTGTTTAAAGGGGGATTTGTCTTCACCCATAAGTCATGAATATGCTAAAAAGACAAATGAATCACAGACCGTGTGACTGAGAGACCCATTGGTTTTGGTAGAGGATAATGTTTTTCTCTTTTGGTGAACTTTTCATTTCTTTGATAATACAGTTTTCTGCTGAGGTTCAGTATAACATATTTCTTATGTTCCATGTCTTATAAAATCAAATTTCTGCTTTTGAATAGGAACTTATGGGTAGACCTGTTCGTTTAAGAGTAAGTGAGAAGGCTGATGATCAGCCTGAAAGTGCATCAGAAGAGGCAAATGATTCTGATGGCCAACCTGACGAGTCATAGAGACAACTAAATTATCAATGTAAAATTTGCTGACCTATTGTGTATAGCACCAGGTCAATTAACAGCCAGAGAAAGATAAATATGCAGGTTTTTCTCAATTTTTACCTGCTGTATTGATTGTATTATCACCTTCTTAGTTACATCATTTTATATATTAAATCGACAATTTCTTGATTCTGTTCTCAATATCAGTATGTTAGTTTCTCTGCATCTAAGATCTGATGGTTGTACTTCTTGAAAATGTATACATGGTACACAGAATTTCTATACTCTCTTTGGCTCTTCTTTTACATTATCACACACTGCTTGGGGTAATAATATTAAAGGTTAATTACCCCTAATCTTAATTATGAGGCTTAATACTGCCCCTTAGTGCTATCATTTCATTTTGAGCATCATCCACTTAATGATTGCTATTTTGAACTTGCTTGGTTTGAGAATTAGAATCTACGCCTCTTAGATGTATAAACTGAAGGTGATGCCCCATATTCCTACTCATGTTGCTGATACATCTTTTAACTCCATGCTTTTTCCTTGAAATGAAAATAGAAGTAATATTTTGAGGGCACTTGATAAATGGAATTGCCTGAACCCAGGTGGATTTCAATGTAGTGAGATTTGTTTGTTTTGTTAGTTAACTGTACCTAATCCTCTAATGCGCCATTCATCTGAGTGACCTGATTAAACTATCACTGTTTGATACTAGCAGTTGCCAGATGTATATTGTAAAGGTAAATGGTGCCTACCTACTGTGATGGTAAGGTCTGCCAGTGGCACCTGTTGCCGTATACTCCGATAATAAATCTACCAGGAGAACACTAGGATGCAGTTGTTTTTTTTTGTTTTGGGAAATGCTGATTATTTATAAAATTCTTCGTTGCTTTTCAACCTTATTAGGCAGTTACCTTATTAGTAGGACTTCCACTTCTCCAGCTTAGGAATTTTTCCCTTCAGAAATTTGTGAAATTGCTGCTACATCAACTGTGCCATGATTTAATTTAGTAGTATTTGTTTGATTACCTTCGCAGGCCCCATTAGTTCATTTAGTTGTAAAGTATCAATTACTTAAAAAAAAGAATTATGTGTTGGTAGGCCCAACTTGTTGGGTATGGGGGCTATGTTCACTCTTGTCTTCCTCAATTTCTGCTTTGCATTCTCTATTTTTTGATAGTCTCTAGAAAGGGTGAGCAATCCTACCTTCGTACCTCATCTTAGCTGACATATCACCATAAACAGTTGGCTTCTTTCCATGCTTTTCCAGCAGAGCAGATGCACGAGAAAAGTTTGACATGAATCCGGAAATTGTTCAACATTGGACATATCATGATTTCATCCATCAGGTAGGGCCCCTATGTTTCATTTAACTGATGGCATGACTTCCCTTTTTCTTTCTGAACATCTCAAATTCCTCCAAATTTTGGAAGTCCCACAGGGGGTTGAAGCATTCGTTGTTTCTTTTTTCACCACCATTATTGATCTCTGATCTTGTGGATCCAGTCATGTTAATATACCAGCAACATCTCTTTCTGCTTTTCTTAGATGTTTATCAGCTTTCACAACTTTTGTGTCATATCATCCATTCTTCTTTTTGTGCTTCATATAATATTCTTATAAGAATGATCACTTAAAGAGTTTAGTTGTAATAAAAAAAATGTCTCAAACTTCCACCATCTACTTTTGTTTTCGTTTATTTTTATTTTTTTGTCAGTGAGAGACTCTTCTCCTTTTTCTTGAGAGATCAAGCACCCAATTGAGTGAGCATCAACTGTTATTGAGGTAGTCAGAACTTCCGATCTCACAGCAGTGGCTTTGTTAGCAGATGTCTTAGGCTCCCTAAGTGTGCTTTGTAGAAGGACTTCCACAATATTGCTCAAGGAGGTCTTAAGATCTTGCAACTCAGCAACAATTGTAAGCTAGCTTTAAGTGTCAATACTTATCACTTCGATTAGGGTAATTAGGGATTCCCTGTCTAAATAGAAGTGCTGCTTTAGAGGGAAAAGGGAAGGGAGAGATGGCCTTCCTTTTGGTTTGTGTAGTCTTTATTCCACAGTGGAGTTACTTTCTTCTCAATTGCTTTATTAGAATCATCCGGTCAAACAACTGTCAACCGGAAGAAACACTTGCCTATGGCAAATCAGCAGTAGATAGTTGGTGGGCCTGAGATGATTATAGGCCTTAAAAGTACAAAGATGGGTGGATCAACCGATATCATTCTAAAATTTTATAAACTAAAATTATTTTATTTTGAGAAAAAAACTGACACTGAAAGTGATACTGTTTCTCTATATATTTTTTCAATGCTTTAAATCGCACTCATCTCTCTTTGTATGTGTGTACATGTATGTATATAGGTATAGATCATTCTGGATTCAGATCAGATATTAAGTCAAGTTATGATCTTTAAGATTTATGTCCATCTTTTGTGACTTGGAATCTAATGGTTATGTTCTTTAAATGAGTAGTTGGAATATAAAGGAGTCTCTTCGTCTGAAGTGGGTGGGGTTGGTAGGTCTTTGGGTTGTTGTGGCGTAATATACAGCGGAGGGCAAAGGAGTTCCTTTCCTACCAATGTAAGTACTCATTAATTCCTTTTATAGTGGGAGATTAATTGTTGACAGCCATGAGATAGGATTTGGCAAAAGTCGAGCGAGTAAACTTGAAGAAAACTTTGTTAGGAGGATCTATCGCATGTCACAACTCAAATCATGAGAGCTTTCTACAATCGACGTTGAAGTTAGAAAGAGAAACCCTTTTTTAATTTAAAGAAGAACTGGTAGCAAATGATGTTATGCCATGTATTTAGATTGTAGGAATTTCCTTGCAGCCTGGGCTGCAGATATTCCTCGTTTGCTTCCACTCTCCAAGAAAGCTACTTGTTTGACTGCTACTCCTTCCACATTGCTTGCGAAAATGCAAACTCACCATCCAAGAAAGACATTTCTTTGACTGCTAATGAAGCTTTCTAAGCTCTGTCTCATCTCTGGGTAAGCAGAGGATCCTAACATGACAACTATATCTCCCTTTCTTTCTTTGCGAGTCAGTTTGACTGAGTAGCGCAGGGCAAATTTACAGCCATCATATTGAAATTAGAGAACTTTGATCCTGGTCACCTAATTAAGTCAGATTGTTGGGGGAGGTGGTCACACTTGGCAATTGCAACACAATTGTTTGTTTTTAGAATGAATAAAGTATCTCTGTAAAGAGACATTGGAGCAGAGGAGCCTAAAGTGATTCAGAAATAGTATTAATATTTGTTTATATATATATATATATATATATATATATAATCGTTATGTAAGTTTCAGTCTCTTTCCATACAAGTCCTTAGAGAGTTTAGAGTTGGTTACAAGTCATCATCTGGTGGAGACCATTAGGATTTCTTGAGTTTACAATATAGTGCTTAATTGCTACCAACAACTACTCACATCAATGATGGTGAGTGCATTGATGAACTCAATATCACAAAGCATCTACTCTGTCAACCTTCCATCAACTCTTTCTCATCTCTATCCTTCTCCCACCACTCTCTCTCTCTCTCTCTCTCTCTCTCTCTCTCTCTCTCTCTCTCTCTATATATATATATATATATATATATATTATAGAAAAGAAGATAAAAGAAGAAAAAGGAAGCCAAGCAACAGCAGAAAAGAAGAGAGAAAAACAAAAGCAAGAAACCATTCACCAACCATGTCTCTTCCTCAATACTTTGCTTTCCAATGAAGCAGTCTGCTTCCTTTCAGCCATTCTCCAATCTCACCACTCCTGATCTACATCAGTCTTCTACAGTTCCCAAGAAAGCTAACCTTAAAGCATTCCACCATTAACTAATCATTTGGTCCAGAAACTCACAAAGATCCTCAAGAGTACTTCCATCCATGAGACCATTCCTCTGACCTATTGTTCTTCTTCTTCTTCTTATCTGTCTTTGTTCATGGCCTCCATCGGAAACCAACCAACTTGGGTTCCTTATGAGCCAACCAAAGACTGCTCCCAGGGCTTCTGCAGCATCTACTGCCCTCAATGGTGCTACATAATCTTCCCTCCTCCTCCTCCCTTTGAGCTCTCCGACGACGACTCCGGCCCGACCTTCTCGCCGCTTGTGATCGCCATCATCGGCATCCTCGCTAGCGCCTTCCTCCTCGTGAGCTATTATACTATCATTACCAAGTACTGCGGCAGCTTTGATTCCCTGCGGCGAAGAATCCTCGGGCCGGGGCATGGTGACCGTGAGCCTGATGCCAACCTCGGGCAATCCCACCGGCAGGAAATATGGCAGGTGTCTCCGTCGAATGGACTCGACGAGGCCTTGATCAGTAAGATCGCGGTTTGCAAGTACAGGAAGGGTGATGGGCTGGTGGACGGAACTGATTGCTCTGTGTGTCTAAGTGAATTCGGGGAGGATGAGAACCTTCGGCTGCTTCCCAAGTGTAGCCATGCCTTCCATGTCCAATGCATTGATACTTGGTTGAAGTCACACTCGACTTGCCCTCTTTGTCGCGCCAATATCGTGTCCATGAACACACCGCTGGCGCTGCCCCAATTGCCGTCGCCGTCTCCGGAGCTGGATAACAGTTCACCCGGAGTAGAGATGGTTGTGATTGTAGAGGATTTGGCGAGCGGTATTGAGGAAGAGACCCACTTGGTAAATGATGGTGATGAGCCCAAATCCGAAAGGATGGAGGATGCTAATTCTATAGTTGTGATCAGAGACGGCGGCATCCAACCAATTCGGCGATCGTTCTCCGTCGACTCGCAGATTTTCCGGCTGTCGATCGCCGACGTGCTGCAGATAAGCATGGAGGATGAACTATCAGCAGCGAAGGAGCACGGTCTTCTGGGGGGTGTCGGCAGCTCGGCGAGGCGTTGGCCGGGAGAGCACAGTAAGGATAGCAGCAGGAGCAGGGGATTGCATTGTGTTATGAGCCCTGTGCCAATGAAGAGATCATTCTCTAGTGGGAGGTTCTGCTTCAATGGATATGGAAAAGGGAGGAATCCTCTCCTTCCCATGTAAGTACTTGGCATTTGTAAGTAGGATAAAAGGGACAAGAAGGTGATGTGAAGGAATCCTCTTCTCCAAATACTTGGTAACCAATCCCTCTTAGCTCTTTACAGACATGTTGTGGCTTGGGTGAGTTTAAATGCTCTTGTGAGTCTGGTGATGTTTGATAGAATGTGGAATATTTTGCTTCCCCATGTTTGTGTTAATTTTCTTCACCTTCTTTTTTGGTTTTCTCCACATAATGATCCTTGTGCAGGTTGTTCTTCTTCTGAGTCTTGAAATGATTTTAGCCCAGAATTCTTATACCAGAGGAAGTGCTATGAGTTCAGCTTATTTCATATGTTCATGATGCTGGACAGCATTAGTGAAGTAGACATAAGGTATAGATCAAGACAAGGAACTGAATTTTTTTTTTTTTTAGAGTCAGGATCTTTGTCTTGATTACCTTATAGCTTTGATTCTTCCTTTGATGAACATCCAACAGGCTGTTCAGTTTAATTCTGAACTGGTCTGTAAGTGAGCTTGCCTGCATCATTGAATTCTCTGACATGTGGCCCCAAATCTATAGCCCAAATCAAACTGTCCTCCCAACAAACCAGATAAGTTTGATCCCACTTTATAGTTCATAATACCTTAGTTTATGAGGTAATTTTGCTAGCTTCTTGAAATAATTTATTGAGCAAAGATTTCTAGCATCCTTTGGTTTTTTAATCTATAATAAATTATGAATTCATGATGTGGGGAGATACTATCTTCATATGAAAAAAAAAATTGGCATTATTGTGGCCCAACGGCGTGATGGGTCTCCATGCCAACTTCCACTCCACAGGTGTACGTGAATCGGCCCACAATTTGATTTCAAAACTAGTTTAACAAAAAAAGGGAAAATAAATCGAGCTAATTGTCATTAAGAGATTCAAATGGACCTTAAATTGAGCTAAATGATGGTCGTTATTGGGGTCTCCACGTCGGCCCTAAATTGAGCTATCCCACAAAAACTTTCAAGTTGGAAGAAAAAGAAGAGAGGGGCCCGCTCATGATCCCATTATGTGAAAGACTCAATAAAAGACTCAAAAGAGAGCTAGCTATGCTACATAACTACAAGCAAAGAAGTGGGCAAAAAAAAAAAAAAAAAAGATTAAAAAAAAAGCTAATGACAAGTTGGTTCTCAATCTATTTGCTCCTCCCTCCTATCATCAAACGGAGCCATCTCTGATTCAATCAAGGAGAGCATGTGGTGGACCGCAGCTGCAATGTCGTCTACTGTGGTCAGGCTGCAGCCTTCTTCTACCTGCAAACCCCTCCATGTACTCAGAAAGAACATCACTCACAGAAGAAAAAAAACATTAAAAAAATAAAGACTAGATCTAGGTTAGATTAATGAACTATTGGGAGGTATTTAGTTGCAGTTTGGCATTAAGTGTGGTGAAGGTAATAATGGAGAAGCACAAACAACTGTATACTCTGTGAGAGAACAGCAAAAAGATTCTGAGGAACAGTTGTAGATTCAAGGAAAGTTGTAGACATCCTCAAGGGAGAAACTAATTAAATGCAAAGATTACTTTCTCTCTTGACCACTGCCTTGCATGTCCTTTCTCATGTGGGACATGTCAGATATAAAATGATATATATATATATATATATATATATATATATATATAAGCAAGTAGCAAAATAATATGTCTGATTGGCTCCTGAGATAAAAAGTATGTCTTAAAACACCATTGTCATAAAGTATTCCCCAAAAATTGGACATGTCAGAGTTAAAGAACCAACTTGGCCACCACCTGAATGGCATTCCATCAGAGAAGGAAGAGAGCCCTCAATCTGGTCAAAAGCAACAGGAAATCCAATGCTTAGTGGACCCTAATTTGAATACAGAGGAGCAGGGAAATAGTAAGCTTAAATATTGGCTCTCTTGCTTTAGTTTGGAGTTCACAAAATTCTAAGATTCTGAAAGGTACATGATATTGTGAGCTGTGAGCCAAGATGAGATAACAATTGGTAGTTAAATAACACGGTAGTTTTGTTAATTAAAAGAGAAGCAGAACTTTTAGGCAACAAACCAAACACCCTTTTCTTCTTGTCCTAGTGATGCAACACTTTGGGGGTAATATCTATCACCTATGACACTTCCTTTCTTCCTTTGTTTTTTAAACCCAAGGAGGCTGTTTGAATCAAGTATAGTACCTGGGAGATCTACTTTAGAGGTACCCCAAGAACATTTCCCCATGGAGAGAAAAAGGCAAATGCAAGGGAATATCTGACACTTCCCAAATGTCAAGACAACATTGATTTCGTTTCCTAATCACCCCCACACCAACATACCCTCATAGATTACCACATAATTTCACATGGGTAGATGTAAACTATGCTCCAGTGGCATCTAATATCTAAATAATAAAAACGTACATGCAAATATACTTGACTATACTCATGTGACCCATATGAAGAGGCAAATACTAGTGCATACCTTGGCACTGATAGAGTAAAGCACCATGGTGTCCATGGTGGTTACATTGAGGTGTAGGATGGTGAGCCTCAAGGTTTGGAGGCCGGCCACCATCTTGATGAGTTGGCTCGGCCGCCTCGGCGATAGTATTCGGAGATTCGCATGTGTCTCAATTAAAGTCACCTCGATGTCGGCCACCGCCGACCGGCTCTCTGGCACAGGGTAGTCCCGGGGAGCATGGCACCAAACATATTGAGGATAGGCAAAGAATTGTGCAAATGGAGGGGAGTCAGGGCCATCGCTCGTGTTTGTAGACTCAATGCCATGCATTGTGTCGACCTGCTTGCTCTTTTGCTGCTGTAGAAGTGTTCTCTTTTGGATTTCTAGAGACTGAAGCAGTTGCTCAAGCTCCTTTACAAAATCAATTGCTCCTCCCACAATTGAAGCTTGGTCACCCTATAAAACAATGCCACTATAAAGTTTCAACAAACATGCTCCTTTGGCACCAAAATAAAAAAAGTACCTAGTACTAGAAATTAATGAACTAATGATAGGGGCGATATATTAATAGCACATCCTACAAACAGAATTTCCTTTTAGCCTACTTTTTGAAAGAAAGTATAGATTGATCCCTACACACGCATTGGGCACTACTAATGATCAACTTGGCAGGGGGTAAATCTAGCCATTTAAGAAAAGAAAATGCAACTTGGATTGACAAAGAAACGAGAGCATTTTGACAAACACCTGTAAGTGGTAACTATTGTAATCCATTTCTTTCTTTCTTTTTTATATCAATTAAGCATCCAAAATTGATCATTTTAATAGAAATGTGTAAAAATTATTTAGCGGATGTTGTGCGTACTCTTTGGATGTACGATTCCGGCATGAGGGAGCGGAGGACGGCAAGGTGTTCGTTCATTTGCCTGCGGCGGTTGCGCTCGACGGCTATGTGAGTCATCCTCTGGCTCTCGGCGTCCTCCTTATTCTTGCGAGTCCTCGGCCGCCGCCGCCTCTTTCTCCTCCCCTGCGCCGTGGCCGGCTCCGGCGGAGCAGCACCCGTGACACGGAGGCCCAGTGGGCTCCCCACGATGCCGGCATTGTCAAGGAGGAAGCTTGAGGTAGGAGACGGGTCATGGTGGTGGTGGAGTAACGGGGTGGCGTTGATGGTGTCGTAGATGAGGAAAGTAGGGAGCTCGTTAGAAGAGAGAGCTTCTAGCGTCATGGCGTTTTCTCTTCTCCCCCTCTTCTGTCTCTCTTCTGTCTGTCTGTCTGTCTCTCTCTCCTCTCTTGTATTTGTGTGAATGCTTGTTAGTAGCTTCCCACTAGAGTTCACTATTGTTTGTTGAACACCTCTCTCACTCTCTCTCTCTTCACCTTCATGACTAGATAACATGACCTTTTTTGCATTTTATGCCCCCCTATAATGTGTTTATTTACATATACATCCTTCAAAACAGTTGTTTTCTCTCTCTCTCTCTCTCTCTCTCTCTATTTCATGAAACAAAATGACAACCAGATAACATTAATTATTGGGTATTCATGTAGCCAGATACCAAGTCCAGTTAGAAGGATATAAACATAAATAATAGATTTAAAAGGGGGGTAGTATACATGGCAAAAAGGCCCGTAACATAATAACATAACACTACAAACAATTAACACCAAAAGGCCACTTTTCTTTTTCTTCGAGAGGAATTTGGGGGGAGAGAGAGAGAGAGAGAGAGAGAGAGAGGGGTGTTGAAACCGGAGGGGAGAGTGTGGTGAAAAGGTGATTACACGTGAGGGGTCAGGAAAGAAGAACAACTTTTCTGCTTCAAAAAATAAAGTGATACCTCTTCTCTCTTCTCTCTTCTCTCTTCTCTCTTCTCTCCTCTCTCTTTGTATGGATACGTAGAGTTGCTAGCTTTCACAAATCCATAGATGCTGGCAAAGAGACTGCAGCCCATGTCTTGAACTGAGGAGGGGGACCTTCATATGATCATTCGCACAGAGACAAGAACCAGATCTGCTAATATATATATATATATATATTTCTTGATTACATCTAATATTTCGGAGAAGAGAGAGAAGAGAAAAAGAGAGAGAGAGACAAAATTGAGCACATGGGCCTGCGAGTGAGCCATAACCCAAGACGCCACAGGCTAGTTGGTAAATTAATCCTCAATTTATGTTGTGGTATATCTGAATCTTTTCTCTCCAAGTGTATGTTTAATTAACAAGTATATTTAAGGATTGATTACAACTAAATATCATAAACTATAGCTCATTTTCATACTAACCTATTTTTTATACGACACTTTGACTCTCAATTATCTAATATCTCTTGTTATTGACCATGTTAACGAAAAACATCAAATAACCGTCTTATCCTCAGTACTTCTCTCTTTCTCTCATCTAAAATAAGATAAAATGATCACTACAGCGTCTAAAACTAATCAAATGCTCTGGAAATTTTATATAATTAAGATGGTTAATATATCATAAAAGATAAAATAAAGGTCTATATATGAAAATGGTAGGCGCAGTGTAATTATTCGTATATATATAATATGTGGTCCAATTAACGTTAGGTCCATAAAATAGATAGGATGCTCCTTGGGCCCACTAATACACGAAAGAACAAAGCTCTGGGTATTATGCACCCAGGTCCCAGGCCCAAAGGGAGGGACAATTTTTTGGCCTCTACTGTTCCATTTAATCTACTGCTTAATTGGTTCAAGTATTTGCTGGTAACATCATAAGAAAAATTAAAGCAAACTTCATTGCTAAGCTAGTGATCATCAATTTCAATTTCCCATGATTGATGAAACATCTTATACCTGTTTTGTTTTCTAGTCCTTATTGCTAGCGCCTGGAATTTATTTAATTTGTTTTCCTATCTATCGATGATTCTTGATCCTTCAGTCTCGACGCTCTTACAGTACCATATGACTCAGAGGCTTGTGTCAAAGAGTCCTCACTTACTGTCTTCTTCTTTTTCATTTGTATTAATATTAAAAAAATTTAAAAATTATATAACATGATTTTATAATTTAATTATATATAAAAATTACATGCACTATATTATATATAAAATATATACAATTAATTTTATACGTTAAATCAGAAAATTAAATACAATACTCTTTAATTATAAAAACTTCGTCTCTTTTGCCCATTTTTTTGAGGCAATAGCTAATTAGCATACCGAATTATTTAGCCTTAAAATTTAATTAGGAGAGGGATAAGTGTTAGTTTATTAATTTACTATGTGTTTAACCCGTTGGCTTTAATTGGTTAGGATTTATAATCCCTAGTATTCAACACGTGCGGGGTGGTCTGTGTGTCGTCCGTGACCTCTCTTTGCAAATTATTTTTTTAAGGGTCCCTTTTTTTTTGCATGCTATGCTTAAATGTACCTAAAAAACAAAAGTACATCCCAAGGTACACATATGACAATTGCATGAGACGAAGTTAAGCAAATAAATTTCGTTTTTTTTAATCTTAAAATTAATAAAAAAAACGTTAAGCAAATAGATTTGTTGATCAAATATCTGCAGAGATAATAATTCTTTTAAAGATTATAAATTTTAATCTGGTGAAAATTTATTATACATTCGATTAATACTCTGCACGAGCCTCAAGATCCATGCCAGCTGAGCTCCTTAATCTAAGCATTTTAGTGTAAAGTTTCTAAGAATGTCTTTTATTTGGGCAGGAAGTGGAGCGAGTGAAGTACAGAGTTTACACACAACCCAATACGTGGTTTGGTTAATTAATTAATTAAGTATGATTAGTCGAGCATCTAGCCCAGCTTTTGTCTCTAATAATGATGCTAATCCGGTGTCTTCCTTCTCCATTCCGACATGGGAAGCTCAAATGGCATCTCTACGTTCCACTCCTCCATGACATGACCTTGGTCTCCGTTCTTATTGTTCGAGATTTTGTTTCTTTTATAGTGAGAATGCTCTCTTTTCTCATTGATGGAGTTTTGTTAGTAGTTTATAATCCAAGTCCTGCACGGATGTTGATTAGAGGAGGATCAAATGAAGTTGGAAATAGTTAAAGAAAGGGGAGAAAAAGAAGAAAGAAGAAAGAATAGAGAAAGGTGACAACACAAGGGACGTGGACAATGTTGTTTTCTATGTATGTGAGGAGAGTGAGGGGGAGGGCGTTGAAAGCCGTATAAGAATGGGGCCCAAAAAGGAGAAGAAGGCTTTGGACCGTGGTCCAACTCTGTCAGGGAATCCATGTGACAACCCTCTTGGGAACCACGTAAAAAAAGAAAAAGAAAGAGAAGACAACCTAATCATCCACAGTCTATCTATATCGATCTATACGAGTGATAGACAAATCAAACACCTCTCTGGTGAATAATTTTGATGCAAAAAAGGAGAGCCATGTAGGCATATATGCATGTAAAGAGGAATTACTAGTGCAGTGTCATGTGCAACTGTGGCATCTCTTTGCCAAAGAAAAATTAATGGCTTTTGGTCTTATCGGAAGGATAATTGCATATGGTTAAGAGATAGACAGAGAGAGAGAGGCTACAGGGCTGCCACCTCTGTGTGGTCACCTGAGAAATTGGAAGATATATATGCTTACTGGCCAAATCTGCGACGCAAAATTAATGGCTTTTGTTCTCACTTGTATGATCTTTTATATTGGGGAAGAAGAGAGAGAGAGAAAGAGGAGTAGTTTGGCTTGATGCCTGGTAATGCTTCTTTCATGTACTACCAGAGAATTAAGCTCCATCTACTGTTGTAATTGTCACGTCCTCTTGTGTGTGTGAAAAAAAAAATTGACGTTGGATTTGTTGTTGTAGTAAGACAAGACAACTTAAAGCATCGATTTGTATGTTATATTTGGACACTTCGTGCAAGTTTAATCTCATAGCTATTTACCAGCATGCATGTAGACTTCGTGGAGATTATAAACCTGCTTACATTGTATAGGGACTTCATCAAACTGTTCTAATGCAGAAAGGATGAGCCATCGTTTGACATGGAGATTGATCAGGATTACCTCAAGGACAGTTGAGGGTACTCTGGCACCTGACTTGCTGCAGCTCCAACTTGTTAAAGTTGTCGTACACTGCAAGCTTACATCCATTCACCACAAGAAACTCAAGAAGATAAATAATGATATTACAAATCAACCACTAGAGGTTGTCAAATTTGTTTTATTACTACAGTATGGTTTTTCTTTTTCTTTTTTCTTTTTATATTATATTATATTGATTCAAACACATAGGTAACCAGGGACCACTCGCTTATGCCGCTCTCTCTCTCTCTCTACCCCAAGTTGAATTATTCACAAGAGAGGGAGAGAGAGAGAGAGAGAGAGAGAGAGAGAGAGAGAGAGAGAGAGAGAGAGAGAGAGAGAGAGAGAGAGAGAGAGAGAGAGAGAGCTGAGGGTTGAAACTTGAAACGGTACTCTGAATCAAAGGAGGCAGCTATCTTGGAATAGGACTACAATTGATCGTACTGTGTAACAAAGGGAGTTTTGGTTGTGGTGCAAAGTGTGGGCACCTAAGAATCACATTGGCAGAGCTGATAGGGGAGTTTGGTGCAAGGAGTGTACTATACTAGCCCTTTTATTTCTCAGCTATCTGGTGACAGGGGCAATACAATGGGCACGCAGGATTCTCCCAGGACAAAGCAAGGATAGGTACGTAGTTTTGTGATTCTTGGAGGAGGAGGAGGAGGAGGAGGAGGAAGAGTAGCAGAAGCTAGCAGAGGGGCATTGAAAAATTGCAGGCCATCCATTGGCAATTGAGAGCCTGGGCCAAGTCATACGGCAATGGAATCCTGCCATTGTCTTTGGTACGTTGCAGGCTTAGCTGCCCTGCAGGGACGTTGTCACAAATGCAAGATATCTTCCTTTTGTCATGCAAACCTGAGCAAAGAAATCCACCCATGTGTAACTTGTCTGGGAATCGTATCAATCATAGGGTCCTTGACCCTCAGATCATAGAAAATAGATGTTTTAAAACGTTGAGTTATAAATTCTATCATCTCTTATTTTCATCCGCTGGATTATATTATAATGAGAGTAAGATAGACACTACGCAAAAGTCGGTCGATATTCTCCAGTATTAATTTCTTCTGGACGACAATCATACTTTCAGAGACATGAATGACTAAGAGCAGCAGAATCATAAGTCATCCGTAGCAACAATGATGAAGAAGGCATTCAACAAGACACTTATTCCTCTTCACTGTCAAAAAAAAAAAAAAAGAAAAAAAAAAAAGAGATAGAGGTGACGTTCTACAGTATGGACCTACACAAAAGAGAATATAAACATCTGCAATCTAACACCAGGGTGATGATAAGCTACATTATTTACAGCCAAAACACTCGTTTCACTTCACTGTCCACAAATAACGAAGTGACATTGTAAAGTCTAGGCCAACAGCACCAGAACGAGCAAAAGAATGCGGCTAAATCAAATCGCGAAACCAACGTGAAACTAGTAAACAACAAGGGAAGCAATGTGGGCCTCATGGGCCTTATTTGAGCCCATGGATCTCTGGTCCCAGTTAATATTTTTCTTCTTCGTTCTCGCAAATATCGAAAAGGATCTACCTCGTAACGATGTTTCTGGAAGGCGAAGAGAAGAGAATTAAAAGAAGAGGACCCCGTGACCATCAATGTCTCCCTTCTTCCAGCACTCTTCTCCTCTTCCCTTGTTAAGATCGACCTCTCCTCCTTAGTAACTACCGCCTTTCTTCTACCTTCTTCTTCTTCTTATTATTATTTTTCGTCTCTTTATTCCCCCCGGTCTCGATCAATGCCTGCCTACTATTACTACTACACTCCGTTCCGAGTCCTCTCCCATGGCGACTCGCGTATCGGCTTCCCTCTTCCGACGTTCCCCTCCTTCGAGAGCTCCGTCCATCTCCAAACCAGAAACTCAAGGCACCCTCTCCTCCGCCCTCGTCGAGGAGCGCCTCCGCGAATCCACCACCGCAAGCCCCTACTACGCCGGCCTACTCAACTCCGGCCTCTACCTCCGTAGCCTGGCAGGCGCGAACCCTTCTAGATCCTCCTCCTGCTTCCGCAACTGGGGCGCCTCCTGCTTCTCGCGGCGCCGGGAAGCCGCCTCAGCCGCCGCGAGAGAGGTGGCGCCGCCGCCTGTGACCCCGCCGCTCTCCGGGTTGGAGTCCTGGGACCCCGGTTTGTTGCCGCGTGGCGAACTAGACGCGAGGCCATTGAGGGAGAATGATTTGCTACCGGACAACTCGGCGCTTGCGCCGGCTGCTGCTGTAGCCCCGACGGTACTGATCTCGAGATCGTTGTTGGATGCTGGCGAGGCGATCCACGCCGTCGGAGGAGGGAAGGAGCGGCAAGCGACGAAGCCGATGAGCTCGTCTTCGGTTCCGAAAGAGAGGGAGTTCGTTTGGGCGCAAAAGTATCGGCCAAGGGTTTTGAGGGAGTTCATTTGTAATCGGGACCAGGCAGAGAAGCTCAATCAGATGGTAACTTTTACTCTTATATTCTATTCTTTCATGCAGCATCATATAGACATTATAGAGGAACAAGAAACCAGTAATTTTTTTATTCCCAAAAATTGACGCATATTTATAATTTTATATATGATAGGCAGTGTTGTTTATAGAGCAGATACCATTGTTTATAAATAGGGTTGTCGATAACCAGGTGACTCAAGCTTGGCTCAAATTAAGTTGTCAAGCTTGATTAGTCCTCTTAGGTATCGAAATAAAGTTTGACTTAATTCAATATACTAGCCAATGCAGGCGAGAGTATATATATCATTGAAGTGCAGTATATGTATGCCTTTTCCTATGGATCAAACTTTCAGTGCTTATCTCTGGTCGCTCATCATTAAATTGAGGAAATCAAAATAAAATTCTTTTGACTATGCATTTTTTGTCAACTAATTTTAGGTAGCAAAGGGGCATTGCGGTCATTATATATTTGAAGGCCCACCAGGGGTTGGGAAGAAAACGATGGTTATTGCATACTTAAGGGGTGCTTTTGGACCTGGAAACCTGAAGGTGAAAAACCAATTCCATCAAAACATATACTGTTGTTACCCTATCCTTAAACCTTAATTTTCTTTTCAAACTTTATTTGCAGATAAAGAATGAGTTGAAGAAAATTGATCTAAAGGTACTTTTAGAAGTACCCTATCTTAAATTTCTTACACAACTGAGTTGAATTGCCAGTCATGAAAACATGTTCTTAATTTAGTAGTTAATTTCTGTTGTATACGCTAGGGAGAACATGCCACTAGCGTTGAGATAAGAATGAGGTCATCGTCTCATCATGTTGAGGTTAATATATCAGAGTTGCATGGATATGAGAAGAATGTGATAATTGCTCTGATAAATGAGACGCTCACACCAGCAGCCAAAGCCGTCAATTGTGATAATATTAATTACAGAGGTACATTGCACTACCTTTTCTTCTGTGTATGGCAAAGTCAATCTGATTAATGGGTGATAAACTTCTCTCTGTTTTCTCCTACCATGTGTGTGTGTGTGTGCGCACGCGCGTGCATATTCTTTTTTAATTTTCACTTTCTGAATGATTAGAACCTTGTCTTAATTTTTCTCTCTGTTGATGTTCTTTTTTTTTTCTCCTTCTGTTTTTCAGTTATTGTGCTCCATGAGGCTGACAAGCTGTCAACAGATGCACAGCATTACATTCGCTGGCTAATGGAGAAATATGAAGGTTGCAACAGGATTTTTTTTTGCTGCTCTGATGCCTCAAAGCTTCAAGTAGTCAAGAATCTTTGCAATGTCGTAAAACTTCTTCCACCTTCTGTTGGCGAGGTATTACATTGCATTAGTGTCCATTATCAGGCTAAATTACATGCCTTCTCAGGTTTTAAATTTTTTAGTGTTGCATATTATACTTTATATACTTTTCAGATAGTTGATGTTCTGGAGTATATTGCCAAGCAAGAACACATAGACTTGCCACATCATCTTGCAAGGAGAATTGCAGAAAACTCAAAGAAAAATCTTCGGCAGGCAATTCGTTCATTTGAAGCCTCATGTAAATCAATGTAAGTTGGTTGCAGACATACTACATGCATGCACGCTTGCACAACAAACGTTACTTTGTAGAGTTTGCATCATTTATCACTGCATACATGCTGAAGATATCTTCGTTCAAACTAGATTTCAGATGACTCGTTTCTGCCAACCTTCCTGTGATAGACTGGAGATATTAGATTGTCGCCTGTTTGTTTGCTTGTACATGGAGTTCCTTTTACCAAAAATTTTGACATTAAATCATTTAGTTTTTATAATTTGTACTGGACAATTATTGTCTTATTGAAAAGGTTATTTTATGAATATAGATGAGGAGTTCTTTTTTTTTCGTTTTGGTTTCTAGTTCAAGCAGCAGAATGATGAAAATTCCAAATCTCCATAATATTGGTTTTTAAAATATTTATGTTATAGTCATCATCTAATCTCCCTATCTAGTAGCTTTAAGCTGCACCCTTAGTGTAGTTCGTGAAGCCGGAATAAGCTCACTAATAATTCTAGCATTATAGTACCAAGGAAAAATGGTGCACATTATGTCTTGTAAGCAGCAGAAGCTGCCTTTAATTCTCTTAAAAATTGTGGATATGAAAGCTAAAAATATCGTGAATTTTACAATATCACTGTTTTTGCTCAATATGCTTTTCCCTGCTATGATCATATAAATTTGTTATATAAATAACCCACCTGCAGTTTGGTCAGCTCAATTTCTTGCCTTTTCACTACTCATATCTATGGTAAGTTATGTGGTTACATTCCTACCAGGTTCTTTTTGAGAGTTGAACAGATATCTGTTGCTTTATAGTTAATAGGTTAATTGCGCTCATTTTTTGCGTAAGTTAATTTTTGGCATTGTGCCTTTAGATCTTCCCTTGTAATTCCCAGCATTGAACGTAGTAGCTTGTGCCTTGTGCAAATGTGCAATACTGAAATTTGTGTTTAAGGTTTTCCAGCATAAACTGCATAAAATTTATAAATTCTAGCTATGTTCAAGATTGTTGATGTATTCCAATTATCTATTGTAATGCAGTAGTCAATTTATAGAAAACCAGGAGATTTTAACTGGATGGGAAGAAGATATTGCTAATATAGCCAAAAATCTTTTGGAAGAGCAGAGTCCAAGGCAGTGAGTAATACATAACTATTGCACACCTTTGCATTTGTTGATGTTTTGTTATGTTTTAAACTGTATCTATGTACTAATAATCTGGTGTGGTTGTAAGATGGTAGTGATTATTCACTTTGTTATACAGATTGTATATCATTCGAGGGAAGCTTAAAAATGTTATTGAGCATAATGTATCTCCAGATTATATTTTCGATGTAAGCTCAATCTATCTTTTAATCATGTTTTATACCCGTCGGAACTCATGTTTCAACAGCTAGGCCTTTAACCAACTTTTACTTGAAGACAGACTCTTATTGCAGAACTGAAGAAGAACTCAGATGGGCCGATACAAGCCAAAATCAACACTTTATATCAGGATTATAACAATGTGAGATGAGATATCTGATTATCTGACATACAATTATTGTTTAATCTTAATATTATCAATTATTGGAGTAACATTTCTTCTGCTCATAACCAGCGGGGGCGTCTGTTGGAGGATAAGTTAACAACTCTAATGAAAAATAAGGAAGAAGGTGCCGGCAAAAAGTTCCATGACCAGAAAAAGGATGTCCAAGAATTCATGAGAATTGAAGGTATAGAAGCACAGCCTTATGTTTTTTGTTTCATTTTCCTTGCATGCTATCTCACCATAAATAATACACCAGGACTTATTTCGGCATAATTTACTGCAAAGCTGATGATCCTCATGTTTCTGTTTCATTTACCTCCCATTCCCTGTCACTGTATATAATGCACAAGGACTCAACCTTCTCCTTTTGGCAGAATTTACTGCAAAGTTCATGAGCTTCTACAAGTCCGAAATCACCAAAAATATGAGGGAGAAAAGCATTGCTGAAGCTGGAACTCAAAATCCTTGAGAATATCTGGCGTTTAACTATATACATAGTGTGCGTGATTATGAAAAAAATAACTTGTGACCTTCAAGAAAGCTTGTCTAAAGTACAAGTCATGCAATTTATACTCGCAGTATGTAAACCTTAACGAAAGTCTGTTTATCGTGACATATATACTGCTGTTTGCCAGTCAATTTGATCTGGTCATGTCACACTTGGTTTAAGCAAACTAGATTAACTCCATGTCATCAGAAACAACTCATTCTTTGAGGTCACCACCAGGTAACCTTGTTTACACTAGTTTCATACAGTGAATGCTCTTCGTAGTATCTCTCTTACATGGCCCAGGGAAAGGTCTTTTTTCATATAATTGGCATACCACAAGTGCAGTCCTGGTGGGTGCAGCAAGTGTAGAGTTTTTGTCACATATGCATATCATTGTCTGCGTCCTGCTTAAGCTTAGCTAAGTTATATATCATATATATGCTTGCTGGATGATGCCAGAATTGATTCATATGGTGGGCTCCACCTTGGCTAGTGGGCCCCTGCATTTGGCAAATGGGCCCTTCATGGGTGCCCTTAGGCCTTATGTCAACAGCTGCTCAGCATATGCACGGTTACCGAATTCCAACCCGTAATTAGGCGCCACGTTCTAAAATTCACTCGAACGTCCCTCTTTCATACTGCCGGTCAGCATTCCGTACCTTCTCAATTTGGCTGCGTATTGCACATAGGGATATCTAGTATTTGCTCCACTCTCGACGTCCTCGCGAAACGAAAAGCCGACCTCTCTTCTCCAGTTCCCCTCGATTTCTTCAACCGATCCTGCGCGATCGCCTTTCTCGCAGTGGGGAATCCAAGATGGTGTCGGCGAATTGCGAGATGGCGGTGTACTGCTTCGACACCCTCGTCGCCCACTATAACAGCGAGCAGCCGACTCCCCCGACTTTTGAGGGAGGCCAGCAGTAAGTTTCTTTTGATGTTGTTGGGTTCTGATCAATCTTTGCTGTCGTTTTGGTGTGATTCGAATCTGGTTTTATTTTGATTTCTTGTCTAATTTGTGTTCTTCGGTTTGTTCCGTGATGCGGTTGCGCGTTTGGTGTTTGTTAGCTGGGTTCTCTGTGGAAAAGGGAAAAAATTGGAACGCTTAATGGTGATGATTTTGGATCTTTTTTTGGTTCCATACTACTGCAGATCGCCTGTCTTAAAGATTTAGTTCTTGCTTTTTGTTTTTTGGTTCGTAATTTCGGAGTTCAAAATATGTCAGGTTTTCCGCACCTGGAACTCCCAAACACCCAGGAGTCCACCAAAACTACAGCAGAAATTACACCACAAATAACATAGCAAACATCCAGAGATCCACCAATGGCCCCCCCAGCCAGAAAATCCACAAGTTTAAATACTACAAAATGACCACCCAGAACCATTACTAAGTAATTACAAATATCCGACCACCTAAAGATCCAGCAACAACATCCGGATCCAGCCAAATTAACACTCAACGCGTCGCCTTGGATACCTGCCCAGTTTTTGGATTTAGCATGAAATGTTCTTCTATTCCTCTCTAGCCAAATTGCCCAAAGAACATCCATTCACCAACTTGGCCAGCACTTCCTGCTCTCCTGCAAAACATGAGGAGGTTCCACTGAAACAAGTTAGTGACATTCTTTGGTACCCCTCTACAATAAAAAATCTTCTTAGTCCACTGCCAAATATGCTGCACATTGTGACATTTCACAAAAAGATGACTGACGGATTCCTCACTTCCACAAAAAATACAACTTGTTACTTAACCACCTTCTTGTGGTCAGATTATCTTTGGTTAGAGTGCAATTATTACATGCCAAACAGAGAGGAGCTTTAATCTTTCCATAAACCCAAAACACTTTAGAAAGCTTCCTCCCTTAAGGAACCTATATAAGGATTTAACTGTAAGAATATCATCAATAGTCCATTTCCACTTGGGTTTATCTTTCTCCAGCCCACCTTCTATTCCACATTTCACACAATTCATCAGCTTGTGCTCTTGCAAAAGAGTGTCATTCAGTGATTGGGTTCTCTTCAATATTTGAAAATACCAATCACTTCCATCCCGCATTTGCAACCAAGACATCCTCATTCCAGGTAATAGCAAAAAGTGCTGGAAATCTCCCTACCAAGGTACACTCCATCCACAAATATTTCCAAGATCTGACAGACTTCTCATTATTAACATCCCAATGCAAACCTGTTTGAAACACCTGCTCGATCTGTACACCTCTCCAAAAAGGGGAGAGTTTATCAGAATTCTATTACTTTAACATCTCCATCTTATATTTTTGTAATATCTATTTCGAATAACAGTAGCCCATGGCTGTTAATTCGCTGGCAAGAGTCTGCACCATTTAGGCAAAAAGAGTCACATTCATCTCATCAATATATTAATAATTTCTAACTCTCCAAACTCTTTTCTTTTACAAACTTTTTGTCAATTGGCCAAATAATACACTCTCCTTTCTTCACTATCTCTTTTCCACAAAAAACCACTTCGCAACTTATCAATTCTCTTCCTTACCCAAGCAGGTAATCTAAAGAGCAAGATAATAGACAGGTATTGCACTATGAACAGAATTTCAAAGTTACACGACCATCTAGTGATAATAACTTTCCTTTCCACGCATTTTCTCCACTTTTTCGATCACAGAAAGCCTATCCTGCTTCCTTAATTTACTTTCATGAAGAGGTAGTCCCTGATACTTAATAGGCATAGATTCCCTCTTACAATTTAGAATCCTAGCATAATAGTCCCCTGTGCTGTTTCTGCCACATATAAGCCAGAGAGTTTTTCTCAAAATTAAATTTCGTTTCAAGCACAACCTCAAAAGAGCACAAAATGAACTTCAGGATCATAAAATTCCTTTTCTCAGCATGCAGAAAAACTATAATATCATATGCATATTGTAAATTTACCAAACCATTTGGGATCAACTTTAAAATATGTTAAATTATCATATAGATTCATAAAATCACCCTCCCTGTTTCTTTTCTTAATTTTTTTCCACTTGCGAAGATGGTCTTGACGTTCTTATTGTTAATTAAATCGGAACTAATAACATAAAAGTAAAAGAAATTAAATGAAGATCAAACAAAACAATCAGCTGAATATATAATGTAAATTAAATCCAATTAGGATTTTGACTAATCTATGTTAAATTAGGTTATTGGCACGACAGCGATTTCATAGTTACTTTGTTTTTTTTCAAAGATTTTACTTTTGGCTTGCACTTCTAGTGACTATCTGAAACTTTTGTGGTTTTAGATTATTGATAATGTTCTGTAGTACTTGTACTGTTTAACCTTCATTGCAGCTACATTAGGGTCGCTGAGATGTTTCCTGTGTATTGTAGTTGTAACTGGATATTTGTTTTCCTGTTATCTTGTGCTTGTACTCATCTTGGTGATTTCTTATTTCAGCCCACTATTCGTTACTTGGAAGAAAGCAATCAATGGTGAGGAGCCACGGTTGCGAGGCTGCATAGGAACTTTAGAAGCCCGTTGCTTGATCAATGGCTTTAAGGATTATGCATTAACAAGGTATGTTGGAACGATGTGGCATAGTGGTTCTTTAACTATAAAGTAACCTCTTCTTTTTCTCAGTGCTTTGAGGGACCGACGGTTTCCACCAATTCAAGCTAAAGAATTACCGTATTTGGAATGCACAGTTTCTGTACTAACTGATTACGAGACTGCTCTCCATTACCTAGATTGGGAGGTTTGCTTCTTCTTCTTTCTTGTGTTGATAGAGCTTTTCTTTTCTTTACCTACCATAAATATATATATTGGGTATTTAGTTATTTACCACTTGCGACAGGGCCATTATTTCATCATCATGGAGAAAGAGAATTCTTTTTTTTTGCAATAGATCTTTCCTTAATGCAACAATTAGAATATTTGTGGGATTTTACTTGAGTAAAATGTGTCAATTTTAGTTGATAATTAATAGAGGGAATCTAAACAGGCTTCCATTTTCAAACTGTTGGGGTGTGTCCTTTTGCAAATGTTATTAGGCAAGAATAATTAAGGTTATATACCTTCTAATATCATGAAGGGGTGCTCTTATGCCCTTGTTCGACTTTCCACTAAATTCTTATGTGTACTCTATTCTTGATAGCAAATGAACTTGGTGAGTTAGTTATATGAATCATTGATAAATAGGTGGGGAATTCAAGACCGTATCCGATTTTACCGAAGTCACTCCTGCACAATGATGATTTGTTTTATCTGAATAATTCTAAACTTGCTGTTGTGCTTCTGGTCATCAGTGGCATCTTCTGCAACTTACTGCCAGATCCACTAATTTATAGCCTGGGTAGGATAACTGCATTCTATCCTGTGATATGCTATATAGCAAGTGACACTATCGAAGATGGCAACCAATCAAATGCATGACGAGCAGTAGTGGTTGCTATGAATATTTTTACAACTTTAGATGCTGGGTAGGAACTACCAGTAGAGTAGATCTACTTAGCCAATTGCTTGTTGCAGTGAATATAGTTTCAAATGTTTACATGGATTCTCTATTTCTCTGGAAAATAACTAGTAATTAGCGAATTGCTTGTTTTTGTGTTTATTAGCTTACTTCTTTTGTTGCCCTATGTATGATGAGTAGGAGTGAAAATGGGTTAGGTAAACTCCGATTTGGCTCGCTATTTGATTAGATCTGGATAAGATTTGGGTAAACAATTTCTACATGATTTTGGATACAGATAGGTTTTATATAAAACTGGATACGGGATACAAGTTGGTAATGATTTTTCAGATATTGATATCAAATATCCCGATATCCGTTTATCCACATATTTTTTATAAAATTTACAGGTTTTAGTTTACTTATTTAGATGATGAATACTAATATTGTTATTAATAATGTGTTCTATGTTGTCTATACAGATTGATTTTGCTAACTTTATGTATTTAACATGTAAGAAATATTGAAACTTAGTATTTTATGTTAATTGTGTCAAAAAAAGGACTATAATTTGTTTGAAATTTGATTTATATCCGTTTAAGATATGATACTCTATATAAAAATTATTCGATTCTTATTTAAAAATTATTCATATCAATTTAGTTAGGATATAGTTTTAAATTTTATTATACATGTTATATATGTATTCAAATTGGATAAAAGAATAAGAATATGGATGTGAGTTGAGTTCCATCCGATTCTTATTTGATCTATTTTCACCCCTAACGACGAGTCCTGAGGGTGATAAAATTTGTTTTTGTTTGCAGATTGGAAAGCATGGTTTAGTTATTGAATTTACTGACACCAATTACAACACGAGGCATAGTGCGACTTACTTGCCTGATGTTCCTGCTCATGAAGGTAACACCATCTTCTTTTTCGGTCTCCACATTTCATCTTCTCCCTGTTCACTTTGCTGTGTAGAATAAGGTACTGCAGCTTCATACAATTAATACCCTTCTTTTTCTGACTTGTTATACACAACCTTATTCAACTTCGCCTTCGTTTATTCTGACCAGGTTGGACGAAGACTGAAACAATTGACTCACTAGTGAGGAAAGCAGGCTATAATGGTGTCATCAATGAGACTCTAAGGAGGGAACTCGGTGTCACCCGCTACCAGAGCACGCTATACACCATGCACTACAACGACTATGCCTCATATGTCAGGATGAACAGAGGAGCAGCCCCTGAAATCAATGGGGCTTCTACAACTAACGGGATAATGACCAATTATTCATTTTATTAAGCAGCTTTGTAATTATTATTGAAGCTGCAAGTGTAAGGTTATGTTCTCTCTTGACCTGAGAGCAGTTGGGGGCATATATACCTGTTTCAAGCTCATCCATCTGCTATCATTTTGTTCCAGAATGTTACCAGATAGGAAATCGATAGGAAAGCTGACAAATTCCTCATGAACTATAATATTTTAAGGCCTTTGTCCATGTCAAAATATTTTATCATTTCAGATATCATTATTCATATATTTTGAGTTCAAAGTATCAAAGTTGTTAATAGTAGTTTCACTTACAAATGAGTTGAAGTATTCCAGGTGCAACCGTTTCTTGCGATGTGAAATAGCAGCAGAACCTCATCACTTAATTGGACTATGACATCTATGCTGGATCTTTAAAATTTATTTTAAACCGTATGAGTGGGCAATTAATAATCTTTTTTTCCTTCTTAATTCATATTCAGCTCTCCAGCCCAGCCCAGCCCAGCCCAGCCCATTGGGCTCATTAAATTAGCCGGTTTATGCCGGCATTGAGAGAGAGAGAGAGAGAGAGAGAGAGAGCGCAATGGCGGAGAAGGGCGAGAACGGCGTTAAAGTCGTGCGGGAGAAGCTGTGTCGGCGCTGCAAGACGACCTTCTCTCCGACTTCTAATACGCGATCGTCGTGCCGATTTCACCCTTCTTTCTTCGTCTCCCGACGCCACGACGACCAGAGGAGGTGTATTTATTCACCCCCAACCTCTTCCTTTCTTCTTAGTAGAACTTAAATCTCAACTCAAATTCTTGTATGGTTATACTAGCGCAGTCTGATTTAGTGGCAATAATATCGTAATAACATGCCTTGATCATGGCACTTTCTAGTTGGCAAGATTTACAATTGATGAAGCATCTACTGACAATAAGGTAGTCTATTTCTTCTGTTATATTGTGGTCCTAATCTTTGCTAGTATGATTAACTTTGGGCAAAACTAATTGGAACATCAAGATAGTTAGAATGGATGGTTTCCAGTTAGGCCAATGTTACAGCAACTTGTTGGTGGATCATGTTATAGTACTCTTTCCTAGATAGTTCATTTTTAGTAGAAAAATAGTCCATTACTGGGACTGCATTTCTATTGTATTTGGCTATTGTAGGTCTACTCGACTGGATTATGTCTAGGCGCATCTTGACAGCAGTGAAAATAATTCATATCAGCTATAAAACCTCCATGTCCAGTGTTTCTTTTACATTTGCACCATCACAGAATAGAAGATACATTTTTGGTGGTTCTTTTTGACAAAAGGCCAAGCCCTAATTCATTGAAACAAAACACATCTGAATTTGATGGAAAAGAACCACCAAAACTCCAAACACAGCATATTCCCCCCAGGTAACAGCAAAACTGCATACAAGAACAACCAAATCCTAGGCGGGAGAGTTCAAAGGTTGACAATCACAGCACACTCACAATGCTACCAACATCCATAAACAAACCAAACATCTAACCAACCATAGCAGAATTAATATTCGCACAAAAAAATGTAAGTTGCATACCACTGAAACAGAATTTAAAACACCATCATTTGTATCAAAATATTAATCAAGTTTTTATATGCGTTAGCAGAACCCCATCCAATCAGGGATCCTTGATGCCAGACTCCATTCGTCGTCTTTCAGATTCATCACCACTCCAGTAGAGATGCCTTTTTTGCACCTTTCTTCTCCTAATTGCCTGCTCAATATCAGAACAAAGATGTTTTTTTTATATTGCAAGGCTTTTTAGGATTTTGAACAGTCATTAAAGATTCTACTGCTTCTTTCAATCCACATGCTCCAGATCAGAGCAGCAATCCAAACTAAGAACAACTTAGTATCAACTTTATTTGACAGAATTTTCTCCCCCCACAAAAACATTTCTAGTAGTTATCTATCAATTCGGGTTGCAATTTTATGGCAGTTTAGATGCTGCAACAAATAAGTCCACGTATGGAAGATAACATTATTTTTAACAACAAGTCATGCAGAATTATAGATGTTAGTTGTGTATATGAACGACATGATGTAGCAAGTTTCCTGCTCTATCAACTTTCACGTGTTATCATAGATTCATAATAACTTTCGCATGTCATTATAATACCTCATTCTTCCTTGATTAGATACTAATGCATATGTCGATTCTAAAGAAGTGTTGTCTAGAATCACTATTTTGTTGTTATATGTATTTCTTATATGTTTTACCGCATGGGAAATATTGTAACTAAAATTTTAATACTCTTTTCTTTCATTTCTTTTTCATTGAAGGTACTATGAACTTGGTCCAGATGATCCGCCCTATGCTGCCAAATTCTATGATTGCTGTGGTGCTGAGGATCCGGAGGCATTGGGTTGTAAAACTGACGTTCATGTCTCATATGACGATGATTGATTGATCTCTGTGGACTTAAATATAGTTGTAACATTCCCATAAAAGTTGACTACTCTATGTTGTGCCTATATCTAGTCGTGGCAGTTCTATAAATTGTATGAACAAGTTGTTCAAATGTAGGTTTCTACTCATCAACATTTTGATATCCATAAGTGCAAAAGACTTGTTCTTTATCCTCGATGACTTGAGATATGCAATTGGTTGCCATGGATGAACCTCTGAAATTACTTGCTGTTTCAACATGACAAAAGTAACAGGAAAACAGATTATTGAATCCTTGGATTAGATCATTGGAAATACTTTGCCCCATTGCAATTCCTTTTGTCTGTTGACGTTGCAGTGCCCATTGAATCCTTCCCACTGCAGACAGGGAGCGGCTATTTCACATACACAGCAGAAGCACTGCACCACATAGAAAAGCTATTAGGAACTTAGCAAGCTACAAGAAGTTCTGTTTGTGATACTTGGTTCATGGATCCACATTGCTTTCTTGCAGTCTAAAAGAGCAGGTATGTCAATAAATTACTTTCAACCAATGTATTGGTCATCATCCTTTTTGGAGAAGGTTTACCTCTCATTTTTATACAATCTTACAGAAGGCTTATATAAAGTTTGTGGCTATCTAGATTATTAGACATATGATATGCTGAGGAGTGAGGAGTTCAGAGTCTGCATATATAACTAAGCTCAGCCACTTTTCTTCAATCACACTTTTGAGGATGGACATACCATGCTGCAGTAGCTCTCATGGGAAGTAGTTGCGAAGGGAAATTTGCAACATAGATATCTTGGATGAGGAAAGTCCTTCAGTGCCACCTGTTGTCAACGCAAACATGATCATCATATAATTTTAGTAAGATCTAGAGAGAGAGAGAGAGAGAGAGATCTCACTGGTCCCCTCTCAGCAACAAGAACAACATCTTTTGAAACATTGATGTTTAGTTTGGGGCAAAAGTTGACGGTGTCGATCTCATAGCAATCATCATCGTCCTTGGTTACATTATCGTTGACGGTGTCGATCTCATAACAATCACCACCTTTGTCCTCAGTGTTTTTCTCCATTGTCTTGGAGATTTGCGTCTTGCTATCCTCCTCCTTTACTATGGTTCAGAGATCCTCTTTGGAGAAAGGAATAAGAAGACACATGAGAAAGGAAGGGTATTCACTAGAAGCATAGAGGAAGTTGAAGAGTTTAAGTGGCTAATTTTTCTTTTTTATTACACTCTCGTCCTACTACTACAACTTGAGTTGGATTCTCACACGTGCTTTTCTTATGACTTCCTACATATCTATTCTACAGCAGGTCAAGCATCGATTTTTTAAAACATTTCGAAAGGAGGTCTCCCCTCTTCGATCCTTGATGCTTATTAATTCCTTTTGTTCATTAATTTTTATCGAATTTATGCAGTTTTCTATTTAATGCAGTTTTCTATTTAATGCAGGTTTAGATGGGGAAGGATAACAGGCTGTAAGCACTATTCCCATGGAAAATGTTAAGTGTTATTGTCCTCTCATTCCAAGTAAGCCCCCTTTTTTTTGTGCAGCAGAGCTTTGTTCACCATTTGATTTATCATTGGGTTTTTTTCCCTCCCTTGCAGTGGTCAAGATCTCTGCTTCTGCTATCCACTGATGGTCTAATTATCATGGAACTAAAATTATTTTATAAGGATTTCTACCATGATTATTATGATTAATGGTGAAATCTGCATTACAAGGGATCACATTATTTTGCTGCTAGGTTTTGGGATAGTTGTACGCATTCTTTATCAGAAAACATCTTCGACTGAAAGAATGGATAATGTTTTTTTTTTCTTCTGGAAACCATATGCAGTTTATTCTATGTTTACTGAATACTGACATGTTACTTATTTTATTCCACATTTGTTCTAAGGATGATTCAAGTTATCTCTATCGTCCTAATCCTTTTTGCTTACGAAAAACATGAAGTAGGATTATTGATCATTTGTTTTGAAATCAATGCTGCAAAGGTGGTGACTGAGGAGCTGAACTTTGTATTCAATAGGAGTATTTGGTGATTCGGGCGAATTACTCTATCTAATGAACTTAACAAAGTCACAACATAGAGAGTATGCTGACATTAGAATTAGATCATTTAAAATACATTGCCCTCTCTCACCTTTAGTTTTGATTAGGAACATAAAGTAACTTTATAAGTAAGTTCAATATAGTTACATTGCTCCATTTTTTTTCCCTTTTGTCTACTTCTTTGAGACATTGCAGTGCCCATTGGCTCCTTTCCACTGCAGACAGGGAGCAGCTACTTGACACACAGAGCAGAAACACTGCAAAAGATAAACGGGCTTTTAGCAACAAGAAGTGCTGAGACTTTGCAAAATTACTTCACAGATGCATAATGCTTCTATTATCTTATGAATAGATCTTACACCAAATGATGTTTACCACTAATACTTTGGTCATCATACCTTCCTGCAGTAGCTCTCGTGGGAAGTACTGTGGAAGGGGAAGTTGCCGCATAAATATCTTGGATGAGAGAAGTCCTTCAGTGCCACCTATTTTCCACAAACATTAGAATCAGATAAGATCATTAGTCTTACTTGAGAAAGGAAAGAGAACAAGATGAGAACTGGCTAGAGAGAGATCTCACTGGTCCCTTCTCAGCAACAAGTACAACATCTTCAGAAACATTGATGTTTACTTTGCGGTCGAACCCGATAGAATCAATTTCATGATAATCATCGCCATCCTCATCATCATATTCTTCTACCGTCACGTTGTTCTTTTTCCTATCCTCCTTCATGATTAAGAGGGCCTCTGTGAGGCAAGGGATGAGATTCTGCATGAAAAGACCTTTTGCTTTATCATAATTATCATAGTCGTCATCATCATCGGTTTCGTCTATGATCTCGATGTTCTCATTGTTATCTTTCTTTTTCTCCATGATTGAAAATGCTTCGGTAAGGAAAGGGATGAGATTTTGCATGAAATGGACTTTTACTTTGTCATAATAATCATCATCACCATCTTCTTCATCATCACCTTCATCTTCTGTCTCGATATTCTCATTGTTATTCTTCTCCCTTTCCATGACTAGAAGAGCCTCCATGATGAATCGTATGAGGTACCGCATGAAGAGGCCTTTTGCTTCTTCATCATCATCGTCGTTGTTGCTTCTATCTTCCATGACTGAAAGGACCTCCTTGAGAAAAGGGATGAGTTGCTTCTTTAATTGGCTTTTTGCTTCATCGTCATCATCGTCATCGTCGTCATCGTCGTCATCGTCGTCGTCATTGTTGTCATTGTCGTCATCATCATCATCAACGACCTCATAGAGATCATAATCATCATCATCAACAACCTCATAGAGATCATAATCATCATCATCATCACCATCGCTGTCATCGTCTCTGTCTTCCATCTCAGTTTTTCCCATCATCTCCACAAGTTTCTCCATTATCATAAAGATGTCTTCTTCTTCCATGATTCAGAGGTCCTATGTGGAGAAATCAATGAAAAGGTTCATGATAAAGATGGCCTTTGCATTTGTATAGAAGCATGAAGTCATGGGGTTTAAGCAATTTATTATACTTGTTATATTATCATCTTTTATTGCTAAAAAGAAGGTCGACCTATTCAACGCAAGGCATTGACATATGAGGATGGTTTTAGTTATATATTTGTCCCATCCAGAGCTATAAGATTATCTTTGGGCAAGAAATAGGACAATATCTTGTGAGTTGAGACTTTGATCTTGTCCAATGTGGAGTACATGTATTTCATTTTGCTTATGTTATTTGGTGAGAATTGGTTGATAATTCAATTGTGAGAATTGGTCCTGCATAAAATAAATGGATATCTTTACACAACCTTCATGAATTTTTTTTCAAATGTATAGTTGTCACTACATTCTTTAAAATATTATAATAATCATTGAAAAGTTGGATGGAACATAGTTTGATGCAGGTTAAAATGGCAAATTGTATAGGTAAACATATATATATATATATATATATATATATATATATATATATATATATATATATACATTCTTTTTTTCTTTTTTTCTTTCTGATCTTAACACATTACTTTTGTCAATACTGCATTACTTGGAAGGATGAATGAAGTTCTTTTTTCTTTTTGGGTACATCTTGACACATTACTTTCTTCAATATATTTTCAGTTATGCTTATGTTGGAGGTTAGTGGCGGCGTCTTTCAATGATTCTTGCTTTTCTCGTCATTGGGGGTTCACCTGGCTGTGCACCTGTAACTGCTGTACTGCAACAGAGCCGCAGGATGACTTAAGCCATTTTCGCCTACGAATCTATTTGGGTAATGTATTTCTTGTATTTTATCTGTACCTTGGGCATGAAACTCTCTGAAAGTTATTGTTGTTTAATCACGAGAAAAGAAAAATTGTATGTATGCTGAAAATAGTATTAGAGGATTAGATAATTGGAATTTCTTTGTCAATTTCTCCCCTTTTGTCTACAGGATTACAAATTAAAAGAAAAAGAAAAAACTTCTGCATTTGCTCTTCCTTTTAACTACTTTGAGAGGTTGCAGTGCCCATTGGCTCATTTCCACTGCGGACAGGGAGCGGCTACTTTGCATAAACAACAGAAGCACTGCACCACATGAAACAGCTGTTAGATACTTGGTTCGTGGATCCATTTATTGCAGCATTTCAAGATCAGGTATTGCAGTAAATTTAGTACGACCACCCTCCTTTTGGAGATGGTTTACCTATCATTTGTGTGAAATTTTACCAGGGCTTATAGTTTATAAAGATTTGAATTGTTTACAGACCCCATTTTGTATCTACGCAGATTACTTATTGGGCATCAGATATGCTGAGGATGGATATACCTTACTGCAGTAGCTCTCATGAGAAGTAGTTGCAAAGGGAAATTTCCACATAGATGTCTTGGATGAGGGAAGTCCTTCAGTGCCACCTATTGCCATCGGAAACATATTAGATAATTAAGATCCTGTAATCTAGATCTCTATGCATGTAGAGAGAGAGAGAGAGAGAGAGAGAGAGAGAGAGATCTCACAGATCCTTTCTCAGCAACAAGAACAACGTCTTCTGAAACATTGAGACTTAGTTTCCGGCCAAAGTCAGCGGCTCCAATCTCGCAGCACTCATCACTATTGTCTTCATCTCATAACAGCCATCATCCTCATTGTCATCGTCATCATCAATATCATCATCACTATCATCATTGTCTTCATCTTCCTTCTCGAATTCCTGGATCATCTCCTCAATCCTTCTCATTGCCTTCAAGATCTTCTCCTTGACATCCTCCTGTTTCTCCATGATCTAGAAATTACCTGTGGAGAGAGGAATGAGGAAGGAAGACCTTTTGCTATTGACCAGAGAGGAAGTCAAAGAGTTTAAGCAACTAATTGTCTTTATTACACCATCTTCCTGTTATTGGTTGAAATGAACACTGTACAAACTAAACTATTTAAAGGGTCTGGTGTCACATCGGCCCATCTACTTGTATGATTTTAATACCTTGAGAATTTAAATGATCTCTCTCTCTGGTATCGGTCGATTTATGGTTCGTGATTCCTGTATGGTTTAGCATTGAACTCTTTGGAAAATTACACTCAATAATAGCTTTGGGTGGCATTTTGGTTTGTAAAGAAATAATACTTATTAATAAATTATGTCTCTCTTAAATATATTTTATAATTAAACACTTATTTATATATATTAAAGATATGATAAGCATAGTTTTTATAGAACAGAAAATGATTAGAATACCCTCTCTATATTTTAGCTTACTATTTTTTTGAGTAAGATTTAACTGCATTCGTTTGATTCAGCTATGGAAATATATCTTCGTGTGCGGATAATTTTATTTGATTCAGATTTTTCTCTATTCAATTTTTGGCCATCATACGATGCTGCTGCAGTAGCTCTCACGGGAAGTTTTGTTGAAGGGGAGATTCCCGTGTAAGTATCTTGGATGAGAGAAGACACAAATTTTCCAGACAAATATCAGAACCGATAAGAGTGGTAAGAGCTGTATCAGGAAGAACAAGATAAATTTAGAGGGTTAAATATATTTTACTTTTTTATATTTATTTTTTAAATTATTTTAACATTCTGTATTTTAAATAAAAATTAAATTAGTTTTTGTACTTACGACTGAAGACCATTAGTTTTTCCATCTAAATCAAACTAAGCACGCTTAAAAAATTTCTTTTGTATAGAATGGAGTACTGAAATGGAGTATAGAATGTGAGGTAAGGGATGCGATTCTGCATGAAAAAGAAGTTTTACTTTTGTATAGAAGCATGGTGGATGTCAAAAGGTTTAAGCAATGTATTATCCGTATGGCATTATCATCTTTTATTGCTAGAAAGGAGGTCGACCTATTCAACGCTTACCATTGACACATTGAAATGGTTTTAATTTTCTATTTTGGCCCATCTACAGTTTTAAGATTAGCTTTGGGCAAGAAATAGGACCCCCCCAAAAAAAAAAAAATCCTGAGAGTTTGATCAAGTCCAATGTGGACTACGTGGATTCCATTTTACTTGAGTCTAATTCCGTCAGATGGAAAGAGGTTGGTGCAGGTAGCAATGGCAAATTCTATAGATATATATTTCTCTGTTGCTTGTAATTAGTTTTCAATTGGAAGAGTTAAGATCTAAGTTAGTGTTGGGAAATCACTGCTCGAATATGAATATTTTTGTAAACTTTGAGCTAAATATTAAGTTGGATATATACATTATTTACGACGGAGTAGAATAGAAAGAACTTAAATAGAACTTTAATGCTAAATATTTACTTATTTAAATTTATAAAAGTAAGTGAACGAAAATTAGTTTTAAGATGAATCTGACAAATATCTCTCAGCTTTAGCTTAACAAAGTCAAACGAAGAAAAGAAAGCATACAGAAACTGGGATTAGATCATTGGAAGTAGTTTACCCTTCTTATATTCCTCTTTAGCTTCACGAGAAACAGAAACATCTTTTAAGAAAGCTTGATTTATTTACATCAGTTCCTTCCACTCTATTTACATTAATGTTCACTTTATCTACTCTCTGTGTAATATGGCAGTGCCCATCTGATCCTTTCCATTCTCGACATTCAGGAGCAGGTTTCCCACAGACAAGGCAGTAACACTGCATCAGATAGAACAACTCTGTGAAAAAGAATGATAGATTAACAGAAAAATGGTCTTGAATTGCTTATACACCCTCAATGCTAATATATACATGCACTTTCTGATTAATAAACTTTTTTCTCTAAGTATTCCAAGTAGTTTAGAGTTATATATGTAACAAAGATTAGCCACGCAACTTTTCTCTAACCAAACTTTGAGGATGAATATACCTTTGCGCAGTAGATCTCATGGGAAGTAGTTGCAAAGGGGCGATTGCCGCATAGATGTCTTGGATGAGGGAAGTCCCTCAGCGCCACCTTTTGATAACACAAATATGATCATCATACGAGATTAATAAGTTCATTTAGTCTAGATCTAGAGAGCCGAGAGAGAGAGAGAGAGAAAGAGAGAAATCTCACTTTTCCCTTTTCAGCTGTAATGGCTATGTCTTCTGAAACAAACTGGTTTCCTTTGCAGGGAGAGTTGTGGTCGATGGGGATGATCTCATAGCAATCATAGTTACTCGTCGTAGATTTCTTCTTGCCACCCTTCTTTTCCATGATTCAAAGGCCCTCTATCACTCTATGGAGAACAGGAATGAGAGACCTTACAAGAAGGAAACAAGCCTTTTAATATCAACTAGACGCAAGAACAAGTCAAAGAGTTAAATAAAAAAACAAAGAAACAACTAACTATCTTTATTGAAATGGGCCCTTTTGTTATTAGAGGAAACAGCTCATCATCATCTTCCTGCTAGAGGATTTTTTTTTTTCTTTTAACAGAAGTCTTGAGCCTCAGTTTCATTATTAAATACTATCACCTTCTTGTTAGGTGTTGTTGATAGAAATAAAGATCAGGTCGTGTTTACTATTGAAATGGATTTAATTTCATAAGGTCCATATATATATATATATATATATATATATATAAATACTTTGAGATGTTGATGATGGGGCACAAGTATTTAATAAAAAGTAAGATATATATAGAGAGAGAGATATCTCACTGGCCCCTTCTGACAACAACAAGAACCTCTTCAGAAACATTGAGGTTAGTTTACTGCAATCTCGTTATGGTTTTCTTCTACTGTCTCGATATAATTCTTACTATCCTCCTCTTTTCTTATAAGCTAAGCATTGCACCCTTGTTCTTTTCATCTTTTATTTCAATCTCCTCAGTGGAACTAAGAGTGTTCAATAAGTAATTATCTCTATTTGCTTGTACCATCAAGATACTGAGATGTGTGTTATTCCATATTGGCCCGTACCTCAACAGTTATACTATTATATTTGGTAAAGAATAGGAGCATCATAGACTTTGATGCAGAGTTTTTAAAAAAAAGAGTATATATAAATCTTTAAAATACTTCTTCCTTTAGTTATTCATTAAATTTTTTGTTAAAAAATATTATAACTAATTTATGCTCTTTAAGAGGGCTATTTTACCCTTAATTAATTCAGAGAAAAAAGATAGAAAATAAATAAAATGACCTAACTTAAAAATGGGCTACTGTTGAGGATGTAAACAAAAAAAAAGCATGTGTAATAACTGGAAAATCTTGAACATAAATATTTTGTGAAATTTAAGCTAAATATTAAGTGGGCTCCACATATTATTTAGATTAGGTTAATAGTTGATAGAAAGAGTTTAAAGAAATGCTTTAGTGTTATAAATTTATAAAAAAAATGAATGGAAAATGATTTTAAAGTGACAATCATGCCAATAAAGAATTAAAAAATGAGCTTAATACCACATCTACTGTTTAGAAAACGTTGGTTGAGTGCCTATCAAGTTTCATTAAGCTTTGGGCTCCAAAGAATATCAATGTTATGGGATGAAGAAATCTTTGGTATGATATAATTTTTTCCAGACTTTGGTTGCACTAGAACAGATGCTTTCACTATTCACTGAGAACAGAAATAGAAGCTTATTTTGGGACTAGAAATGTTCATTAAAAGTCTTATTTGATTTGAGATTAAGTTCCGAACTTGATTAGTTAATTTTATTTTTTAGTCTTAATTTTTTAAAAAATAAATTTAATTAGATATGAAAAAAAAATATTTAGAATCCGAACTGATTTAAAGGATTCTTAAACTCAAAGCAAATAAGGCCTAATTTATCTTCCCTGTTGGCTCCAACTTTGTAACCATTTCTATTGTTACAGTGTTATAGAAGAGACCAACTTTGTATTGGATAAATGTGTTTGGTGATTCTGACAACTATCTCTCAGCTTTAATTAAACAAAGTCAAACGAAGAAAAGAAAGCATACAGAAACTGGGAGTTGATCATTGGAAGTAGTTTACCCTTCTTATTTCCTCTTTAGCTTCAGAAGAAACAGAAATATCCTTTTAAGAAAATGTGACTTTTTTACAATACTCTTCTCTTTATGTACTTTCTGTGTGATATGGCAGTGCCCATTTGATCCTTTCCACTTGCGACATTTAGGAGCAGGTTTATCACACACAAGGCAGTAACACTGCACCAGATAAAACTACTCTGTGAAAAAAGAATGATAAACCAACAGAAAAAAAACATGCTTTTAAATTGCTTAATTATACACCCTCAATGCTAATCTATACACTTTCCGATAAGTAGCATTTATATTATTCCAAGTAATTCAGAGTTATATATGTAACAAAGATCGATTAGCCATGCACTTTTCTCTAAACCAAACTTTGAGGATGGATCTACCTGTCTGCAGTAGCTCTCGTGGGAAGTAGTTGCAAAGGGAAGATTGCCGCATTGATGTCTTGGATGAGGAAAGTCCTTCAGCGCCACCTTTTGATAACACAAACGTGATCATCATATGAGATTAATAAGATCATGTAGTCTAGATCTAGAGAGCCGAGAGAGAGAAAGAAAGAGAGAGAGATCTCACTTTTCCCTTTTGAGCTATAACACTTATATCATCTGAATCATTGTGGTTTTCTTTGCTGGGAAAGTCGGAGGCGTCGATCTCATAGCAATCATCGTCAATCTCATAGCAATCATCGTCAAACTTTTCAACTCTCTTCTTGCCACCCTTCTGCATTCCCATGATTCAAATGCCATCTATGGAGAAAAGAATGAGAGATGAAAGCCTTTTGATATTGACTAGAAGCTAGAACAAGTCAAGAGTTTTGTAAAAAAAGAAGAAGCTATTAATTGTCTTTAATGAAATGGGTCTTTTGTTATTAGAGGAAACAGCTCATCGTCATCTTCCTGTTAGCGGTTTTTTTTTTTTAATAAAAATTTTTTAGACTCAATTTCATTACGAAACACTATCACCTTCTTGTTTACTATTGAAATGGATTTAATTAATTTCAGATGGGCCATATACAGTTGTGCAATTACAATAAATATCTAGATGATGGAGCACAATTATTTTAATTTTCTAGTTGTTTAATCATCAACTTCGAAACTTGATTTTTTTTTAAAATTGAATTGGTTTCTTCAACTAGGCCTTTTTTTTTTTACTTTGTACAATTAGATTCTATGTCGCATACCTGATTAGGGTGAGAATATATTAAGAATATACCTGATCTATTACCTATACATAGCTATTAGCTAATGTATGCATGATGAATTAAATAAAAATGTAAGGCATATAGAGAGAGATATGTGATTTCTCACTAGTCCCTTCTCAGCAACAAGCAGAACATCTTCAGATTAAGATTTAGTTTGCTGCATAAGTCCTCAGTCCTCTATCATTGTTTTCTTCTACTACCTCGATATTATTCATTAAAACAAATATTATGATTAATTTTAAGCTTTACAAATACTATTTTACCTTTAATTTAGAGAAGAAAGGATTAAAAAATACATAAAAAGATCTACGTAAAAATGGGCTATAGTTGAGGGCGCCCACGCGTAATTAAACAAGAAAATTATACGTTTAATCATTCTGGCACTACTTAGCCTTTGCGTTTGCGTCTGGATCTAGCCAGGTCCTGTTCAGTTACATTTAAGCGGCTTTACGTTATAATCTAGAATACGTGGAAGAATAGAAAGGAGAGAGTGAGAGAGAGGGGGAGAGAGAGAGAGATGGAAGAAGAAGAAGGGTGGAGTAGGAGATCTCCTGTGGCATTGCTACCGAGGTTGGATCGCCTTGATGCTCTGGTAATTAACTCACTGCATGTAAACTTTTATCACAATAAATTATATCTTGATAGAAAATGGTGTTCAGAGTTATTACCTTAACCTCTGAATCCATAAGCTCAGATGAATTATTTAGAAAGCAAGCATAATTCATCGAGATGGAGCGAAGGCGTGTTCCTGCCGATCGGGAAGAGAAGCATTCCGCTGGATTCCGCAATCCAAGAAGCCCATGCAAAAGGATCTCTGCTGAATCGCGTCGCATCTCTCGAACATAGGTTGGCTCAGGTAGAAATGATGGCAGTTTCTATAAAAATATAGCACTAGTTAATGCCATTGTCAGATTTAGGAGTTATATAGTTCAGAAACATTTCTCTGGTAGATCTAAATTGTATTACCGATTGGTTTTCTATGCTTTATTATCATCTTCTCCAATTCCACATATTTATGGAAGTTTTCTTGGTGACCATCTCCATAAGCAACAATCTTCTCTGATTTCGTCAGAGAAAAGATAATCTATTTTGCTAGCAGTCATTTATTATCTAGGATCTATTTTGCATGTCTATCACTTGCAGATAAGCTTAGAAATGGAGGGCAGCAGTGTTTCAAGCTCTTCAACAGTGCACACTCCAGAGAGCCCATCGATGAGGCAATTTATGAGCAACAGGGAGGAATTCCTTTCCTTTCAAAGCTTTGATGATCATGTTACTGAACACCAAGAAGACAGCAGACAACAGAGAGTGAGCAGTGATAACCACCCTTTACAGGTGAGACAGTTAAATATCTCGATCTCTACTTGGGCTTCTTTCTATCTTTTAACATATGATTTGATCATGCGAAGAAGATATATGCATAGTTGTGAAAAGCTATTGATCATTTAAAAATCGACTCTTAGTGTAATCTCGAAAGCGAAATTACTAAGCAACCATAATTTCTAGCACTAGCATATGACTGACCTGCACATGCCTATTTCTCGTCGTAAGGGTGAAGTAGTCGGCGATGAGCGAACGGTGAGGAATTCACTGATTGAGCCCCGACATGCAGATCAGAACCCCGGTAAGGCATCGAAGAAAAAGAAGAAGCAGACATTGCGAAGGAGCTGGCGCTGTAAGAGAATTCTTGGATGCTGAACTGCTACTGCATCTGATGTGCTGTGAAATGTGTTGAAGTCCAGATGTTGTCAATAAATCTTCAAGAACCTCGGCAATCTCCCAGATTATATTGTAATTTTTTTGTTTCTGGATGTATTATTAATTATTATTGATCATTCACCACTTTGTGTAATTCTATAAAGAAGAGAAAAGAAAGAAGGCGAATGAAAATAAAAGAAAAATATTGGGGTGAGAGAGGCTCGAACTCTCGACCTCAGGATAACTCAATATAGCTATGAGACCTACGCGCTAGCCAACTGCGCCACCACCCCAATTTGAGGAAAAGTTTTGTCTATTAAAGATAATCGGAAACAATCAATCAAATGTCAATCTGGAACACTCCAGTGAAAAATTCTTAGCAATCAGGGAAGCGATCAATGAATTCTATCCGAGACTAGACCTTGTCACCTCGTATGCCAAGAAGCATACTGCGTTGGCTGGTACGCTGCGAGCCATGGCAGGTCCAAAACCTCTGTAAAGGCCCTTGATTCCCTCTGCCGCCAGTATCTTCTTGAAGGCATCAGTGGATCCAGAGAACTTTGGATTCCTATAGTCGTCGACCTGAATGACACTCTTCACAACATCAGTCGGGTAGACTAGGAGCCAAAACGTCGCACCAGCCAGGCCTCCGGCGACAATCAGCGAACCGCTTCCCAGTTTCGAAGTGTCCTTCCCTCCAGCGAAGTACTGCTTAAGGGCTTCATAGACACCAAACACTGCAGCATTCCCAGGAACTTCGCGTGCCAAAGTCGGGACCATGCCTTTGAACAAGCCTCTAACTCCACCTTCTGATCTAACAACATGCTTTGCTACATCCATAGGTCCTCCATATCTCACCCTACCTGAAGAAGCAGCGGAATCGGCCAAGGCGCTCTGAGCTTGTAACCTGTTCGACAATGTCATCCAGTCATAGATCGATGAGAGAAACATATCAATATACGATTCCCCTACCTACCTAGCTTACTGTGATCCAATATACCAACCTGCACTTGATCAGTTCAGTTGGGCATGCTAGAAAAGAAACCGCAACTCCAGCAACACCACCGCATACAACCTGCTGGTTCACTGTGAGTGGAGCACCAGGCTCAGACCTCAACAAACCCTCCATTTGTCCCCTTACAGTGAAGAGAAGAGCATTGAAGGCGGCAACTGTGGCAAGCGGAGCTCCCATCCCTTTATATAAGCCCCTTGGGCCTTCCGCAGCTAACGTTTGCTTGACTGCATCAATGGCACCGGCATACTTGGGGAGTTTACCGGGAAGTGGGGCAGGCTGGCTTTGAAGTTTAACTTTGATGGTATCAAAGGGGTGACCGACGATCAGCTGTGCCGCGCCTCCGATTGTTCCGGCAGTCAAGTCCTTCGCTATGTCTCCCATCTACCATTTGGAAAGAAAAAAGAAAATTTCACTCATTGATTAGTGCATATTTGCAGGCTATGGAATGGAACAATATTCCCTTTGGATCTAACAGCATCCAAAATGAGGAATAAAAGGTAGAGGTATAATAGGGATGTCAATTAATCAAACAATCCTACAACCTCACTTGCAGTATTAAAGGATTGATCTCACAAAATTATCCATTTTGTGATGGAGGACATATAGCAAGTAAAGTTGATAGACTTCACCTAGAATCATGCAGCTGGACCTCGCATATAACAAAGGGTAAACAAAACCGCATCACCGGTTAGCAAAGAAATCTAAAATAGATCACAAGCAAAGATTCATAGCACCCTAATAAAAAACCACATGATCCACAAACAACTACTCCACATCATCTGTTGATCTAACCCAAGATGCATTTTATGAATCACATACACAAAAAGAAACAAAGCGATAATCAAATCCGGAGAAAAAGAAGAGATGGGTACTGACCGTTTGTATAGTCTAACACAGCAACTATACTGACTGAGAGAAGGGGGCTTAGGCGGCCCTTAGCAGAAAGCTGAAACGTTGGAATTAGGAGGTATTTATAATTTGCGATCGTCCAGAGGAGATCTAATGGAAACGAATCTGAGAACCACAACCAGACAACAATGGGTAACATGGGAATGGGAGTGATTGCCTCCACTGTGACATAGAGAGAGAGAGAGAGAGAGAGAGAGAGAGAGAGAGACTTCAAATCAAAATTTGTTTGGGCTACAAGCCATAGACTCATAGTTGAACTTGAACACTATTATGTCGGCGTGCACATTAAATATTGCTATTGCCCATTAGTCCATTACTAAAAGAGAGAGTATAATATAAATGCAACCTTTATATTGGGTTTGTAGGTGGGTGGGCTTTCAATATGGGCCCATCATCTAGCATATGATTAGTGGCCCATGGGTTTATTGATATAAAGACAAGAAGTTGAGAAAAACACACGGGCCCACATAGTAGTTGTTGGGCGGATATTCCAATGAGTCTTTCCCTTTCTAACCCTCATTTCGGGGAAAGACAAGGGCAATATCGGTAATTCGGCGGCCGCCCGCCTCCGGCTCCAGTTCACTGACGCGGCTAACATCTTTTTAACCCTTCTCCAGTCTCCTCGACTCCATCGATGCCCATGGCGACTTCTTCCGCAACTCTTTCGCTCTCGGGTGAGATTTACTTCTCCATCTCTTCTATTCCTTCTTCTAATCTTATAGTCTTCAATGTTGATTTCTTGGTGTGTTTTCCTTCTATCGAACACCTGCTTCGATCCGGTTGTCGATCGTCGATGGATCACCAAACCCTAATAAGAGATCGCTCTCACAAGTTCTTCGAATTTGGATCGTGATTTTCGATTTCCCTTACTCTTATTTTGATCTTTCTGGCTGATCTCTTTACTACATTATATAAGCTAAAAGATAATCATGAAAATATTTTGTTGTGGAATCTTTGTGTATTCTTGTTGAGATAGAAATTTTCGTTGTTGTAGCTGTCGGTATTAAGGCATTTGAAAAGATTTCCTTTGTTTCTTTACTCACTTTTCACCTTCATCGTATTTTTAATTCCTCTTTTGGTGGTTTCAAAGGTGGAGCTCTTATCAAGACATTCGATACATCCGACAAGCTAAACATATCGAGCAACCGCCCATCTCAATTGGCAATATGTCGGAGTTCAAAAAAAGTAGCTTATCGTAGGAATTTATCTGTCCGTGCTGAGTACAGGTGCAAACTCTCGACTAAATTTCGTTTTTCTTTTTCGTTCTTTTTTGGATGTAAGAAGCCTTCCATGGCTGTTATTGCATAAAAATTCACAAGCAATTTTGTTAGAACTCAAATTAGTAAGTGAAAAGATGCTAACTTTAATTAGCAAGTTCATTAGCTCTTATAGATTTTGAGAGTAGAGTGGGTTTGATCTTGAATCTACTCCACAATATGAGGGTTCTCCTCTGGGCCTTATATGTTGTCACTGTCTGTTATAGCACTCAGGGCCTTTCGGTATGCCATACAGAACAAGTATAGTGTGTGATATCTGCTTAACAAATGTCATGACACTCTTGGCTTTGCCTAACACTTATACATGCCGATAGAAAATAATGGTAGAAAGCAATCAATTGATACATGAATAGTGGCCAAGAGAACTATGCGCTTTGCCTGACACTTATACATGCCGATTGAAAATAATGGTAGAAAGCAATCAATTGATACATGAACAGTGACCAAGAGAACTATGCTATGGAAGATAATTCATTTAAAGTTATGCTTCTCCAAGTAACCAGTCTGCCACATTCATTAGCACTGATATGCTCATGACTCATTGATCGCATGGTAACTTTCATCCTTGAAATGTACTTGTTAATCATAATCTTTCCTCACTTTGTAGTTACCTTGGAAAAAAGATAGAGATGTTTTTTCTACTTAGGTAGCTTCTGCACTGAAAATGTTAAACAGTGGGATTTCATATCCATGTATTGTGCTTCTGTTGCTGTCATAGCTTTGTAATGCTGATAATAATGTTACTATACATTAATTGCATTAAATAATTTAAGTGTTCTATTTCCAGCCTGATTGTGATTTGTCTGTGACATTGAATACTTCTAATGCAGTGATGGTTCTAAGGGTGGAGGTGGTGATTTTGTTGCTGGATTCCTTCTAGGAGGAGCAATATTTGGAACACTGGCTTATATTTTTGCCCCACAGGTATTGATAGCTACAAGCCTACAACAGTATTGACCATGTTCCTTTATAATGGATTGCTGCACAACTAGCCTATCCATCTGATAATAGGGCCCCTAGATGCTAGAAAATATCAGTCTCACAATCTTGCTTTTTCTTGCGGAACCTCTGCCTGCAATGTATTTCTACCCTTTTATCTGCAAAGTTTGTCTGCACTGACTTTATGTTCCATCTGAGATGGATGCATGTCGATTTCTACCATTACATAAAGCGTCACAGAAAGTATTGCTTTCAACTTGGGACATTTTTGCTTAGCATCTAAGAAATATTCTGCCTTTAAAAATTCCTAGATAAATTTGTTTGCATCTGTCGCCTTGGATAATGCATGCCTGTGTATATATATATATATATATATATATATATATATATGCATGCTTGTGTATATCATTGTATATATTATATATGATGTTCTTATGAGGATCTTATTATTTGTAGATCAGGAAATCAGTACTGAATGAAAATGAAGATGGATTTCGGAAGGCGAAACGACCAATATATTACGATGAGGGACTAGAGGTGAGCTACTAGTTTTCTTCTCATGCTTTTGCTACCAAGCCAAACATGTTTTTCCTAATTGAAATGTCTGTGGATCATACAAGCAGAAAACTCGTCAAACTCTAAATGATAAGATAAGCCAGCTGAATTCTGCAATTGACAATGTTTCTGTACGGTTGAGAGGTGGGAACAATGTGGAAAAAGAACCTGTTGAAGCTGAATCCGAAGTTGAAGCTGCTATCTAAAATTTCTGTCACTTTGGTTTTTCCCCTCTATTCGAGATAGAGCCTCCCGCATGCTTTCTGTACCTGATATTGATGGTGTAATATGCTTGCCCTTGTGTCTTGTTTGGCACTGCTTTGATGGTTTAATTATGAACTTCCAAGTACTTATTATAAGCAGAGTAAACTCAGCATACTTTCTGATTTAATCTCTAGTAGTTAGTTATTAGATTAACTACACCAAGATTGAAATCTATACATAGTTAGCAGAATTCTGTTCTTTTTCTTTTCTTTTATTTGTGTGTTAGATACTTCAATTCATAATCTTTATGCATAGTGATTCACAACAAATACGGAGCCAACAGAAGATATTTTTGAAGGTGGACCCTAAGGATAGTCTTTTTGTTTCTTTTCAATTTATAGATGATGAGTCTAAGCAGATCATTGAGGATTTTTATAATTAATTATATTTATTTATTTTTACTTATAATAATAAATTTTAGTGTGCATTGTATATTGAAATTATGTGTATACCATTATAATAAAGTGTGTATTGATTATAAAATATATATGCACTCAATTATATATATTAAATTATAAAATAAAATACAATTAAGTTTGCAAAAGCCTCACCATCATAGTCTAAATATAAGTTTAATTTATTTTACAAAGAAATTTGTACTTATGATTGCTCAAATGTGTGAGCTCTTATCAAGGATTGGCACGCCTGTCTAGTATACGAGTTAGTACGTCTTCACTGTTGAGTATAATAACCCTAGGGATAGTTTACGGCCAGCATAAGAGCAAATTACGAATAAGAATTCTTTCAAAAGGAAGAAAGAATGAGACTCTCTCTGAGCCACATCTAAAGAGATAGAGCCACAGCCCAATCCAAATCTTGATCCTTTGACTTTGGAGCATCACGACGAGCGCTTCGTCTCAGCTCTCAGTCCTTTCTTTCCTCCAATTGGTGGCTATATCTTTTCGTCTCAGATTCTCCACCCTAATCTCTTTCCTACGTGGTGAAAAGTCATTCGCCAGCCAAATTCCCCAGACTCATCCCAACCATCGCAGAGATCACGTATACCAGGTGGAACGCCAAACAGCCGCCTCAGCTGATCACAGCTCGAAAGAACACCTAATACCAGCTGAGCCGATATTTTTAAACCGGTGGACCCCGTCCGGAACTGGTGGCGAATAAAACTAAAACCAGGGGGCGAAACGGGGGGCTGCGGAGAGTCACGAGTCTTCACCTCCCCAACACGCGGATGGAGAGCACGATGCGAACCTACTCCTCCGGTGGTGCACCTTAAAAAGGCTCCGAGCTCTCCTCCCCGCTCACTCTAATGGAGCTCAGCTTCGTCTCCCCTCGTGCTTCTTCTCTACTCTCTTCCTCCTCTTCTTGCTGCTCCCCCAGCTATGGAAGGAGGAATTCGATCGGCCACGTCAAGTTTCGAGCATCCGCAGATGGAAGAAGAGAGAGGATCGACGGCAGACGCGCAGTCGGTGGGGATCACCGGCAGCCAGGATTCGCTGCCCACGGTTCAGCGATGGAGGTATCCACGTCTCCGGCTTCTTCTTCCTCCTCGTCGTCGTCGATCTCAGATCCTAGCTTTAGTGGTATCGATTCGGAGTACGCTGTTTGGGAGAAGCTTGAAGCCGTTGTTAGACTCAGCTATGGGATTGGTAAGCTTTGGGAATCGAGTATTAAGAAAGAAACTTTCCCTTCTTTTGTTGATGTTTTAATTTGTCGGTGTAGTTATTAAATTTGGTATATTGTATTAGGTATATATGGGGCTATGGCGATCGCGGGAAGGTTCATATGTTCTATGACCGGAATCGACTGCATGGGAGGATTTAATCCGTCGTTAACTGCGATTTTGGAGGGGCTCGGTTATGCTGCTCCCCCGATCATGGCGCTTCTATTTATCCTCGATGTACGTGTATATATATATATATATATATATATATATATATATTTGTTTTCTTTTTAAATTTTTTGATCAAATTCCTTCTTTTCCAATCTTGAGATTCTTCTCATAAGTGTAATTATGATTTAAGAGAAAGAGAAAGTAAAATCTGCAAGTGGAAGCTCTGTTTCTTCTTGATTCTGGTAGTAGTTAATAAATAGAGCTAGAATATTTTGTTAGCTTTAGAACTGGAATCTTTGATTATTTCCGTTTTGATGGTAATTGTGTTTATGGAGCGCTTTTGGCAAAACTATAGAACATATGATTTACTTATTTTACCTAAATCTTGATGTTAGATTCTTATAAGATCAATCATTTATAGTGTTTGAGTACGTTTATGTTCGGTTCATATCTATAATGCATCACAGACTCACAGAGAGTAAGTCGAAATCATGATAATGAACTGGCCACGTTTGCAGGATGAGGTGGTCAAATATTCGCCCCATGCTCGTGCCATTAGAGATGTGGAGGATGAAGAGCTTCGGAGTTTCTTCTATGGAATGTCACCGTGGCAGGTACTTCCTAGAACTGCTTCTTTTTTTCTTTTAAGCTTTGCTATGGAGATGGACGAGTCCAGTTGCATAGGAAGCCGGCCTTGGCATGCATATTGTATATAAAAGTTTAAACTATTAATCGTATCTGATAAGAATGCGGTATCTGTCTATTTGCAGTTCATTCTAGTTGTTACTGCTAGCTCAATCGGAGAGGAGCTCTTCTATCGGGCTGCTGTTCAGGTATGGACTCATAATGTCTAGATGTATGTTTAAGTTATTAACACAACCAACGATTTCTCCTTGACTGAAGAATTGTAAATGATGTAAATAATATAATAGTAAACATAAAAAAGGTTTACTGGATGACACCCTAAACTGTTTCATTTTATATTAGTCCAGGTCAAACACATAACATGGCAAATTCATCTGCTATATAATCTGTTCTTTGCTTTAGTGAGTTTTATTGTCTAATTCTTGCAAGTTGCTATCTTACAGGGAGCATTGGCCGATATGTTTCTGAGAGGTACTGAACTCCTGAAAGATTCACGAGGAATCGCTTCTTTGGTAGGCCTCTTGTTTCGATTTCAGCATCTACTCTCTTATACCTGCAGTTAGATTCTTATAATGGAGTATCATTGCAGACTGGCATGTTACCTCTCTTTGTCCCTTTTGCTCAAGCATTTGCTGCGGTTATCACAGCAGCTCTCACAGGATCACTCTACTATATCGCAACAGCCCCAAAAGGTGTGTGTTGGTGATGTCCTACTTCCCCACATCATTGTTGATACGAATATTAGTGCTAATCCCATGTCCCTATCGTTCTTCTGCAGACCCCACTTATGTGGTTGCACCAGTGTTGCATTCTAGTTCTAGTCGAGATGATCTCAAGAAACTTTTTGCAGGTGTGTCTATACATATTTGTACCTAGTATAATGGAACAAAAATCTATGCTAGTTAAGGATGTGATTAGAACCGAGTTGGTGACTTGGTGTTATTGATGGTGGATGTGATTGGGACTGAATCAAATTGCAAAAGATACTAATTTCCGCAATGTTTTCTGTAGCTTGGTACGAGAGAAGGCAAATGAAGAAGATATATTCTCCCCTTCTAGAAGGATTATTGGCACTCTACCTTGGCTTCGAATGGATCCAGGTAAATTCTAGCACTCGAATCATCAAATGCTTTTCCTATAGTGAGGGTAAAAAGAGGAGATGACTAAAGGTTAGTCATTGCCTTCTGATGATTGCAGACAGATAATATTCTAGCTCCTATGATCACGCATGGTATATACTCTGCTGTGGTGCTCGGCCATGGACTCTGGAAAATTCACGATCACAGGCGCAGGCTGCGACACAGAATTCAGCAAGTGAGGGTGGAGGCAAAGAACTCCAACAAATTATAGAGCTGAAAATTATTTGTATTACCCCCAGCCGAAAAGGGAACAATGAGCAAGCAGCATTGGCAGCAAGGCTTTTGATCAATAAGGATATTAGTGGCATCAGGCTATTCAATGTAGATATATGTGTATATATTGGCATTATAAAAGTGTCAAATAGAGATTATTTTGTATACAGATACATACTATACGAGGTAGAAATGAAAGGCGTGTATACTCATTCGAAGCCTTTTCACCACTCTTGCTGAAATACACAAAAGCAAATGCACCATCCATCCTTCAACCCCTGCAACTTAATCAGAATACTACAATAATAACTTAGGATTAGGAACAAGAGTCTCGGCACAAAGAAAAGATACGATGCAAGCATCGATACACCTTATAGATCTGAACGATCTTAGACTCAGCCCTGACCATCGATTAGAATCCCACACGGTAGAACTGGCCTTGGGAAGAGGCAGGCACTCTCGCATGCAAGGGTTAGCCAAGTAAACATCCTTCAGTGGGTGAAAACAGATCAAATCATTGCAGGGGATCTGAGAGAGTCGCATGGTTCTTTAACTGTTGCTAACTACCAACCTGCTTATTCCTTCGTCCACCGAGATTGCATACAAAGGAATTCTACCATGGGTAAAGAACTTTGGGATGCCATGAAGATGAAGATGATAGGGGTTCTTTGAAGCATGATCCAGTCGTAGCTTGATGAAATAAGGATCTCGTGTTAAGGAAATCCAATGCTTGCAGACGCACCTGAATTGTAGGAGAGACCTTGCGGGTACTCTCTTGAGAATATTAACCAAGCACTGCACATTAGCACAATAACTACCAAGAGGAAGATAAAGAGATATAAATTGGCAATTAGTAGGAATCTCTCCGTATTCGAATAGGACTAGTATATAACAATTCCCTGAAACTGGCTAATCAAAAATATAAGAAACCCTGTGCATCACTGTAGCATATGAAACTTTCTTATTGTATCTAATCAGATGTTTCGTAGATGTTTCATACAGAGGACAAAGGATGAGTAAACTCTATCCTAAGTGATAATTGGAGAAAGTGTCAGCAACCTGATACATAGTGTTGACATGGAAAAAATCCAAGGAAATGAGACTTTGGAATGCATCAGGGAAAAAGAGATTAACTGCCATTTATTAGTCCTCTTCCAACTGGGAGATGATGCTCACGAACACTTGGAAACCTTGGGACATGTCAGAGAATAGGCAGTGCTCATTCTTTGCATGGTAGGTATCCATTATTCCTGGAGGGAAAGACATCTCTTTAGAATTATTAGATCCAAAGATAATACAAATGGTATTTAGAACAGATTCCTAAAAGAGATGCTCAATTCTAAGATGCAAATAGTGGAATTTCAGTTCTCAAGACATCTTTTGTGAGGGCAACACGGTTTCAGCAGTTATTATTTCATGAAAAACAGGCAAAATTCATCTACTTGTTGATTTAAAAACTAGGAAATACCAATGGATGCAAACCACAAGGGTGTTGCATTTTAATGACCATCATGATTCAAGACTTTAAGTGGCATCAGGGATTTCCTACGAACTCCATGTCAGTAAAAGTTCATTTAATTGGCACGATTGCATATTGTCAAGAATGTTGTTGGTTGAAAAGTTACCAATTTCTTGCAGATGAATGCAAAGACAGTGAGCAAAGAAGATTATTCTTACCATATCCAGTAGTTTGAACATCAAAACCTTCATCCTAGCAGAAACACATGATAAGATGGTATCAATTCATCGTAAATGAGTTTTATCATTTATGCGTATACCAACCAGCTGGAAGGAGATAGTAGAAAACCTGTAATTCTCGAATCAATGGTAAGCTTCCAGTGATGGAATAAGGTTCTACATGACCAACCACTTCCTTAGTTGCTTTGCATAACACTTCAAAGCCACGGGAATCAAGATTACAAGCAATTCCAGTCATCATGTCCCCATCGAAAGTAATTGTAAGCCTGGAAGAGAGACAAACTCAGTAAGGCATAAGCACACCTTAAAATGGTTAGCTTTCATGAAGCAGATAAAGGAAAATGCTATGGTTCCTTTAACACAACCTTTAGCATGCCCTTTATGATTAAGATGTACTTAGTGGCATGATTATAACAGCACATGGTTTCACTGACACTGTCTTCCCAAGTATAACATTTTTACCTTCTAAAGGATGCATTGAAGGATGTTTAAGAGGACCCACAGCAATACTTGCAGAATAATAATTTATGACTTCCAAGGAACTTCCTATTGGAAAGAAAAAAATATTTACAATAGGAAAAGAAAGCTTCACCTTCCTCTCATGTTTTCATCCGGAAGTACATACTTTGACACTGGGCCACGAGTATCTAGCTTCTCGATGTTGGCATTGATATCATCTACATACTCCTGCAACTTGTTAATTACATCCTTTGGGCTGCATGAAGAACAATGAGAACTTTAACCTGTCATCTCATTTTCTCTTATAGTAATTCATTCTTATGAGCAAAAAACAAAAAGTATTAGGAATTAAAAATATTAAGGTAGACATACCTATAGAAAGGAGTCAACCTGCAATACAAAAAGTATCATTGATTAGATACAATCTTTCAACATCTAGAAGTTCTATTAAATAAGGAACTATATTAGAGCAAAATCAATTAATATGCTAACTTTTCATGTCCAAAAGTTGATTCAAAATATCTGGAGAAAAGTGATCAACTAACCAGTCCCTTGAAAGTAATTGTCAAGTTAGACAAATTGAAATGTCTAAAGATTTTCTTTAAGGTGATTTCACATATAGATATAGCATAGAGTGGCACATTCATCCTTGATAGAGGCACTCAATATAAGTATCACTGATTGAGAATCAACATCTGATCATCTATTATCAACAATGGAAGCAGTAGGGTAAACTTTCATACTAGCCATAATGAAGCAATCTCTAAAGTGTATATTTCATTTTAGGTCGATTGCCCTAGCAATTATGCAGAAAGAATATGTAGGGTAGTGAACCACAACAAACTTGCAATCCATGTCATCTCACAATAATAAGAAAGAAGAAATTCAAGAAAAGGCTCTTCATTTCACTACAACCATTTGACAGTAAATCTGACCTTTGACTATGTGGCACATATAAGTATCGTGCTTGGTGTCATTAGGATAGTAGAATCAAGGGACTCTAAATTTGCAAGTGTTAAGTGTCTAAATTCCATAATATTCCACTTTTACATTTTTCCTCATTCCCACTAAGAGTTGAAGCCAATCAAATCTGAAGCCAGAGAAAAGTATTAGGATATACTCTAGATTTTATGATTACATTTCTAAGCCTAAGAAAACATAAACAGAGAATAATCTGAAATTGCAAAACTTCAAACTATTCATCTTAGAGAAAATGTACATGCATTGAAATGAAAGTTTACGTTAATTACAATCACAAAGGAGAAAATTGTGGCATAGAGCATTAACTTTAAAAGTGATGTACAGAGAATTATTATAGCATATTCCATCGATCCTTATAACATGGGGAAAATTGTACAATGCATTTCATGAAATTGCAGGTGATAATGATGTGCACCTTATGTCTCCCGATATTGTACATTCACCCGGAATCTGGTTGACACCACCCCCCGGATCTGCAAAGCACCGCATATCAGCAGCGTACAGAATAAACATTCTACCATAATGTCTGCATTGGACTTACAGCTCCATTTAGTTGGTTTCATAGTTGATGGTGTTGCAAACTTGTAGATCTTTTCTTTAGGATGTGGAGGAAAGTCTCTGTAGAATCTTTTCTGAATCTCTTTAAGTGCTTCCATATTCAATTCCATAGCATTAATAGCCTGCAAGTTGAGTTGATTAAAATTAAATACTTGTCTATACTATCCAAGGAATAGAACAGTTATGCACCTACTAAACAAAAGGACTTCTGTGAAATGTTTTCAAAGGTCCCTACACAGAGACATGAATTTTAATATTCTTTCAACTTGTCTACCTTGTGAGCCAGACCACTATGGAACAGCTTCCCTGTCGCTCGGAGTGTCCACACAATCATTCCTCCTGTACCAATGCATGGTTGTTTATCAGCTGTATCAATCCAGAACCTACATGGGACCACCGAAAAGAACCCAAATCAGAACACTTAACAAACTTTGATATGCCAGTCTTAAACAAGAACACACTGAACTCACAAAGGTCCCGCCTTTAGCTTATCAATTAATCCCTCTTTCACTAAGGCATCCACTCCAATCCCTACCACTGATGAGTTCTCTTCATTGGCGATGAACACGGCGACGACCGAGTTCTTCAGCGCCGGCTTCGTCTCCCCGAGCCGCCTCATGAGCTCCGTCACGAGCGCCACGTGCCCAAGGCAATCCGTCGTCCCCCGACCTTGAAGCTTGTCGCCATCGACGCCAAGCGAGAAGGGATCGAACTCCTGCCAGAAAATACCCCCAAAACAGAAGATATCAACATCAGGAAATCGACGACGATTGCAACAAACAAGAATATCGATAAACAAAAAGAAACAGGGCTTTTGATGGAAAATACCCAATTTTGGGGATCGGCAGTGACCACGTCCATGTGCATGCCAACGAAGGACACAACGCGACCGTGCACGGTCCCCGGGTACTCGACGATGACGTTGCCCCGGCCATCGGCGAAGCTGACATGCGAGACAATGAGGGGCCCACCGCCGGAGGAGGTGGAGAGGGGGAGGAGGGCGTCGAGCACGTGGCGGGCGACGAGGTCCTCCTTGGGGACGAGATCAGGGGGGTTGTTCTGCACGTGCTTGGACTCACCGATGAGCTTGCCGAGGAGGGAGACGAAGGAGTCGCGGTCGAGCTCGCCTACTATATCCTTCAAAGAAGGAGACGAAGAGGAGAACGAAGACGCCATGGATACGAAAAGGATCAGAGATCGCTAGACACTCCAACCCAACCCCCCCCACCAAAAAAAAAAAAGGTTCGAATGCTTAGATTGGGAGAATTACAAATTAACCCATGTGATTAGGACTAAAATTAAGAACATATTTATACCTTCATTTGTATTATTTTGGCCCTTTATCTAGACTAATCTGAAAAATTAAACATTTGGTAATAAAACTATTAAATTACTTTGAGCAACTGTAAATTTTCCATCCATGTTTTTTAGAATTATTTTATCCTATTATTATGTATTTAGAGGAAGTATAAATGAAGAAATAATAGGAAATATTAGAAGGTTCATCTTAGGCAAGAGACAAAAATTTCTAATCAAGAATTACTTGGATACTTCTTTAGGCTCTAAAATTAGAGAGAATAAAGTAACAGAATAATTTCATATCCTCTCATAAGAATATAAAAAGTAATATAAAAATATTATTCTAGAGAATAAAAGATTAAGCACTTCATTTTTTATATACAAGCATATCAGACGTGTACAGCAATAAGTTGGGATCTCCAACCATTAATAAGTTAATATATGGATCAAACGGCACCATTCGATATGATTATTTATGTAATTGATAATATATATTTTAAAATATTCTAAATATATAACTATGTCTAAATTTTTTTGTATAAACATACATACAAATATTATGAAGGTTAATTAAAAAAAATTTGTAGCAAAACAGTAGTTTTACGGAGATCTTTTTAATCACCCAAAAAATAGTTTTAACTAAAAAAGTTTAATTCACATACATTTTGTTATTTGTTCTACCTAATATTGGAATACAATTAGGACGTTGGAATGCATCCAAGTGCATTGGAACTCACCTTGCAGTTTTTTGTTTCCTAATCGACTTCATGGATTAGTTTTGAGAGTTTTTAGGACTCTATCTGCAAGGGGATTTGAAGTTAATTAATTCTACGCATTTGTTTTTATTATCTTTAGAGACATAAGTGATCTGTAAGTCCATCTTGTATGGTTATTAATGATTAATTTTAATCTAAGTTTAGATTTATAATTTTACTTAGGATTGAAAATTCTTTAATAATTTTTTTTTTGTTTGAGATTTTCTTTTTGCACTTTTTATTCTATATTTTGTTGTTAATAACGTGCGGTAAACTCAATTTCCTAAGGAGATTAATAAATTTTCATCACATACATTATTACTTGCGACACAATACTTTCTAAGGGAGTCATCTGGTTGCATGGATAAGTAGGTTATTTCAGAATAAATCTCATTCATTCATTTAAAATATAGAATAAGTCCTTAATTTATACTAATCCTAATTTTTCCCTTATCCCACAAACAAACGGGCCTAAATCACCATCCAAGGCGAAGCTCTAGATCGATCTCTTCCCGCACTATTCCATTTTCCTTTATATTGATATCGTTCTTACAATCATCACCCACAGTGAGGCAAGAAGACACCATCAATCCATTCTCATGACATGGTGACAGAGCTACTAGATTTGTTATTGGATTGACAGCACCTGCATATGGAACGTGGTAGAAAAGGCATAAGCTTCCTTCTCCAAGAAACTCCGGCGCCGGCGGCGAGAAGACAAAAGGAGGAGATACTTGAGTAGGATGTCGTCGGAGCTTAGCTCGATCGCGGCGGTGCACGTTCATGTGTCCACCCAACGCCTGGGCCGACCGGAACTCACGCCGGCAGAACGTGCATGTGTACGACTGAGGCGGCCACGTCGTCGCCGTGCTGCTGTCTTGTGCAAATGCTCGAACCTCCCAACTGTCATCGTCATCGCCTGATCGGATTCCGATCCAGTTCATTGCTGCAGAATTTTACACGAGTTGCTGCTATTGAACTTCCTTTTGGAAACCGAAGGTTAAAACTACTATATATATACATGCATGGATGAGAGTACTAAAAGCTTAGAGTGCATCAACCTGTGTTAATTGGCTGTTAAGTTACTCGACTTTAGTCGAGTGAAGGAGACGTGTTGATTTATTAAATTCTAAGTATCTATATATATGTATTAAGAGCATGCAGTACTACAATATCATGCATTGTCTTGAACGCCCATTTGAATTAGTTTGTATGCTTCTCTTCTCTCAAAGCTGGAAGCAAACATGGCATCCAGAGGAGAGTAAGGTAGAATATACTTGGTGAGCCGGGTACTTAAATTGACAATTCCAATGCCTTAATTAAAGATCGAGACTAGGCCTTGATGAGACCCACCACCCAGTACCTTTACATTCCTAACTATTTCTGCTGAAAAGTAGTCTCCCCATTATTGTCTACATTGGAAGACTCCTCACAACTCTTCATTGTGTGATGTAAAAGGACCATGCGGGGAAGATGCCATGGAGATGGACAAACTGCAAGACGACATATTGAGGTACCATATATATTTATATAGCATAGTTTCTTTCACCTTAATTAATTTGATATCCCACTCTCTTGGGTTTCCATTGCTACCATCGTAAGCCAGTCCTCCAATGGCCTCCAACAACGAATACAAGGATATGCTAATCTATCTTAGTCACACAGTAGACTACGCAGCCCAAGCCCAACTCATAAGCGAACTTGTTATAATACCAGCCAGCCCACCATTTATCAATAGGTGTCCATCTGCTGCGAATTCCTCCAGACGGAGCTGCAGGCGATCAGTGATGTGAGGTGGGCCCCCACATGATTCTTCCTTCACGTGGGAGCGTGGGCAGAGAAATAATGGAGACCCAGTGGGGGTGGCGCACATGCGAACCCCCCCCCCCCCTCCTCCTTCCTCCTCGCAATCCGAGCCTCCCCCCAACCATCTCTCTCTTTCTCTCCCCCTTTTATTTATTTTATTTTTTTTTAAAGTTTTTTTCCCACTCGCACGTGCGACAGGACCCGAATATTTCGATCGATGGGCCCTTCGTGGGCCTCCCCTCCTCCTCTTCTCCCAAAACAAAAGAACGAGACGGCTCGGGATGCGACGTCACCGTGCACGTGAAGCCATGCAAGTGCGACGACGCCACCTCACCACGTACGTAATTAATCCACGTATAATACCAAAACATTGGCCTCCTTATGTAATTAACCAACAAGACAGAGCAATAGTTTTTTTTTATTTTTTATTTACTTATTTCATGTCAAGATCACTGCTTCATCAAGTTGCCATCCTCTTCCTCTTGCTTGAGCTTATATATATATATTGTACGTTTTTTATTTTTTAAATCTTTGTTTCTCTGTGTAGGGCCCTGTGGTGCCATACTATAATCAACAGGAGGTGTTGTGCTTATCGTTTAATGGCATTATTATAAAGGTTTCCACTCTGGCTGATGCGATTGTACAACTTAAAATACAACTAATGCGTAGCTTGTCAACAAGAAGATGCGATACACAAGTGGAGACATCATCAGGTTAATTGCTTCCAGGGCAGCTCTATGGAGTTCTCTTTCATGTTTACCTGATCAATTAATCTTGCTTGTCTTTTGGATTATTGAATAGTTCCAGTAAACCTCGACAAATATTTATATCTATATAGTTTGCAAAGATGTTTAATGAAAAAAAAAAATATGCTTCAGAAGACAGCCTAAAGTTATTGTTTAATATCAGCTGGATGTGGGACACAAAAAAATTAGGCCACTCCTTTCATTTGCCAAGTAACCATGCTAAAATTTAACCCTTACTAGTAGTTCGGGTTACTGATCAAGGATCATAAGCTAGGAAGTTATATCTGGAAATAATATTAATTGATAGTTTCATTACTCTCGTGTATTTGATTTCAGCCAGAATGTGACATCCAAAATGAACTTTTTGGAAAAATTAGCTTTTATATTAAGATAAAAAGTCTCACATAGTGCTCACCTTTTGTTTTCTTCAGACGGCAGATATTGTAAGATTTAGGATCTTGTGTAGGATAAAGAAAATATATTTTCTCATCAAAGTTCTCATGACATGATAGTTTTAATTAGTATTATATATAAATATTCAATATGAGGTACAACTACAACGTAAGATGTAAATAATAATCTTTCACCTTCTCATAGACAATCCTCTTATAACTAACGCTTTCTGTATGGACTTCCAAATATTGTAATGTTTGACTTAATAAAAATATTATGCAGTTTTTTTTTTATAATCTAAACGCTTCTCATTCGAGGAATAAAACATATAAAAGCTAGTGCAGTGGCCTAGTTTTTTGTCATTTTTCTCTTCATAAACAATGATTTTATTGAGAAAGCGGCTAATGAAATCTGATAGAAAAATAGAAATAGAAGTTACTTTTTAGTACCAACATGTTAAGTTATAATGTGTATCAATTCATATTTAACCTAATTTGATGCACTAAGAAAGTTCTAATCATGCAATGATTGAATCAAAGAATCTTCCCAATCTTTAGCATTCGCTTGGCTATACACTTCATATTAAACAAGGGGAGGACAATAATTATAAAGAAGGTGCAGCTCTTATTTAAATTTCAATCACAACTATCAAGCTTTACATTTAAAAGTATAGTTTTGGTTCCCAGTTTAATTTAATCAAAGACAGATTTAGTTAGTACATCCCTACTGTTGATTAGAAAAATAGAAGAACTAACTTTAATAAAGAAATGCTCCACCATTATCAGTGGCCAGCATTATTCAAGTAATTCAAGAGGATACATATTTGAACTTTTAAATTCGATTCTAACATGTTCTTATCCTTCTATGTGGAGAGCATATTGAGCCTATGGGATGGGAAAGATACTAAGAAATATTATTACCCTAATGAAGTCACTTTGTCAATTAATTAGTATGGTGGAGTGATATGCAAGTTTAGAACTTAAGTATTAGCTCCAAGGGCAAATGTAGTGGGACCTCCCGGACTCAACAAGGGATTAATGGTTGCTAATCTCTTTGTTAAGCCCGAATCTATCACGCGATAGGCTGAAAGCGACATGATTGTCGAGATTACCAATATTATATATATATTAATCACTTTCTTAAAGCTAAAGGTGACAAATGGGTGCAAGTCACTCTCTATAACCAGTCAAAAGCAGCGAAGATAACGATGCGTGCCGGAGATCTCGAGTCACCATTGCCGGTCAAGTCTTCGAGGTTACAACCATTCAATAGCAAGAGAAGGATCATATATATATATAATTCTCTACCTAGAAATCGTGCAGTCTATCATCAACATGAACTTAACTCTAAAAACCACAATGGTCAGATGTACAAGTGAAGATTTTACATATTTAATCAATATGTTCTAATCCTTTCCAAACCTATGATTGGTGAGTTAATTCTATATTAAACCTTAACACAGTTGTTGCATCATAAGATAGAGATCTAGGAAAAGATAAACATCACACCAAGCAACTAAACATTACGATCCTTTTTTTTCCCTTCTTTTCCAACCTACATCTTTTCTTATTTCCGTTCTTAGAAAACGTACGAGGCACTGTTCCTCTAATAAATAATCATTTTAGAAACATATTGCAATTCTGTGAACTCTCAGAGATGGAGGAGGATGGTGAAGTAGTGCTTTCTAGCCCAGCCCAGAGGAGAGGCGGCGCTGACGTGGCGGAAGGTAGTCGGTGGAGGTCCATCGCGAGAACTCCGGGGGAGGGCTCTCGGTAGTTTCTTAGGTTTAGGATTAGGGTTAGGGTTAGGGTTTCTTCTTCTTCCTCCTTTTCCCTCCTCGGGCAGAACGGGCAGGTGGGCGGGGCCCACGTTGGATCCTCGTGGAGCGGTTGGGTTGTGTAGGGCTTTGGGCTGCCCGGAAAGTACGGGCAGGGGGAGGGAGTGCGGGGGGCTGACCAATTCCCGATGAAAGCGACTGCCTGCCCATGGCCGACAGCCACGACGAGTAGCGGTGGAGGGAAGAGGTCAGTTTTGACCTTAGAGACTCCCACTCCTCGGCTCGGCTCGGCTCCGCTCCGCTCCGTTCGACCCATCTTAAATAGTTAACAGCTCAGGGTGTGAAATGAAAATTTCACAAAGCTCTCACCCCCCTCCCGTCTTTTCCGTTGGGAAGTTACGGGGTTCTCTCACGTGTGGAAGTCGGCAGCGCGCGAGAAATGAGGGCAGAGTTCCCGAGGTAGCCGTTAGAAGTGCGACTGCGAGGTGACTTCACCTACGGTTTATAAGAAGAAGAAGAAGAAGAAGAAGAAGAAGAGGGCGAAAGAAAAAGTTTACTCGTTTCCTGGTACCGTTTCACTGCTAGCATCCACGTTTCCTCCGTAACGGTCGGTTTTAGGTTAAATCCATGCAAGATTTCAGTTAGTCAACTCTCAAGTATTTATCCAGATCGATCTTTCTTCATGAATCATTTAGACATGTGTCTGAATAATTTTGCCATGTCTCAAATAGTTAATAATGCATATGGATCCGTTACAGTTGTGGCTGTGAGCTTGCACGTTTGACTCCGTATAGTTTATTAGGATTAAAAGAAAATCTAGCACTACGTACTCTAATTAAGTTTTGATATATTAACGCAATACTTTAAGAAACTCTTTATCCAAAAACCTCATCTATCTCACTCTTTCCTCATTAATTTAGTTCCACTTCAACATCATCTATAATTAAATCGTCGGACTCGATATTAAAAGAGCAAACAATGATCAGAAAGAACAACCACTGCTTAATTAATTTTAGATAAAAGGACAAATATACCACACTAGCATTTGCACATAAATTCTCTGTAAGTACCACTACGATTAATATATGGTGCAATAGATGTATTATTACACTTTTTGCCTCATTTTATGGTACATATAGTTGCCATGGATCAATGTGTACTTCGTAAAGTGTTTTCCTAGCTCAAGCTTTGATATATATAAATATGTCTAGCTCCTCCTTTGTAGCATTAGAGTTGAAATTAAGCCAAGCCAAAGAAAGCCGAAGAGGTTTATAGCTTAATTAATTACTAGTTCTTGCTAGGAAAGATATATAGAGAGAGAGAGACTGATGTGGGTCCCATCCGCCGTAGCAACCTCTATCCCACAAGCCTTTAACCTGACCCTAAGGTCAACCTCCCTATAACCCACGGTTAACAATCCCTTAAACCCCGGTTTAGGACATTTTAATAAGGCCCCCTTCCTGCCCTAACACATCGCCATCACCATTACATCATTTATCATATCATAACCCATCTCTTCTCTCTCTCTCTCAAGACTCACGCGCCTCTCTGTTCCCTTCTCTCTCTAAATTATTTTAACACCTCTCTCTCTCTCTCTCTTTCTCTCTCTCTCTCTCTGTATCCGTCCCTTCCACCTCCCTTTCTCTGCATAGATCCTCGTTTTTTCTATATTTCCTCGCAACTAGATCTCTCCTCAACCTTCCCTGTTCTCCAACCCTTCTTAATCATCATCTATTTCCTTTTCTAGCTATTCCCAACCCTTTTCCCCACTTTTCAAATTTAAAAAAGAAGAAACACAGTCTCCTATTATTTTTCTCGTATTATTGTATTTTTTTTTCTCTTTTTTCTTATATGAGTTAATTATGGCCGGGTTGGATCTAGGCACCGCCGCCTCCAGATTCGTGCATAACCTCCACCACCTTCCCCACCACCTCAACAACCATAGCCACAACAACAACGACAACGACAACTCCGAGGACGATCACAATGTCAACCGCGGCAACGATGGCTCCTCCTCGTCGGCCCAGGCGGGCTCCGTGGTGGCTCGCCGCCCACGTGGCAGGCCACCGGGTTCGAAGAACAAGCCGAAGCCCCCGGTAATTATCACCAGGGAGAGCGCCAACACACTCCGGGCCCACATCTTGGAGGTCGGCGGCGGCTGCGACGTGTTCGACTGCGTCGCCACTTACGCTCGCCGCCGCCAGCGCGGCATCTGCGTGCTCAGCGGCAGCGGCACCGTCACGAACGTTACTCTGCGTCAGCCCTCCGCCGCGGGCGCAGTCGTCGCCCTCCACGGCCGGTTCGAGATCCTCTCACTTTCAGGATCCTTCCTCCCGCCGCCGGCCCCACCCGGCGCCACGAGCCTCACGATCTTCCTCGCGGGAGGGCAGGGGCAGGTGGTGGGAGGGAACGTCGTCGGGGCTCTCTTCGCCGCCGGGCCAGTGATCGTGATCGCCGCCTCGTTCACGAACGTCGCGTACGAGAGGCTGCCGTTGGAGGAGGAGGAGGCCCCGCCGCTGCAGATGCTGCCGCCGGTGCCGCAAGGATCGGGGGGCGAGGCGGGGAGCGGGGGGGGAGGGGGAGAGGGAGCGGGGAATCCGTTTCCCGACCCGTCGTCTTCGGGGCTGCCCTTCTTTAATTTGCCGTCGCTTAACATGGCGAATTGCCAGCTGCCTGTCGATGGCCACGGCTGGGCCGGCGCATCGGCCGGCCGGGGGCCCTTCTGATCATACGGTTAATAACGGGTGCAATATCGCGACAATTCCATGCAACGGAGAGTAGAGTTCTTGAGCAGCTCAAGGTTAGAATATTTCCCTATGTAAAATTAGTCTCCCTCCCTCTCTCTCTCACTCAAATGTGCTGATATTTTGGTTTCGTGGGCTTTGTGTTGTTATCTTTTCCTCTCTCATGCCCTCCGGTCTGATCCTGTTGTTGTTTGTTATTGCTGTTGTTGTTATTGTTGTAGCTACTAGATGCTTGTTATTTTCATAAGCAATGGTTTGAGGCCACTGGCCTTTAACACTTGTCCACTGCTAGCTTTATCCTCGCTATATTAATACTACGCTTTCATGTTTACAGATCTATTCATAGTTGAATGAATTGGGTCTCGTGAATGCTTTTTGAAGCTCTAAAATTGGTTTTGTCTTTGATCGATACTATCTAAAAAGAAGAACATATAATGTTATTGTAGTAGCTGTTATGTTGCTTCAATTCTTGTTACATATATAGATCTGGTTATGTAGGAGAAGTAGGGCATCCTAGATGTGGTTTAATTATAAAATTTCTTCTTCCCACGTGTGCATGTATTAATTTGATGAAGAGACCACAAGATTTAAGTTTCTGGAAACATGCAAGCTAACTCCTGGGGAATCTTAACCATCTTCCTGTCTATGTCTTTGTATTTCTCTGTCCATGTTAAATCCAAACTGCTGTTTTCTATGAGTTATCGGGAGCTGCGCATTCAAAGATTCCTTCTGAGTTCCTTAATTTGTGCACGATCTTTTTCTTGTTCACTCCGTTGTGGTTAGTTTTACATTTATTATACCTATTCAAGCCAGATATATGCACTTCATCATCTCAATCATCATATTTGCTGGATCGAGTAATAACTTCAAATTATTTGCTATCTTTCAAAAGATTATGTTTTTTTTTATTCCGTTCTAATTATAAAACATCGGATGTGTTGTATTCCAAATATTAGACTTAAATAATAACTTCAAATTATTTGCTATCTTTCAAACGATTATGTTTTTTTTTATTCCGTTTTAATTATAGAACATCGGATGTGTTGTATTCCAAATACTTGTGACGTTCATGCTAATATGAAACTAATCGATCAAGAAAACGAGACCTAACTGTCCAAGTCTTTCTTTTTAGCTAATTAGATATTTAGTATGATATCTCATCAATTACATATAGTTTACCATCATTGAAATTATTTGTTATTATGTCAACTATCAGTTTATGTTCTTAAGATTTGATAAATATGGTTCAGATGTTACCTTATAACAGCATGCATGCTCATAGCACCTTATAGATAGATGGTTACACCTCCTATTATCAATTATTCAGTTATTTCGTCTTCTTCTTTTTCTTCTTTTTGTTGAGAAAGTTATTAGGTTTCGTTTTATATATCGAGATCTTTGCTTGTCTAGGGTAAGTTAAGGCAGTTGATCACCACTGATTAATTGCATGAGCTTGCACAATACTAGGGAATTCCAACTTCTAATTTTGTAAATACACACATTTATTTCGATAGTAGAGGCAATTATTCTATATTATTAACCTTAATTAGGAGGAGAAATTGAAGTAATTGTATTGCCGGACTGTTGAATGGAAAAATAGGTGAAATTCTTTTCTTGCGTCATGTATGTGTTCTAAAATTTTTCGAACATATTAAGCTTGCTGATAGAGAAACCATGAAGATAAGTGGCAAAAGTTTTAAGGAAGGTATCTTGATCAATTAAACTGATGCGCTTCTTCAAAGTTATTTCAGTTGTACTTTTCATTCATCTGATATATATATAATTTAAGAAAGGTTAAGTAGCCTCTCTAGACTTTCGGCTATTCGAGATTTGCAGGACTCGAGGGTATCCTATATGATGAAACTTGAGGTTTTGGCAATTAAAATATACTGCAACTAGATCTTCTGCTATCTAATGTAGCTAGCTTGCAAATTCTAACCTGATACATTCCATACAGTTCTTCAGTTATTAGTTCTAGAATCATCTACTTTATATATGATGTCACTTCTTTCACATACATTAATATTTTGGAGATGGATAGCTAGAGATTCTTCTCTTTGAACCTGTACTTTATTTACCCAACAGCAGAAACTATATTATATCTATAGCGTACACGGTGATCTCGAACTATCATAATTCTTGATATAATTCCACTAGAATTCAGACATTTTGCTGGATTTCTGATGTTCCAAGAAAAAGAAAAAAGAGAAGAAATTGCTAGCAAATGATGAACTTTTTCTTCTTACATGAAATACAAGGGTTTTTTTTGGACATGTAAAAGAGTCTGATACTATAATGTAATGAAATTCTGAAGCAAATTAAACGGCATATGAACTAATAGCGAATCTTCTTATTAGTTACTATAATGTCACATATGTCTCAGATATGTTGTACTTTTATCATTTACATCACAGAACAAGCATTTGGGTTCTCATCACTGAAGTACTCAGTTGGATGCATGCAGTGAAGAAAGGGTGCAGGATGTGGGTAATTTATGAAGTCTGGGTGTGTGCAGTTCATAAAATGTGGATGTGTGCATGGTATGAAGTAAGGAAAAATGATATCTTTGCTCTTTATCTCCTCTTTCTCTTTCTTCTCAGTCACTTCTATCTTCACTCCTTCTTTACCAACCTTTGCTTCCACCTTTATTTTCTCTTCAACCTTCTCCACTTTCTTCTCTTGCTTTTGAGGTATAATCTCGGCGTGCTTGCGCGCCTTCTTGCGGATGTATTCGATCAATTTTTTCTCCTCTATTGTGCCGACGATTGTGCAAGTCTGAGCTTCTCGATTTGTCTTAACAGTATGAATACCTGTAGCATTAATTAACTAATCAAAGGTTAGCAAAAAAAAAAAATGTTTGTTTTTCTTTTTTTAAGAAAGAAATTGTTTGCTTGAAGAAAACAATCAAAGTATTTGGTGAATTTGATATATACTTTTGTGTTGTAGCAAAACTTCAGTGAGATCGGCTGCACATCTATCACAGTGCATATGAACCTTCACAACTGTGGTCTTCACAACCTCCTGAAAGTAATGGTTGTAACATAAGAAATTAACAAGTAACAAGCATATATATATAATTTGGAGGTTTTACATAAAGCAAGGGGAAGAAAATTTCTAGATTTATATTCTTATTGTCGATAATTAACTTGAAGAAGAAAACATATACCTCTTTCTTCTTCTCCTCCTTCACTACTGGCTTCTCTTCTTTCTTTGGTAAGGGTGATAAGAGCTCAACCTTCTTCCTGGTCTTCTTCTCGAGTCGCTCATGAATCTTCTTCACGTCGATCTTGACGCCTTTAACTGTAACTTTTCCGCTCTCAACATTGATATCCACCTTCTGAACCCCTGAAATATATAAAGCAAAGGTAGATCGATCATAACTAACACACAAAGATAAACTTAGACATGCAATATTCTCACCTTGGTGCCGTGTGATATGATTCTCAATCACCCGAGCACATTCCTTGCAATGGATGTTTAACTTATAAATGGCGGTGATCACCTCTTCTTTCTTCTCCACGACCACCTCTTTCTTCTCGCTTGCACCCATGCTAGCTCAAATCTATCCAAGAAATAATGAAGAATACGCCAATGGAAGAAATTAACCACCTACGAATTCTTGTGATCAGAACAAGAAATGAGCTTAATTGGAACGTTAATATGCTCAGGGATGAAGAGTTGGTGGGATTCGTTGAAGGTAGTTCACTTGCAAAAGAAAGTTTCACTAGTAGACCAAAGAAATGGAGAAAGCTAACAATGTTAGGATACATATAAGTTGAAATATAATTGATAGTCCAATATTGGACAAGCATACCATTACCATAGGAGGCCTCTCTGATCAAAATTAAACAATTAAATCAGAAATAACACATAGTTCAACTACTTTCCCAAGTTTTCAATATCAATTAACCTAATCTAGGCTCTATGGTCGGGACCCACGAGAAAAATATAGTGAGAAATTTTCCTTGCTAATGATAAGGATGTGTTGTTTACTTGTTTTTACAAATACAAATAAGGAGGAGGATCTATTTGCAAATACATCAAAAAGAGGGGTTTTCCACGATACGCTGTAATTGTAGGTGGCGATATGCAAAACGACCAACCGGGCACTAGAAGATGTGAATCACGAGGCGAAACGCATGTTTCAGATTTCCGAAGTCGGTCGAATTGCTTCCTTTATAAGCGGGAGGCGGAGCGCGGTAAGAGTGCACAGAGACAGAGGGAGAGGCTGGGCATATTTAAACTTTTCTCTCTCGCGCCCGCCCTTCTCGATCTCGCTAGAAGCTACATTGCAGGTAATTCGATCTCCATCGCAGTCATTTCTTGCCACTTTCTTGATTAGGGTTTCGTTATTGGGGGAATTCGCGGGCTAGTTTCTGTTCCTTTCTTCGTTCACGTGTTCTAGGGTTTTGGATGGATCCTCTTACGCCCCAACTCGTGTTTGCATTACTATGCCGGTACGATTTTGAATAATTTATTTTAAGTTTCTTTGCTTTATCGGTGGTGAATCGAAAGTATTCGCATAATTCAAATGGTCCTGTTTCGACGATTTTGCCAGATGAGTGGAGTAGCATCATATTGAGATTCGGCATCCTGCTCAAATGACAGGGTGCTAAAGGTTTCTAAGAAGGTTTAACTGCGGTCTTCCTTTCTTTCTATGAATTATGTAAGAGTTACTATTCCAATATTGCTGGATTTCGTATGTTTACCCTTTGACAGCATGAGTATAACATACTCCTAGATTTGCTTATTCATATGCTGTCATATTTGGGTCATTGATCTGCAATGAATTTCTCGTTATTTTGATAAGCTTTTTAAATTCTATCTTATTTCATAGGTACTTTTTCTATACTATTGTTTGGGGCTTTGATTGATTGACCTCAAATTTTGTCAAGTCAATTCTATCTTAATCTTTACTTGTTCTTCTTCTTGTGACTCTCATAAGGTTCTGTTGTTATGTTTTCACAAAGTAGGATCTGCAAAATTTGAACATTTGGGACACGAGTTACCTTGTAATTAGATCTTTCTACCAATACATAAAATAAATTATTCAAGATTTTCTATGCTTCTTTGCACCACTATATATTATTGTGATTTTTGGGGCTGTATTATCTTCCCACCTTTGATTGAGATAGCAAACTAACGTCGACAATTCCATACTTCCTGTTGCGACACTTTATAGGAGTTTACTTAATGCAAATTGCTTTTACATAATGAGTTATTCATAATGGGGATATGACAGACTTTGTGAATGCATTATCCTTTCTATCATAATTATATTTGATCATTTTCTCTTTATTCCGTTCTTTTGCCTCTTTGTTACTTAAGTAAAAGAATTTTTTTCTTGTTCCATATTATTCAGGTTATAAATCTGCACAGAGGTGCATGTCACCTAATTTAAGTTAAACTATCTATTTATAGGTAATTTGATAGATCACCTTAGCGTCTACTAGAATGTGTCTTCATGTCTTGCAAAGATATGTTGGTCTCTTAGAGCTTAATTTTTTTAATCTTAATATGACTCTTATAATATCCTCTTTTTGCTAAGATTTTATTTTGTTGTATACTTGCATATATCTCTTCCTTCTTGATTTGGGCACTTCATGGTCACTTCATGGTTCAAAAACACAATTTCCTATGCTCAAATTTCTTAGTTCTACTACTGGAATCATTTTCAGTTGTTTTTTTTTGTCTTAATATCAGCAATGTCTAGTTTCTATATTGTTTATAACTGAGGTTATCAGTTCTTCTTATGATCTTTTTCTTACTAGACCCAAAAATAACATGTATCCCGAAATTTTGTCTTATCTAGCTAGTTGACTTCAGGCTTTGATGGAATCTTAAGGTTAAAATAATTGTCTTTTGACTAGTTGATTTATCACGGATGTAATGTTTTTTTGGCATGCGTTGAACTTTTGATCCAATTTTGTTCTATGTTTACTAAGAATATATTCTCTTCCGATTGTCAACTGGTTCTGCTCCTTCGACTCCATAACATTTTGCACTTGTCAGTTATGGCTGTGATGTAGACTTTAATGTTTTTATTCATTACTACTTTTATATTTTATCCTGCTTTTACATTGATTTGTATGATAATGAGGTAACAAGGTTCTAAGATGTTGCATACTTGTATTATTAATTAGTTGTTAGATCGTGCTGTTTCTCATCCTAATCTATATTTTATTGTAAAATTGCCCTGATATTTATTTTATTTCAAATTGTACATTTGCTCCCAGTGTTTTTTTTTTTTAAATTCCATGCTGAGATAATTCTCAACCAAATCTGTTTTGCCATGATCACGTCACTTAATTGTTAAGAAATTCTCAACCAACTTACTTTTGTAACTTAATGTCAATTCTAGCAGGTCTCTTAAATTTGATTGTCAGTTTCATATTGTCTAATATTGATCCTGGTTTCTGTTATGAATTATGCCTAAGAACATCATCAATTCTCATTTTAACTAATCTGACTTTATCCTGTTGCATCACTTGTTATTTCATTTCTAGTTGAGTTTTATGGTTAACATTTTGGTAAAATAATTTTATCATTTAAGAATAATATATAATTATTAACTTCACCGTGTTTTCTTTTCTTCTCCAATTGAAACCATTGTTGGTTTTGATCATATTATGACTTGCCACTCTTTCTTTCTTTGTTGAATTGGTTGCCAATTACCATTTGTTTTTGACATAAACTTACATGGTTGGTGAACTTTCTCTGTCACTACTGATGAGCGATGGATGCATGAATGCAAGCAAAATTATGTTCCAAGTTTGAACCATATCGAGGACTTAAAGAGAAGAAGTTGAGGGTTCTGTGGAATTCACTTGCATCTGAAATAACTATTTTATGTTACATGCTTTGACACATAGATGCCAGTGATCATGAACACTACAAACTCAAACTCTTTAAGTTAAGCTGTTGTTAACTTCCATTCGCCCCTTTATCTTCCTGCAGAATTTGAAGCTTCTTACACCCTTTACTTTCACTTTTCAGATGGCTGCTTTTCATCATTTATCAATATCTGTTCTTCCTTTTCGTGGACACGCGGCTAGCTTTATAATGGTTGAAATTTATTAACTGCAATTTTATCTAAGATTAAAGTTCTTAACATAATATGTGATATGCAAGGACATTCTTATAAAGGAACCAGAATACTGAATTGTCATGCTCATTTTTGTTGTAGGCATCTGATGCTCACAAAAGGTATGATGGCTCCACCTTCTTGCCTATGCTCTTTTTTCTTAACGTGAAAACAATATTAATATGACAGGCAACAACAATGCTTATGTCTCTTTCTTTGACTCAGAGGTAGTAAAGCTTTTGCATCAGATCCTCATTTCAAAGTTGTTTGGAATTTTTAGTCAGTATGACTTTTTACATGGTTATGGCCTCTTTTTTTATTTTTTTATTATTTTTTTATTATGGCTATTTCCTATTCTTTCTAATCATGTGTAATGAATATGATTTACGATGTCTAATATGCCTATTATTTAATGATCCATTTGGTTAGAGAGCTTAATGTTCAAGAATCATGTTCTTTAATATTAGTGTCCTTAGTATTCCGAGTAGCAGCCAAGGGCATTATAGGTCTACGGTAAGTTACACTCACTCTGCATCCATCCATACAGTTGTCAGGGCAGGCATTGCAGCCTGATGCATCTATTCCAATTGCCTTTTGAGTCATGCAGGATTAGCAAAAGGATGGCCTAATCTCAATATGGGCCTTAGGTTGAGGCTCACTTAGCCGAAATTCCTTTTCTGAAGCCTGTCTGGAGAAATAGTCCTTAATAGGCCAATTTCCTTCTGCCTCTCAGATTGTAAACTGCATCATTTGGCGATGCCTTTTTAATCAATCATTAGGAAAACACTCTTGGTTGAGATCTCCAAGTTTTTTTTTTCCACTTTGGATATTTGTACAGAGATATACAAACTCAACCTCCTGCTTGTGTCCTAAAAATATGCTTTGCTCAACTTGCAGGCAAACCTTTGGATTTGCCCTAGATCTTTGCGATTTGCTTTGGCTTTTGGAGCATTACAGCTAATATTTTTGTGCAGTCCTGGAAATAACTGGTAAATGCAAAAAATTAAAGTGCTTCACTTTTCTTTGCCATTAGTTTCCCCAATTACTGCTGTTAGTTTCTTTTGGTAAACAGTGACTAGGAAATCAACTGTCAGTTTTCTTGGATTATGGGAGAACCAATGAACCAACTACTTATTTATGTCTTGTTCTTTTTGCTGCTTACTGTCTCCCTTTTGCCTCTAGAGTTTTCCTTTTTTCCTTTTTTTTTTGGTGGAAATTGGATGAATCGATTTGATCTCAGCTATCCATTCCTGTAGGACTAACCAAATACAGTGGTTGAGAACACTAAGAGATGTCCTTACTGTTTCACCAGCTACTGTGTATTAATGGGCCAAAGAGGATGATTTAGAAACCAGCCTATTGATCTATCATCACCTAACACACCCATGTAAAATTGTAAATAGCCAACCTGATTATTCGCTGAGATTAAAGGTTTCACAATTGGCAGAATACACCCTAGCTTTTGCCTTATGAACTTGTATTATTCCTAAACCAATAGGTTGAGGGAATCCAATGCATACTTTCTTCTTTCGACCACAAGCAAATGCAAAAGAAAAATAAGCATCTAATTCTTATCACCTTTTCTCAAGCCTATAAATGTTGCATTAAGCTAACATTAATTGATAAAAATCAAGCAAGAAGACGTGGCAATGCTTCATAATCATATGGACGAATTATCTGGCTTTGATTATATGGACGAACTATCTCACGATGATCATATGGTGAGCTTAGATGACCGCTGGCTATCACCACAGTCTCACTTTTCAAAGATCTATGACGAAGACAAACTCATGCGAAAGTATAGAGAGATTGATGATGCGATACACCATAGTGATTTTGACTACCTCCAGAATCTCGTTAAGAAGGAAATGTCACAGACCATAAATTTATCAGATGACCCACTGCTTAGCGTCGTGATTGCCTATGAGAAGAGGGATCTTGCAATGAAGCTGTTGGAGGTGATGCCTGAAATGAATCTGATGGCTTCGAAGTGCTACGATGATACCGCGCTGCACGTGGCTGCAGCAAAGGGAGACGTGACAGTGGTGGAGGCTCTAGTGAAGAAGTGCAAGGAGCTTATGGGGAAAACAAACAAGAACCTGGAGACTCCGCTGCATAAGGCAGCACTCTACGGGGAGCGAGATGTCTTTTGGAAGCTGGTGGAGCTCGGAAGCAAGATAGAACAAAGGAGGGAGGATGGCTCCACCATGCTGCATTGTGCAGTCATGGGAAATGCACCTGGTATAAGTTAACTATATGTAATTAAATCAGATAGGTTTTGGTTGTTTGTTGCATGATTTGCATCTAATATAAGATTCACCATCTTACATAACTAGTTGATGTGTAATGCATATTTGCAGATCTTGCAATAGAGATAGCAAGTGAATATCAAGATCTGATGACTAGTCGCAATTCGCGTGCCGTCACGCCATTGCAGCTCTTGCTGACCATTCCTGAGGCCTTCAGAAGCAAACTGCAACTTGGGCCCCTGGGTTCCTTCATCTATGGCTGTTAGTACACTTTCCTCCCTTTTATTTTTTTTTCCTTTCAAATTTTATTCAGTTTCTTGAATTAGGCACTTATTTAGCTAAAACATATTGTCTTGGAGTACTGGTGATTTGTTTTCGTAATAGTTAGAACAATCAACCAAACTTTCATATCATAAGGATTAGCGGGGTTTTAGAGATCAATGCAAACTAATTGCAACGGAAATTTAGCTTGATGTGTACTGGAGAAGGTTTCAAATACAATATCTAAATTATTAGACATGCCTGAAACTATTTCTTGACTCATGAACCTGTTTTATTCCTATCCATCAGTCTCTCATTGCATTGCCACCTTATGTGAAAGAACAAGGTTGAAGATGAATTTAAGAATACGTAACTGGAAGAGAAAAGAAACATGGAAGATAAGGAAACTGAGGCACTTTCGACCATAATTTTTCTTCAAAATAACCAACTTGGATTGCACATATATAAAGGCTTTCAATGCATTGGAATAGTCTTAAATGAATATTCAGTGAGGAATGTGTTAATTTAAATAGCATATATAGTGCTTTATTTTAATGATAGAAGTTCTGAAAGGTTTATCAGGAAGCAAGAAGATTCTAAATAAGTATATTTCTATAGACATGCTCTGGAAATCAACTGTGGGAGATGTTATGGGTTGCTTACACATTATAAACAATGCTCATGGAAACTATTGAGGCACGAGACACACATGAAACACCAGTATTAAACTTGCACACATGTGCTTGCGAGTGTGTGCATTACCACTCATGCTCTCTTAGCACTCCTTTCTAGCTTACTTTGTTATTTCAGTTATTCCATTGGAAGAGAAACCAGTTCTTGAACGTGAAGGGGATGAAGAGGATTTGGAGAAACCAATGATGTATCCAAGTAAGGTGATTCACTACTTAATATTTTGTGATATGAGAATTCATGCTTCATGCACCAAATTGAACAATCCAATTTCTCTAAAAGTTTTAAGCTAACTAAGAATGATGAACTCAATCTTTCATATTCTAGTATATTCTCATGTACATTAGGTTGAAGACCTGGACTTTGATTAAATGGATTGAATGTTCTTTGTTTCAACATTAATGACATAATGATTTTGGCTTTTATTGCAACAAATGCAGGATGAAGGGAAGCATTCTCTGATGACACTTCGTCAAAAGTTTCCACCTAATTGTTATACCATTTTTGACCTCTTGGAGTTGACCTTCATTCCTGGTACAGTAATATCCCTTGAGGTTGCTACATTTGACTTATTGACTTCCTGGGTTTGATGTTTTTACAGGCAGATGGATTTGGCATTTTGTTTTCAATGTATTGAAGCAATGTGAGTTTTATTCTAATAGGAATAGGTTCAAGAAGGTATTTTGGATTATTATTTATATTCTGGACTTGAAAAATCAATTGCCTTGTGTGATCTTATTTTTCCATCCAGGGAAGTTTCTATATGAACTGATATCCACATTTATAATCTAATATATTATAGTTAATTTACAATTCTTGTTTGTTATTTGACAGTATTTCCTAGCATTCACTCTCTCCAGTTGAAGAAACAAAACCATGGGCAAGCAACAGAATTGATTGCTTTCTTGGCTAGCTATATCCTGGTTTTTGGGATTTTTTTAACAAAGGAGGAGATCCTTCTGAAAGAAGAAGAAATATGTTTCACCCTGAAGAACAACAGGAATCTAGGACAAGAAATGGAAACGAACAACAAGGGAAGATAACTATAGAAGTTAAGTGCTGTTGCGGGAAAGAGGATGCGATTGAGAATAAAACTATAGAAGTGAACTGTTGCTGCCAGAAAAAGGATGTGACTGACTGATGATGAGATAATTCAATGGAATAAGTCACCTCTAATTCTTGGTGCTAAAATGGGACTTGATGAATTCGTGAAGCAAATCTTAACACTTATTTCCGCAATCTGCATCCAATTTAGATACAGGGAAGGAATGTGCTTCAAGTGGCAATCAAATATGGACACAAAAAGATTGTGAAAGTTATAGAATCAATGACCTCTGGGAGTAATCCAACTTTACCTTCTTGGTTGCTGTCCTCCATCGACACCGTGACTGGAAATACCATCTTGCATTTCGCTGCAGAGAAAACTGAGAAAGATGAGGGCTTTGCTTTGCAGATGCAATATGAACTCCAATGGTTTGAGGTGAATTTACACATAACTACTATATATATATATATATATATATATATACTTCACTAACTTTAATATGCCTATTCCAACCATTTTCCTAATTGAAGAGTTGGTGAGAAAAATCTTTTTCTTAGGTTTGACTACACAAAAGATAGATGGACTTGGAAGATACATATCCACTATGTAACTATGTGGATGTTTGTGACATACATAGATAAATTTGTACGCCATAAGTTAATCTTCTATATCCTACCTAAATCTAGTACTTTATTATTATTATTATTAGCTATATATACACACACACACACACACACATACATACATATAATGAAATTGAAATCCTTTTGAAGACCAACTTCTTTCCTCTTTATATTAGGAATTAAAAGTTTTAAATTTTTTTAAAAAGAATGATATAACTGTAAAAGGTTGCAAACCAAAAGGATTAAATTTATGCTATACTACTCACACGGATAGGTGTGCTAAAAGTAAATTCTATCTTAAAAAATGAAACACAGACGAAATATCTCTCTGATAAGAATTAAAGCTACAAAAAATACAGGGAAACTTACATATGATTGTATCAAGTGGAGCAAGTAAGAAATATAGTACCAAAAGACCTCGAGTACAGCCGAAACAGAAGCGAGAAGACTGCACAAGAGCTCTTCACCAAGAACCACAAGGATATGGTAAGAAATGGCAAAGAGCAGCTAATGGAATTGGGGAAGACATGCTCTAGCCTCGTAGCAGCTGTGGTATTTGCCTTCAGTTTCTCCATTTCAGGTGATAAGGATGCAAACCAAAATCTAAGCTTCCTTCACAGGACGGCATTCAAAGTGTTCTCCCATGCAAACGTGATCGGGTTATCTAGTGCCTCTGCTTCTCTTGTGCTATTCTTATCCTTCTTAAGCTCTTCTTACAAAGAGCAAGACTTCCGTCGCTCCCTTCCTACCAAGTACTTATTAGCTAACATGTCATTCCTCATTGCACCGGTTGTTCTACTTGTAGCCTTTTCATGTAATATCTATCTTCAAATCTATGGAGGAACGAGGGCGGAGACGAAGGACATAATTCCGCTTGTTTGTGAGCTCACCTTCTTCTCGGCGGTGTGTTTACTAGTGGTGCTCTACCGTGGTTCCTCGTTAGGTATTAGATTTTTTTCTCCAGCATGTTTGGTGTTAAATTGAAAGCTGTGGAAATGAATTTGATCAGAAGCATGTAGAGAAGGACAGAGCTCCGAAAATATAGTGCAGTGTTGCAATAAAATAAGTAGATGAAGAAAGATGGTTGAAAAGTGTTTGCCATTTTCTTTCTCTATCCAACATAGAGAAGTGATATTAATAAGTCCTTTTCTTATATATAATTGCATACAAAGCTATTGTTTTTATCTCATCTCTTGGTTTAGTTATTACACAGTTTTAGATATATGTGGAAAGTCTTGAGTTACTTGTGCATTTAGCTAATTTTCAATTACCAATTCAATAACTTGTGTTGTTTGAAGAATTAATATCCGGTGAAATCTCAAAAGTACAGCCAAGATAAGCTCTAGATAACCACGAACCGTAGCTCATGTAGCATTTACGTGTTAAAATTTTCCACAGCACGCCAAGAACGAAAGAAGAAACGTTGTGGTTTGCAGTTTGCTATAATAATAATACAAGAAAACCGAAGCGTCCGCCGCTTAAAAGAGATGGTTTGCACTTGCAGGGATGTGGCATAACTTAACTGTTTTGAATCACATTTGGTCAACTTTCTAAGCAGCTGATCTCCCGATTCTTGGAAATAAGAAAAGTCCAAAGAGGCATTATATATATATAATATATTGCTCTACAAGAAGGTTTATTTTTTTTTATTTTTATACAAGTGTATAGATAAATAATTTATTAAGCTTCAAGACATACACATATAGTAGGAGGGGAAATAGGATGATAGGATAATAATTTTAGAACAAACTTTTCACCTGAAAAATAATGGAACAAGATATCAAACAAATGACAAAGATAAAAATGAAGGAGATAGGACATTGGCTCTAAACAAACCTTCCTCTATGACAGCAATATAAATAAAGCACAGTCGCAAAAGAATTAAACACAGGGTACAGTAATTTGCTTAAGAACTTGAACTTTAACTACCACACAAGTGCAAATATTTTAGCACCAACAGCACTCTTTCACCTATAGAATAGGAGTTAGGAAATTTATACCATGCAAGTGTGCATATTTGATGCAGATCTTGCAATGGAGATAGCAAAGGAATATCCAGAACTGATTACTAGTCGCAATTCATTCGGCGCCACGCCATTGCACCTCCTGCTGACCATTCCTGAGGCCTTCAGAAGCAAACTGCAACTTGGGTTCCTGGATTCCATCATCTATAACTGTTAGCACACTTAATTTCCATTCTTCTTCTTGTTCTTCTTCTTTCAATTTTTTATTGAATTAGTCCTCGATCTGCACGTATTTAGCTATCACAGAGATCGAGTAGCTAGCAGATCCCAGTTGCACGTCTTGGAGTACTTACTGGTTACTTATTTTCATATTAGTTAGAACAGTCGGTCAACCAAATTTTAATATATCATAAAGGATCAGCGGGGTTTTAGCTAGAGATCATTGCAAACTAATTAATCTTGACAGAACTTTAGCTTAATGGGTAGTACTGCAGAGGATATCAAAATAATACACTAGATCTCCAAACTATTAGAAATATATGCCTGAAACTATTTCTATCATTGCACACTTCCTAGTATGTAATCTAATTTAATATTAAACTACTATATATGCGCCATGACCCTGATTTCTTATTACTATCCATCACTTCATCTCTTACTGCATGCATTGCCACTTTATGTGAAAGAACAAGAGTTGAACATGAATTTAAGAATATGAAACTGGGAGAGAAAAGAAACATGGAAGATGATGAAACTAAGGCTCTTTCAACCAGAATTTATTTTTAAAAACCAACTTGTATTGCACGTATATAAAGGCTTTCAGTAAGAAATATATAAGATTAGAAGTTCTTAAAGATTTATCACCAAGTAAAAAAGATTCTAAGTAGGTATATTTCTATATACATACCGTAGAAATCAACTCTATAAAGGTACGTTCTATGTACATTATATTGAGGCAAGAGGCATGTACAAAGCACAATTATTCAGCTTGGGTACGTGTGCTTGCAAGTGTGTGTGTGCATACACACATGCACCACCACTCATGCTCTTTGGCTCTCCTTTCTAGTTTATTTCGTTATTTCAGGTATTCCGTTGGAAAAAGAGAAACTTGTTTATAAAACTAAGAGGGGTGGAACGGAGTCAGAGATACCAAAGGTAATTCATTATTTAATCTTTTTATATGAGAATTCATGCTTTAGGCAATATTAGATTAAATGGATCGAATGTGGAGTCTTTTCCTCTATATATATATTTTTTCTCTTCTTTCTTACAATGTTAAATGTACTTTGTTTGAACAATAGTGAAATAATGATTTTGGCTTTTACTGCAATAAATGCTAGTGCTGCAATTACTTGCAGGATGAAGAGAAACAGTCATCGATGACACTTGATAGAAAATATCCAGAACATTATTCTACCCTTTTCTACCTCTTGGAGTTGATTTACCGATTTCCTGGTACAGTACGTAATTATCTCTTATTAAGATTGCATGAATTTTGGGCTACATCTGACTTACTGATTTCCTGGATTTGATGTTTCTACAGTCACATGGATTCGGCAGCTTGTTTTTAATGTATTGAAGCAATGTGAGTTTAAAATATGCTAACCTGTAGGAATTAGTACTTGTTCAAAAGAGTATTATTTATATATATCCTCTACTTGAAAATACAAACGTGTTTTATTATGATATTATTCTTCTATATATCCTAGGAAGTTAATTTCTATATAAACTTGATATCCACAATTATAATATAATATACTACTGTAGTTAATTTACAATTCTTATTTGTTATCCTACAGTATTCTTTAGCATTCAGAAACTCCACGAGCAGAAACAGAACCATATGCAAACTCCGCCACTGATTGCTTTATTAGCTAGAGAGCCTGATTATTGGAATTTTTATAACAGAGGAGGGAAACCTTTCAAAGGAAATGTTTTGAACCCTTCGAACGAAATAGAATCAAAAAAGGAGATCCTTTTGAAAGAATTAGTAAAGTGCTGCTGCCAGAAAAAGGATGCGACTGAAAATCACGCTCGATGGTCTGAGTCGCCTCTAATTATTGGTGCTAAAATGGGATTTGATGAATTCGTGGAGAAAATCTTAGATATATTTCCGGAATCTACATCCAATTTAGATACAGAAGGAATGAATGTGCTTCAAGTGGCAATCAAAAGTGGTAATGAAAAGCTTACAAAGTTTATAGTATTAAAGATCTCTGGAAGTAATCCAACTATACCTTCTGGGTTGTTGTCTTACGTCCATCCGGGGACTGGAAATACCATCTTGCATTTTGCTGCAGAGAAAATCGAGAAAGATGAGGGCTTTGCCTTGCAGATGCATTATGAGCTCCAATTTTTTGAGGTGAACTTACACAACTAATATCCCTTTTCTTGGTCTATATATATGCCTATTCCAACCTTTTTCCTAATTCAAGAATTGGTGAGAAAAGTCTTTTTCTTAGGTTTGATTAAACAAAATGTAGATGGACTTATAAGATACATATATACTATGTAATTATGTGGATGTTTGTGACATACATAGATAAATTTGTGTGCCATAAGTTAATCTTCTATATCCTACCTAAATCTAGTACTTTTCTCAATGCAACTTATAGATTAGTGCTTTATGGTTTTATTTCTATAATAGAGATCCATGAGCTTGAAATATTCTAGAGCTATATTACTCCAAATGGTTTAATGGATTACTGTAGAAGTTTTTTTTTTAACACAACGGTATATATAACTGTAAAAGTCTGCAAACCAAAAGGATTTACTTTATGCTAGCTATACTAACCACATGGAATAATTCTATTATGAAATTACAGATCTTAGGAAAAAGAAACCACATAAACAGATTTCCGTATCTCTCTGACTCTGAGTAAGATTTAAATCTATGAAAAGTTATAGAGAAACTAGCTTACATATGATTGTACCAAGTGCAGAAAATAAAAATGGTGGTACCAAAAGATCTCTTGCACACCCGAAACAAAAGGGAGAAAACTGCAGAAGAGCTCTTCACGGAGAACCACAAGGATATGGTAAAAAGTGGCAAAGAGCAGCTAGTGGAAATGGGCAAGACATGCTCCGCCCTCGTAGTTGCTGTGGTATTTGCCTCTACTTTCTCTATTCCAGGTGATAAGGATGCGAACCAAAACCCAATCTTCCTCCAGAGGACTGCATTCAAAGTGTTCTCCCATGCATACGTGATTGGGTTATCCTGTGCCGCTACTTCTTTTATGCTCTTCTTATCTTTCTTGGACTCTTCTAATTATAGAGAACAAGACTTCCGACGTTTTCTTCCTACTAAGTATTTATTAGCTTACATGTCATTCCGCGTTGCATTGTTGGCTCTATTTGTGGCTTTCTCATGTAACATCTATCTTCAAATCTATGGAGGAAAGCCGGCGGAGACGAAGTACATACTTCCATTTGTTTGTGATCTCGTCATCTTCCCAGCGGTGTGTTTACTGGTGCTGCTCCACCAACGTTCCTCGTTAGGTACCATATCCTTTCTCTGGAATCCTTGGCGTTAAATTGAAAGCTAGCTCGGGAAATATATTTGATCGGAAAGCACGTGGAGAAGGAAGCATAGCTCCGATAATCTACTGCAGCGTTGCAATAAAATAAGATAAGTAGATGAAAGAAAGATGGTGGATGTGTAGCTAACGGTTGTCATTTTCTTTTTCCATTGATATGTTTTGGTGGAGATTTGTTGTGATAGAGAAGTGAAATTAATTAATACGTCCTTTTTTTAACATACAATGCGTACAAAGCTAATGTTTCTACCTCCTGGTTTAGTTGTTACACACTTTAGCTAGTTGCTAGCTTTAATTATTTGATGTTTTTGAGATTCAGATGGCAGTATTCTCAAAGGAACTAAATGCATTATCCTAATATAGTAACTTAGACAACAATTTATCCTAATAGTAGCTTATTAATATATATATACTTCTATATTAAACTACCAAAATATTTCAAATTAAGAAAAAGCATATATTTACTTTCAAAAAGAACAGCACTATAATCAAATGCCATTCTAATATTGTATTATTTTCTATCTTTTTCTCTCTCAAAAGTTATTGCGAAGAAACAACTATCTTCGCCGGATGAGCTCTCTCCTTCCAATTCCCCCCAGATAGCTTCTCCATATATAAGGATTAAGTACCTCTGTTCCGGATATTGTAATTTAAGAGCACTCCCTTCCTACCACTTCAGACGAACTATGCTTTTTTAGAGTATGAAAAACCATTATTTTTAGCAACGAACTGGCTGCGAACATTAGGTTAAAATGATCTGGATCCACCACGCATCTCTCGCGTGAGTGTATTTTTTTTTCCCACGAGGGTCATGTGGGAATTAGGAGTTTAATAACATACCATCAATATCGAAGAAGACCAATAACAATATAAACAATAAGCGGCCCACATGCAAACAATAAATTTATTCAAAATATAAGAGCATTGATATGGTTCCCTCAAATAAGAGCACATGTCGAAAGAAAGATATAAAAAGAGAATAACATAAACCCCCACAATAGTACAATATGAAACGTGAAAGAAGAAGGGGCTTAACGCCCAACAAGGTAAATTGCTACCGAGCTCCGACCAGAGTGACATTCAATTTATATCATATATCAACTATAAATAAATTTAATGCTCAACAAGTGATATTATCCCTGGCCAAGTATCATGAGTAATAATATACACAACAAAAAAAATACATAAATATTGAACAATCGATCATTATGATAGCACAGACTTTATTATGTTTTTGATAGGGCTGGGATAACAGCTCGAGCAGCCAAAACAATTCAATAGCTTCTATTGCATTTCCAAACGGTGAATCTAAAAAATAAAGCAATATAAGCTCTAGATAACTACGAACAGAAGCTCATGTAGCATTTACATGTAAAAATTTCCACCACCCAACAAGATCAGAAGAAGTATAAGAAGAAGAAATGATGAAAGGCAAACTGGTTCGCTACAATAATACAAGAAAACTGAACCATCTGCTACTTTAAAAAAATTGCTTAATTTTCATGCTTTGCCTTAACGGTCCCGATTCTTGTAAATGTGCAAAAGCAATATTCTAACTCTTGATTAACAAAACAAAATGCCATTACGATTACCATGAATACAGAAGACAACACCGAATAAACTAATGAAACTGGTGGAAATAAGAAAAAGAGACAGTTACTTCAGGAATCCGGACCAAGGAGTCGAGAGAGGCATTACATATATTTTGGTCTACCTGGAGTTATATATTTTTTTAATGAAAGTTTGTAAATAGATAATTTACTAAGCTTTAAGGTAGTAGTTACATCTTGATACATATAAATAGTAAGAGAAAAAAATAGAATGATAATTCTAAAACAAAATTCACCCTGAACCAGAGTATCTCAAACAGATAACAAAATACAAATGTTCAAGCAAAAAGAAAATGAAGGAGATTAAGGCATTAGCAACCTTTTCTTTAGCTTATTAATCACAGCACTGCAAAGAAACACAGTTATAAGAGACTTAAAACTTGTTTGGTAGGAAGCTAAGCTTCGGACTCAATTAATTAATTTTATTTTTTATTCTTAATTATTTGAAGAGTAAACTTGATTAGATATAAAAAAAAGAAAAATATATTTAATTATTAAATCAGTTTAATTTAAGAGTTCCTGAATCTGTTTATTAGGTCTCAAAATTTAAAGTAAACAAGGCCTTAGTACAGTGCTTTGCTTTGGAAACTGAACTTTAACTACCACACTAAGTGCAAACATTTAAAAAAAAAAGTGCACACAATTTAGCACCGATAGCACTCTTCACCTGTTGAATAAGAGTTAGGAAAACTGCCTTGGCATTAACTCCCTTGCGTGTTCTTCCCAATTCCCTGATTGTTGCCGATTAACACCCCGAAGTGGAAGATTCACACCCTCCGTGATAGGATACTTAGAAAAATAATTACATTTTCAATTAAGCTAAGTCATCCTTCAACGTTGGCAGGTCTAAACAAGTTCTAACACTGCCATGCTGTGACCAGCACTAAGGTATACCAATTACATGAACCATGCAGCCGAAGCAAAATAAATGCAGAAGAATAAACAATTCCCTGCTCAGTAATTTTGCATTTGGCTATTCAGAACATACAGGAAGCTTAATTGTGACAAGAAAAAAAAAAAACTATTCTTTGCTCAAATTGTAGGTAAACTTTTATTGGAGTTGTCCTTGATGATCTTTGGGAGTTGCTTTAGCCTATTCTAGCCTATAAATTAAACTTTACATTAAGCTAACGTCAGTTGATCAAAAAAATCAATCAGGAGATGGCAATGCTTCGCAATCATATGGACGTATGGTCTGACGATGATAATATGGACATATCGTCTGATGATGATTCAGGCGAATTGCCTCACGATGATTGGTGGGACCACATTCATGGTAAGGTCGGCCATGGTTGGCCCCTTAATTTATGTAATTTTGCTACGTACTTCTTTTTAATCTTTCGTCAACTCTATGTGTCTCACTTATCCCACTTATGATTAACAACTTTACAAAATGACAGTATTTATAGAAATATTACACCTTTTTTGTGATTAGTTTTCTTTAAAAGAAATTCAGAAAACTATTTTTTTTTATGACAAATAAACTGATTAGTCTCATTTATTTTGTGAAAATTATTTATGACACATATTAATTCATCGCATCTTTGTTATATAATTTTTAATACTTTTATGCTTTGATTCTTAATTTTTATTAATTGTTTATAAAAGTTATTGCTTGTATCGAGGTGTACGTGTATTTTTGTCTATTTTGATATAACTCTACAAGATGTAGCAATCTGAATTTAAAATTTTTATGAGAAGTCTCGCGGACAATTATTGATAATTAATTAGTTTTTTAAAGTTCTGCATTTTTTATTTGTTTTGCAAACAAATTTGCATGTGTATATGATTCATATATGGTCCGCTCTATTGAAAATTGTGGCTCCGCGACAGGCAATGATCCTACGGTGGGCTCAGATGACCTCGACAAACCACGGCCGTCCAAATTCCCAACGATCTACAAGAAAAAATTCCAGAAAAAGTACAGAGAGATTGATGACGCAATAAGCAACGATGATTGGACCTATCTCCAGAAGCTCCTATCAGAAAAGTTTATACTACTGCCAGCGAAGAATAAAGAAGAGGAGGACATGACGATAAATTTATCAGATGACCCGCTGCTTAGCATCGTGGTCGCCTATGAGACGAGCGATCTCGCACTGAGGCTGGTGGAGGTGATGTCTGAAAAGAATTTGATGGCTTCGAACATCTACGGTGATACGGCGCTGCACGGGAGGTTGGTGAAGGCGATTGCGATGAAATGCCAGTACCTCAAGTGGTCGAGAAACAGGAAACTGGAGATTCCGCTGCACAAGGCGGCGCTCTACGGGCAGCGAGGCTCATTTTGGAAGCTGGTGGATCTCGGAAGCGACATATATGAAAGGAGGTGGGATGATGGCTCCAACATGCTGCATTATGCAGTCACGGGAAATGCACCAGGTATAGTTAGTTAATCAACTTAACTATATACATACATATATATAATAACATCGAATGTATATATATATATATATATATATATAGGTTTTGGTTGTTAGTTACATGTACATGTTAAGTCTACTACCAGCCTGCTTCAGGAATGTAGTGATCCGATTAATTCTTAAGAAATTAATAGGCATGTAGCTAATATAAGATTCACTGTCTTACGTAACTAGGTGATGTGTGCATATTTGATGCAGATCTTGCAATGGAGATAGCCAATGAATATCCAGAACTGATTACTAGTCGCAATTCATTAGGCGCCACGCCATTGCACCTCCTGCTGACCATTCCTGAGGCCTTCAAAAGCAAACTGCAACTTGGGTTCCTGGATTCTGTTGAATATTGATACAAAATTAGTCCGGATTAGATGTATTCCAGATCAGCAATTGACGTGATGTAATTGGGTTAGTTATTTACTTTAGATATAACTAGTAGTGGCTAGTTTCTCCTAAATTTAGTTAAGACATGGGTAGTGGGAAGTTATGTTATTTTAGCTTAAGTGGTTCTGTAATTCAAAAAATATAATCTCTTTGAGTCATTGTATTAATTAGTTTTCGTTTCAGCAAAAACTCTGTTTTTTGTCTATTTCCAGTAAAAAATTCCAACAATTTTGGTATCAGAGCAGTAAGATACTTGGGGCGTTTTCAATGGCAGAAAACGGCAGCATCATGATGAACGTGACGCAACCAGTAGTTCCGATGTTCAAAGGAGAGTATTATGAGTTTTGGAGCATCAAGATGTCAACCTTGTTCAAATCGCATGGTCTGTGGGACTTGGTTGACAAAGGAGTTCCCAATCCAGATCCCAATCCACAAGAAACCACGAAGAGAGATGCAAGAGCGTTGTTCTTCATCCAACAAGCAGTGCATGATACAATCTTCTCAAAAATTGCTGCAGCAACCAGTGCACAGGAGGCATGGACAACCCTGAAAACAGCATTTCAAGGAAGTTCACGAGTTATGACAATCAAATTGCAAGGCTTACGACGAGATTTCGATACACTGCAAATGCAAACAGGAGAATCAGTGCAGATTTTTCTGTCTAGAGTAACAACCATTGTCAACCAAATTCGAACATTTGGAGACACCATGGTAGAGAAGACAGTTGTGATGAAGGTGTTGAGGAGCCTAACACCCAAGTTTGATCATGTCGTCGCAGCAATAGAAGAGTCTAAAGATCTAGATACCTACACCTTTGATGAACTCATGGGGTCACTACAGACTCATGAAGCAAGGCTGTCAAAGTCAGAAGATGAAGGCGATGAGAAGGCATTCTACACGCAGGGTGAGACATCAAGAGGCAGAGGCAGAGGTAGAAGAGGCAAAGGCAGAGGCAATTTCGGAAGAGGAAGAGGTAGAGGCAGAAGCAACACAACCGAAAACACCCCTACCTATGATGAATTCAAGAAGGACATTCAGTGCTACTACTGCAACAAATTTGGGCACTATCAATACGAGTGTTACAAGAAGCAAAGAGATGAAACTCGGGCCTATTATGCAGAAGAGGAAGATGCACAACCAACACTCTTCATGGCTAGCAGTACAAGTGACAAAGTTGATGCAAGCAGTATTTGGTTCCTGGACAGTGGATGTTCAAATCACATGACAGGCTACAAACAGTTGTTCGAAGAACTAGATGAAACATACAAGTTGAAGGTCAGGCTTGGTGATGACAAGATGATTCAAGTTGAAGGGAAGGGCACAGTAGCAGTCCACACAAAAACTGGTATGAGATATTTGCACAATGTTTATTTTATCCCAGATTTGACACAAAATCTGTTGAGTATTGGGCAGTTAATGGATAGTGGTATTCAATTGTGTTTGAAGGAAAATCTTGTGTAATGAAATCCAAAAATCAGGTCTTGGTAGAGGTGAACATGACAATCAATAAATTGTTTCCTTTGGAGGTTTCAAATATAAAGAAAAGAGCAATGACTGCAACCGTTTTAAATTAATCTGAGTTATGGCATCTTAGATATGGTCATTTAAATATCAATGGTCTGAAACTGTTGAATCAAAAAGAAATGGTGTATGGCTTACCCGAAATCAAGCAAGTAGGTGTTTGTGAAGGGTGTATACTGGGTAAACAAGTCAAGTTTTCATTTCCAAAAGGTCAAGCTATGAGAGCAACACAAGTGCTTGAGTTGGTTCATGCAGATTTGTGTGGTCCAATGCAAACCGAATCACTAGGAGGTAGCAAATATTTTCTCCTTTTCACAGATGATTATAGTAGAATGAGTTGGGTGTATTTCTTGCAAAGCAAAGGAGAGTAGTTTCAAAGTGTTTAAAAGTCTTGTAGAGAAGCAATCTGAAAAGAAGTTGAAGGTGTTAAGAACAGATCGACGAGGTGAGTTTCTCTCAAAAGAATTTATTAATTTCTATGAAATTGAAGGGATACATCATGAGTTAACCACTCCATATACACCCGAGCAAAACGGAGTTGCTGAAAGAAAGAATAGAACTGTGGTGGAGATGGGAAGAAGTATGTTAAAATGCAAGATGTTACCAAACAAATTGTGTATATTTTGAATATCTCACCCACAAAAGCTGTTATGAATAAAACCCCATTTGAGGCATGGTTTGAGAGGAAACCTGGAGTAAGTCATTTAAGGGTATTTGGGAGTATAGCCTATGCACTAATCAATCCACAAAAGAGAACGAAGCTTGATAACAAATCTGAAAAATTCATTTTCATCGGGTATTGTACACAATCCAAAGGGTATCGGCTATACAATCTAAGAAATGGTAAAATTGTTGTGAGTAGAAATGTATTATTCGATGAAGAAGCAAGTTGGCAGTGGGAGAGTGTTGTACAACAAATTCAAGTTGAAGAAACAATAGAAGAAAATGAAGAGACAGTGGCACAAGATCAAACACACAACCAACATATCAGCAGCAGCTCTAGTTGTACGACTGATGATGCAATGCCCGAAATGCGACCAAGGAAGTTTAAAACAGTTCAAGAATTGTATGAAACCACTCAAGTACTCCTTGTTGCAGATCCCACAACGTATGAGAAAAGCAAGAGTGGTGCAATGCAATGCAAGAAGAAATACAATCGATTGAGAAAAACAGAACTTGGCATTTGGTGAAGCTTCTTGAAGGTAAAAATGTTATTGGTTTAAAATGGGTTTTCAAAACTAAATTTGGTGCAGATGGAAGTGTTCAAAAGTTCAAAGTCAGGCTTGTGGCAAAGGGTTATGCACAAGAATATGGCATAGATTATGAAGAAACTTTTTCTCCTATGGCCCGATTTGAGACAGTGAGGTTGTTGTTGGCGCTTTCAGCTCAATTGAAGAAACCAGTCTACCAATTTGATGTAAAATCAGCCTTTCTCAATGGAGAACTATTAGAAGAAGTGTATGTCGAGCAGCCTAAAGGATTTGAAATCAAGGGTAAAGAAGATTGGGTGTACAAACTAGCAAAGGCGTTGTATGGATTAAAACAGGCACCACGAGCGTGGTACAACAAAATTGATTCTTATTTTATAAATTCTGGGTTTGAAAGAAGTAAAAGTGAGCCTAATCTCTATATTAAGAAGAAAGGAAAAGATGGTCTATTGATTGTATGTTTGTATGTTGATGATATGATTTATATGGGCACTAATGAGGAACTAGTGGAACAATTCAGAAGCAGCAGTTTGAAATGTTAGATTTGGGTTTGTTACATTATTTCCTTGGTTTAGAAGTAGAGCAAGAGAAAGGTAGCATCTTTGTGTCACAAAGGAAGTATGCATGTGATTTGTTAAAGAAGTTTGGGGTTACAAAATATAAAATAGCATCAACACCTATGAATGTGAATGAAAAATTAGAAAAGGATGATGGCTCAGGTTCAGCTAATGCAACTAGATACAGAAGCCTAATTGGGGGATTGATGTATTTGACTCACACAAGACCCGATATTTCCTATGCAGCTGGAGTGGTCTCAAGGCACATGCAAAACCCTACAAAGCATCACTTTGGCACAGCCAAAAGAATTTTGAATTACATTGCAGGTACAATAGACTATGGTGTGTGGTATGGAAGCTCGAAAAATTTCAATCTGATTGGCTACAGTGACAGTGATTGGGCAGGATGTGCAGAGGATCGAAAGAGCACTTCAGGACACTTGTTTACTCTCGGCACAAGTGCAGTTTCATGGAGTTCAAAGAAGCAAGTAACAGTGGCTTTGTCAACCTCTGAGGCAGAATATTCAGCAGTCAGTTCAGCAGCAACCCAAGCAGTTTGGTTGAGACGCATACTTGCTAGTTTTGAGCAAGAACAGCAGCAGCCTACGGTGATATTCTGTGACAACCAATCAGCAATAGCAATGACGGAGAATCCAGCATTTCATGGAAGAACCAAGCATATCGACATCCGTGTGCATTTCATTCGTGACCTTGTGGCGAATGGTGATGTTGAGATAAGATACATCAATACAGAAAAGCAGGCAGCGGACATACTTACAAAGGCATTAGCACGAGGCAAATTTGAACTATTTAGATCGGCACTTGGAATTGGGAATTTTGCATCAAGGGGGAGTGTTGAATATTGATACAAAATTAGTCCGGATTAGATGTATTCCAGATTAGCAATTGACGTGATGTAATTGGGTTAGTTATTTACTTTAGATATAACTAGTAGTGGGTAGTTTCTCCTAAATTTAGTTAAGACATGGGTAGTGGGAAGTTATGTTATTTTAGCTTAAGTGGTTCTGTAATTCAAAAAATATAATCTCTTTGAGTCATTGTATTAATTAGTTTTCGTTTCAGCAAAAACTCTGTTTTTTGTCTATTTCCAGTAAAAAATTCCAACAGATTCCATCATCTATTACTGTTAGCACACTTAATTTCCTTTCTTCTTCTTCTTCTTCTTCTTCTTCTTTCAATTTTTTATTGAATTAGTCCTCGATCTGCACGTATTTAGCTATCACAGAGATCGAGTAGCTAGCAGATCCCAGTTGCATGTCTTGGAGTACTTACTGGTTACTTATTTTCATATTAGTTAGAACAGTCGGTCAGCCAAATTTTAATATATCATTAAGGATCAGCGGGGTTTTAGTTAGAGATCATTGCAAACTAATTAATTGTGACAGAAATTTAGCTTAATGGGTAGTGCAGAGGATATCAAATAATACACTAGATCTCCAAACTATTAGTAATATATGCCTGAAACTATTTCTATCATTGCACACTTCCTAGTATGTAGTCTAATTTAATATTAAACTACTGTAAATGCGCCATGACCCTATTTTCTTATTACTATCCATCACTCCATCTCTTACTGCATGCATTGCCACCTTATGTGAAAGAACAAGAGCAGAACATGAATTTAAGAATATGAAACTGGGAGAGAAGAAACATGGAAGATGAGGAAACTAAGGCACTTTCAACCAGAATTTATTTTCAAAAGCCAACTTGAATTGCACGTATATATAGGCTTTCAGTAAGAAATATGTGTTAATTAAAAAAACATGTATCTTACTTAATTTGTATTCAAGATTAGAAGTTCTGAAAGATTTATCAACAAGTAAAAAAATTCTAAATAGGTATATTTCTATATACATACCTTAGAAATCAACTCTATAAGAAGATATTATGAGTCGTCGCATGTACATTACATTGAGGCAAGAGGCATATACAAAGCACCATTATTTAACTCAGGTACGTGTGCTTATAAGCGCGTGTGCGTGCATACACACATGCACCACCACTCATACTCTTTGGTGCTCTTTTCTAGCTTATTTCGTTATGTTATTTCAGGTATTCCGTTGGGAAAAGAGAAATTTATTCTAAAACTAAGAGGGATGGAAAGGAGTCAGAGATACCAACGGTAATTCATTATTTAGTCTTTTTATATGAGAATTCATGCTTTAGATCTAGCTAATAATAAAGATCGAGTTAAATGTACTTTGTTTGAACAATAGTGAGATAATGATTTTTACTGCAACAAATGCTGGAGCTGCAATTATTTGCAGGATGAAGAGAAGCAGTCTTTGATGACACTTGGTCAAAAATATCCAGAACATTATTCTACTCTTTACTACCTCCTGGAGTTGATTTATCGATTTCCTGGTACAATACACAATTATCCTTTCAAAAGAAAAATCTTTTATAATAAAGGCGGAAAACCTTTCAAAAGAAAAATCTTATACAATTCGAACAGAAGAAAATCAAAAGAGGAGATCCTTTTGAAAAAATTAGTGAAGTGCTGCTGCCAGAAAAAGGATGCGACTAAAAATCAAGTTCGATGGACTGAGTCGCCTCTAATTATTGGTGCTAAAATGGGACTTGATGAATTCATGGAGAAAATCTTAGACTTATTTCCAGAATCTACATCCAATTTAGATACAGAGGGAATGAACGTGCTTCAAGTGGCAATCAAAAATGGCCACAAAAAGCTTACGAAGCTTATACTATCAAAGATCTGGGAATAATCCAACTATACCTTCTGGGTTGCTGTCCTACGTCCACCCGGCAACTGGAAATACTATCTTACATTTTGCTGCAGAGAAAACTGTGAAAGATGAGGGCTTTGTCTTACAGATGCAATATGAACTCCTATGGTTTGAGGTAAACTTACGCATAACTAACTACAATCCATTTATTACTTGCTCTATACGTGTATGGTCTGAGGGCATACTTTTTTATGCCTGTTGCAATCCTTTTTTCCTTTCAAGAATCGGTGAGAGTTGTCTTTATGTTAGGTTTCACTAAACAAAAGGTAGATGGACTTACAAGATACGTATTTAGTATGTAATCGATCATGTGCATGCCATAAGTTAATCTTCTATATCCTACCTTAATCTAGTACTTTATTGTTGTTTGTTGTTGTTGTTATTATTATTATGTAATGAAATCCAGTAAGACCAACTTCTTTCCTCTTTATATTAGGAATTAAAAGTGCTCCCGAGTGAACTTTTCTCATTGCTTTATAGATTAGTGCAATTTTCTTTTCTCATTGCAATTTCAATAATAGAGATCCATGTATGTGCTAAAATTTTGAACTGCTACATGTTCACTTTATTGTAAATATTACTCCATATGGTTTAGTGGATCACTGTAAAATGCTTTTTTTTAAAAAGAGAATGGTATAACTGTAAAAGGTTGCAAAACAAAAGGATTTACTTTACGTATGCTATATTAATTATATGGAGTAATCTATTATGAAGTTATACACCATGCATAGGGATCTATATCTTAGAAAATGAAACCACTAAGACGGATTTCGTATTTCTCTGACTCTGAGTAAGATTTAAAACTATAAAAAATTGTAGAGAAACTAACATACATATGTTTGTATCAAGTGCAGGAAATAAGAAGGACGGTACCAAAAGATCTCCTGCATTGCAGAAACAATAGTCAGCAGACTGCAGAAGAGCTTTTCACCGAGAAGCATGAGGATATGGTAAAAAGTGGCAAACAGCAGCTAACGGATTTGGGGAAGACATGCCCCGGCCTCGTAGCAGCTGTGGTATTTGCCTCCAGTTTCTCGATTCCAGGTGATAAGGATGCAAATCAAGATCCAATCTTTCTCCACAGGACTGCATTCAAAGTGTTCTCTCATGCATACATGATTGGGTTATCTAGTGCCACTGCTTCTCTTGTGCTATTCTTATCCTTCTTAAGCTCATCTTACAAGGAGAAGGACTTTCGACGCTCTCTTCCTACTAAGTACTTCTTAGCTAACATGTCATTCCTCATTACGCTGGTGGCTCTAGTTGTGGCCTTCTCATGTAACTTCTATCTTCAAATCTATGGAGGAAAGAGGACAAAGAGGCAGGACATAATTCCGTTTGTTTGTGAGCTCACCTTCTTCCCGACGGTGTGTTTACTGGTGGTACTCTACCGCAGTCCCATAACCGGGTTAAGATCTTTTCTCCGGAACGTCTGGCGTTAGATTGAAAGCTGTGGAAAATAAATTTGCTCAGAAGCACGTAAAGAAGGAAGCAGAGCTCTAAATATCTAGTGTTGCCTTGCAATAAAAGAAGGAAGATAAGTAAAGATAGTGGAATAATGTGTGTCAAAACTATAGTGGAATAAATTTTGTCTAAACTGGCTCAAGCTGGGCTTGTTGTGAGAATGTTTGAGAAACCACCACACCAATTTGGGTGGAGTTTGAATAATATTTATAGATGAAGTTGTTAAATATAGTCAACAAAAGTAGTAACAATAAGTTGTTAACAACAAACTAAAACCAAGTAACAAAGCAACCCCTATCTCGCGGAAGATATACTAACACCCCCCTCAAGCGAAGCGTGGGTTGAAGTACGTACGTGTAGCTTGGATCAAAAGTAGGTAAGCAGCTGGAGCATGAGACAGTAGGTTGTTTCTTGGTGCTCCATGATACCAGGTTTTCACTTAAGATAAATAGCATAACCTGATGTCGATGGTCTGGTGTCTGGGCGGGTGAAGATGGAAAGAAGAAAAATACCAAATTGAAGCATGCCTTTAGCATAACAAAGTATGCGTTTACTAGCTTGAAAATGAACAACATAAGGCATTTGCATGTGTTGACTAACCGACTTGACTACGTAAGATATATCTGGTCTGGTGATGGTCAAGTACTGTAGTGCTCCCACCATAAAACGATAGAACGAAGGATCACTATAGTGAACACCGCCATAAGAGAGTCTGACCAACCACCGTAGGCGTGTTGACGAGTTTGCTCTCCAATAATTATGTTGTGCAAATACTCCAATGGGTGAAGGTATGAAGCATCCTTCACCCCTAAATACTACAAAGGGAATAGTAATAACAAAACCAATGTAAGTTTGGGAAAAACTCTAATATGGTGCTAATAATAATGAAATAACAATAAATAAATTCTGATCACTTATTAGACACCATAATGCAAGTAATCATAAGAATGGAAGTAATAGAGACAATACAGAGAGGAAGACAAGATTTACGTGGTTCGACGATATGCCTACATCCACGGACAGAGCAATTCTTTACTATGCAAATCTCCCGATTACAAAGAGTTTAACAACTCTAATCACTCTCAATATAATGGTGGCTTACCCTCATAAATGTTCTCTTTAACTATCAACCCCTAAAAACTTACTTTAGTATTTATCGGGATGGCTCAAGAAAGGGCTTTTCTGCTGGGCACGTTCGAATGCGCCCAGTAAAAACATTGTTGAACCCAAATTGGCGTTTGAACGCAAGGGCCCCATTTGAACACCTACATCACAGTTTGCCCTCATGTTGATATTTGCGTTCGAACATACTGATGAAAAATTTCATCAAAGTCAATACTTTTTTGTTGCTCAAAGCCTTTGACAACTAATCGTCCCTTTTCTCAGTCGGTAGGCTTACCTCGCAAATGCTATGCCACTAAAATATATGCTTCTTAAGAGGGAGATATAATATAATATTTTATTTATATATATAGAGAGAGAGAGAGATTTCTACCTGAAATTCCATCTGGATTAATGGTCGAGTCCAGGGATTAATGGTCGAGTCCAGGACTTCTTTTCACCCATCGTATATATTAACTCAACCTCTGCACTCATGGTTGCTTCAGTCTGTCCACGAAATTTTCTTATCCTGCATAGTCGACTTTATAATATTTTGAATTCACGAACCTTCCAACAATGCTAACTGACAAAGAACATATTTAGTCAACTAACAGAAGCAATCAAATATAAGTAACATTAACTTTTATCATTTCAGATGAAAGAGTTCAATAACTAATGTTTCTATCTCATCTGTTGGTTAAGTTATTACACACTTTTAGCTAGTTGCTAGCCTCTATTTGATGTTTTTGAGCTAAAAACTGTAGTGTTGTCAAACGAATCAAATGCAATATCATTTGGTGCTATATGTCTAAAGTCTTGAGTTACCTGTTCATTTAGCTAATTTCAATTACCACTTCAATAAGTTTCTTTCATTTCCAAGGAATTGAAGAATAAACATCCCGTGAAATCTCAAAAATATAGCAATTGATAAGCTCTCGATAAAACAAAGAACAGGAGGGCATGCAGCGTTTATATTTAAAATTTTTCAAAATGATGTTGTTCGCCACAATAATAATACAAGAAAACTAAAGCTTCCGCTGCTTTATAGGCTGCGGCGTTACAGTTTTGAATCTCATTTTGGTCGGCTTTTCAATAGCTGATCTCCCAATTCTAGGGAATGTGCAAAAGCAATATTCTAATTTTTTATTTAACAAAACTTAATGTCTTTCCTTGAACAGAGAAGACAACACGGAATGAACTAACGAAACAGGGCGAAAGAAGAAAAAGAAACACTTCTGGAACGCATCGATATAGCCATTATATTTTGATTTACTCGAATTTACTTTGTTTTTATGGAAGTCTGTAGATAGATAATTTATTAAGCTTCGAGGTAGCAATTATGTCTTGTCTTCACACATAAATAATAGGAGGGGAGATAGGATAATAATCCTAAAAGAAAGACTGAACAATAGTGATTAAGCAATTATAAAAGATACAAATACTCAAGTAAAGTAGAAAATGGAGGTAATAGTATCAATGGCGACGCTTTAAAAAAGGGCATAGTCGTAAGAGATTTAAACATAGAGGACGGAACTTAGGAATCTAAACTTTAACTACCACACTAAATGCAAGCATTTTAGCACCAAAAGCACTTTTCATCTATAGAATAGGAGTTAGGAAGTTTATACCATGCAAATATATATGTTAACTTACATCCTCCGTGATACGGTACATAGAAAAATTAATTATGTTTTCGTTAAAGCTAAGCCATCCTTCACGTAAGACGTCAGGTGTATCGGAGTTCTAATACTGCCATGCTGTGACCAACACTAAGGTATAGATAACTGAACTAATTACATGAACAATGCAACCGGAGCAAAATAAATGCAGGAGAATATATAAAACATATAGGAAGTGGTTTTAGGACGTTGCAGAGAAAGAAGTGCATATATATCTCCTGCTTAATTGGGACCAAAAACTATTCTTTGCCCAAATTGGAGGTAAACTTTTATTGGATTTGCCTTGATGATCTTTGGGAGTTGCTTTGGCTTTTGGACCATTTCAGGTTCACATTTTTGCGCAGCTGGCTGTCCCAGAATATGATCCCATTCTCCCGTACATGCCTGCTGATAGTTTCTCGGGTAATTGAATAAAAAGTTTTCCCCCAATAACTGCTGTTAGTAAACAGGTAAATAGACTATTCGTCACTTCTCTTGGGTTATGTTTGGACTATCATACGTCCCTTTAATTTGCCTCTGTAGTTTTATTAATATTTTTTTTTGTTGCTAATTATTGGTGGAAGTTGAATCTCGGCAATCCAATCCCATGGGAGCTCGATCCTTACGGTTTCGTCAGCTACCTTCACAAGCTGAATAGAGATTGAATAACAATTAGTCCTCTGCACGTATTTAGCTGTCATAAGGATCGAGTAGCAGATCCCAGTTGTCTTGGAGTACTGATGCTTTGTTTTCATATTAGTTAGAACACTACTCTGCCAAATTATTATACCATAAGAATCAGCGGGGTTTTAGATAGAGATCATTGCGAACTAATTATGACAGAAATTTAGCTTCATCGGGTACTGGAGAAGGTATCGTATACACTCTCCAAACTATTACGTATATATGCCCGAAACTATTTCTATTAGACTACCTAGTACGTAGTCTAATTTAGTATTAAACTACTATGCGTCTTGACCCTATTTGCTCATTCCTATCCATCACTTCGTTTTCATTGCATTGCCACCTAATGTGAAAGAACAAGGGTTGAACATGATTTTAAGAATATGAAACTGGGGGAGAAAAGAAACATAGAAGATGATGAAACTAAGGCGCTTTCGATTCCGAATTTATCTTCAAAAATCAACTTGAATTGCACACATATAAAGGCTTTCAATAAGAAAAACATGTCAATTTAAATAGCATATATAGTGCTTTATATTTAACTTCCATCCGTGTTATTCGCAATTCCTTGATTGTCGTCAATTAACACCTCGAAGTGGAAGGTTTACGCACTCCGTGATACGATTGTTAGAAAACTAATTACGTTTTAACTCAAGCTTAGTCATCCTTGACGTAAGTCGTCAGGTCTATACAAGTTGTAGTTAAGGAGAATATATAAAGCATATAGGAGCTGAGGTTACTTTAAGACGTTCCAGAGAAAGAAGTATATACCTCCTGCTTAATTAGGACGAAAAACTATTCTTTGCTCAAATTGGAGGTAAACTTTTATTGGATTTGCCTTTGATGATCTTTGGGAGTTGCTTTAGCTTTTGGACCATTTCAGATTCACATTTTTGTGCAGCTGGCTGTCCCAGAATAAGATCTCATTCTCCCCTACTCTGTATTAAACTAATGGGCCAAAGAGGAGAGGATGCTTTCCGAATTAACCAACCTGTATGTCTGTTGATCATCAATCACCAGAATATATGCACGTACGCCCTAGCTATAAATTTTTTTTTTTTTTTGATCATTCATGAGCCCGAAGGCTAGATATGGGCTGGACAAAGGGCCAACCCTCCCTAGATACAGAGGCACTTTAGGCCCCACCGAGCTTTTAGCTATCTAGTCTAGGCTTCAAGCCATATGCGTCGCCGAACAATTGCTTCGAATCAAACGCCGCCAAGACCTGCTCCAAGCCGTTGCGTTGTCAAGCTGTTCTTCCAAACTAACCGCACTGCCGAGCCATCAACCGAATCGAGCCAAGCCACCAAACTACCAACTACCAAACAATTTCTCCACAATATTGTTTAGGGTTGGAGTTGAACTCATGACCTCCTTGGTCATGAGCAAGATACCTACCAACTTTACTAGAGTTGGTTGGTCCCTAGCTATAATTTGCCTTATGAACTTTTTATTAATTTATTCTTAACCACAATAGGTCGAGAGCATCCAATGCATGCATGTACGCTTTGTTCCTCCAATCACATGCAAACGCAAAAAGAAAAACGATTAAAGCAGCCAAATTGTCGTCACCTTTAATTCCTCAAGCTTGCCTATAAATTAAACCTTACATTAAGTTAACATCAGTTGATCATAAAAATCAATCAGGACATGGCAATGCTTCGCAATCATACGGAAGTATGGTCTGACGATGATAATACGAAGGAATTGTCTCACGATGATCGGCTGGTCCACTTTTATGGTAACATCTACCATGGTTGGGTCTTTAATTTATGTAATTTTGCTATTTAATTGGCTCCTCTTAATCTTTCGTCAACTCTATGTGTCTCACTTGGTTAATATTTAAGAGTTTAGAAAGAGGAAAGGAAATTGTAACAACTTTACAAAATGACACCATTTATAGAATATTTTTGAATAGTTTTTTTATTAATGAAAAATTATTAGAATTTTCTTATTCCACTCTTGTTTCTTTTGTGAAAGTTATTTATGTTTTAGCATCAAATGACTCATGTGATTGCAATAGTAATTTATTTAGTATATTAATACGTTTATGCTTTAATTCTTAAATTTTGTTAATTGTTTATAAAAGTTATTGCTTGTATTGAGGTGTATATTTTTGTTTATTTTTATATTTAACTCAACAAGATGTAGCAATCTGAATTTAAAATTTTTATGAGAAGTCTGGCGAACAATTATGGGATCATTGTTGATAATTAGTTTTTTTAATTTCCCCCCTTTTATTTTTATTGAACTATTTGCATGTTACTATAATTCATGTATGGTCCACTCTATTAAAAATTGTAACTCCGCAACAGGCGATTACCCTACGGTGGGCTCACATGACCCCGTCAAACCACGGCCGTCCATCTTCACGAAGGTTTACAAGGAGAAATTTAAGGAAAAGTACAAAGAGATTGATGACGCTATACGCAACGATGATTGGACCTATCTCCAGAAGCTCCTATCAGAAAAGTTCATACCAAATGATGATGAGATGAATTTATCAGATACGATGAATCTATCAGATGCGGTGAATTTATCAGATGACCCGCTGCTTAGCGTCGTGGTCGCCTACGAGAAGAGCGATCTCGCACTGAGGCTGGTGGAGGTGCTGCCTGAAGAGAATCTGAGGACTTGGAACATCTACGGTGATACGGCGCTGCACGTGGCTGCAGCGAAGGGAGACCTGAGGGTGGTGGAGAAGCTCGCGAAGAAATGCGAGGAACTCACGTGGACAGAAAACTGTAAACAGGAGACTCCGCTGCACAAGGCGGCGCTCTACGGGGAGCGAGACGTCTTTTGGACGCTGGTGCATCTCGGAAGTGATATACAAAAGAGAAGGGAGGATGGCTCCAACATGCTGCATTATGCAGTCACGGGAAATGCACCTGGTATACTTAGTTAATCAACTTAACTATATACATACATATATATAATAAAATCGAATATATGTAGGTTTTGGTTGTTAGTTACATGTACATGTTAAGTTTATTACCAGCCTGCTTCAGGAATGTAGTGATCCGATTAATTCTTAAGAAATTAATAGGCATGTAGCTAATATAAGATTCACTGTCTTACGTAACTACGTGATGTGTGCATACTTGATGCAGATCTTGCAATGGAGATAGCCAATGAATATCCAAAAATGAGTACTTGTCGCAATACATTTGCCGCCACGCCATTGCATCTCCTGCTGACCATTCCTGAGGCCTTCAAAAGCAAACTGCAACTTGGGTTCCTGGATTCCATCATCTATTACTGTTAGCACACTTTCTTTTCTTCATCTTCTTCTTCTTCCTTTCAATTTTTTTTATTGAATTAGTCCTCGATCTGCACGTATTTAGCTATCATAGGGATCGAGTAGCTAGCAGATGCCAGTTGCATGTCTTGGAGTACTGGTGATTTATTATCATATTAGTTAGAACAGACAACCAAATTTTAATATATCATAAAGGATCGTGACAGTAATTTAGCTTAATGGGTAGTGCAGAGGATTTCAAATGCTACACTAGATCTCCAAACTATTAGAAATATATGCCTGAAACTATTTCTTTCATTGCATACTTCCTCGTATGTAATCTAATTTAATATTAGACTACTATATATGCGCCATGACCGTGTTTTCTTATTACCATCCATCACTTCATCTCTTACTGCATGCATTGCCACCTTACGTGAAAGAACAAGAGTAGAACATGAATTTAAGAATATAAAACTGGGAGAGAAAAGAAACATGGAAGATGATGAAACTAAGGCACTTTCAACCAGAATTTATTTTCAAAAACCAACTTGTATTGCACGTATATAAAGGCTTTTCAGTAAGCAATATATGTTAATTAAAAATACATATATCTTGTTTAATTTGTATTTAAGATTAGAAGTTCTGAAAGATTTATCAACAAGTAAAAAAGATTCTAAATAGGTATATTTCTGTAGACATACCTTAGAAATCAACTCCATAAGGAGATATTATGGGCACATTTTATGTACATTACATTGAGGTAAGAGGCATATACAAAGCACCATTAGTCAACTCAGGTACGTGTGCTTACGAGTGTGTGTCTGCATACACATATGCACCACCGCTCATGCTCCTTGGCGCTTTTTTTCTAGTTTATTTTGTTATTTTTTCAGGTATTCCGTTGGAAAGAGAGAAACTTGTTCATAAAACTAAGAGGGGTGGAAAGGAGTCAGAGAAACTGACGGTAATTTATTATTTAATCTTTTTATATGAGAATTTATGCTTTAGGCAATATTAGATTAAATCGATCGAATGCGGGCGGAGTCTTTTCCTCTATATATTTTTTTTTCTTCTCTCTTTACAATATTAACCATCTGATCTAACTAATAATAAAGATCGAGTTAAATGTACTTTGTTTTAAATAGTGAGATAATGATTTTTACTGCAACAAATGCTGGAGCTGCAATTACTTGCAGGATGAAGAGAAGCAGTCTTTGATGACACTTGGTCAAAAATATCCAGAACATTATTCTACTCTTTACTACCTCCTGGAGTTGATTTATCGATTTCCTGGTACAATACACAATTATCCCTTATTAAGATTGCATAATTTTTGGGCTACATCTGACTTACCGATTTCTTGGATTTGATGTTTTTGCAGTCACATGGATCCGACAGTTTTTTTTCAATGTATTGAAGCAACGTGAGTTTAAAATATGCTAACAAGTAGGAATTAATACTTGTTCGGAAGAGTATTATTTATATATATCCTCTACTTGAAAATGCAAACGCGTTTTATTATGATCTTATTTCTCTATATATCCAGGGAAGTTAATTTCTATATAAACTTGATATCCACATTTATAATCTAATATACTACTGTAGTTAATTTACAATTCTTATTTGTTATCCTACAGTATTCCCGAGCGTTCAAGAACTCCAAAAGCAGAAACAGAAGCATAGGCAAACCACAAAACTGATTGCTTTATTGGCTGGCGAGCCTGGTTATTGGGATTTTTATAGCAAAGGAGGGAATCCTTTCCAAAAAAAATTTGTTTACCCTTCGAACGGATATGAGTCAGAAGAGATCATTTTGAAAGAATTAGTGAAGTGCTGCTGCCACAAAAAGGATGCGACTGAAAATCACGTTCGATGGACTGAGTCGCCTCTAATTATTGGTGCTAAAATGGGACTTGATGAATTCGTGGAGAAAATCTTAGACCTATTTCCGGAATCTACATCCAATTTAGATACAGAGGGAATGAATGTGCTTCAAGTGGCAATAAAAAACGGCCACAAAAAGATTACGGAGCTTATACTAACAAAGATCTCTGGAAGTAATCCAACTATACCTTCTGGTTTGCTGTCCTCCGTCGACACCGTGACTGGAAATACCATCTTGCATTTTGCTGCAGAAAAAACTGAGAAAGATGAAGGCTTTGTCTTGCAGATGCAATATGAACTCCAATGGTTTGAGGTGAACTTCCCTTTGTTACTTGCTCTATACATGTATGGTCTGAGGGCATACTTTTTTTTATGCTTGTTGCAACCTTTTTTTCCTTTCAAAAATTGGTGAGAAAAGTCTTTTTCTTATGTTTGACTAAACAAAAGGTAGATGGACTTACAAGATACATATGTAGTATGTAATCGACCATGTGCATGCCATAAGTTAATCTTTCTATATCCTACCTAAATCTAGTACTTTATTGTTGTTTGTTGTTGTTGTTATTATTATTATGTAATGGAATCCAGTAAGACCATCTACCTTTTGTTTAGTCAAAAAAAAAAAAAAAAAAGAATTTACTTTAAGTATGCTATACTAAATACATGAAGTACGTAATTATATTATGAAGTTACAGACCATGCATATATAGGGATCTGTATCTTAGAAAAATGAAACGAGTAAGATTTAAAACTATAAAAAATTATAGAGAAACTAAGTTATATATATTTCTATCAAGTGCAGAGAGTAAAAAAGATGGTACCAAAAGATCTCCTACATTGCCGAAACAAAAGTGAGCAGACTGCAGAAGAGCTCTTCACCGAAAAGCATGAGGGTATGGTAAAAAGTGGCAAAGTGCAGCTAATGGAATTGGGGAAGACATGCTCTAGCCTCGTAGCAGCTGTGGTATTTGCCTCCAGTTTCTCCATTCCAGGTGATAAGGATGCAAATCAAGATCCAATCTTCCTTCACAAGACTGCATTCAAAGTGTTCTCTCATGCATACGTGATTGGGTTATCTAGTGCCGCTGCTTCTCTTGTTCTATTCTTATCCTTCTTAATCTTGTCTTACAAGGAGCAAGACTTCCGACGCTCTCTTCCTACAAAGTTCTTATTAGCTAACATGTCATTCCTCATTACACTGGTGGCTCTACTTGTGGCCTTCTCATGTAACATCTATCTTCAAATCTACGGAGGAAAGAGGGTAGAGAAGCAGGAAATAATTCCATTTGTTTGTGAGCTCACCTTCTTCCCAACGGTGTGTTTACTAGTGGTACTCTATCGCAGTCCCATAACCGGGATCGGATCTTTTCTCCGAAATGTTTGGCGTTAAATTGAAAGCTGTGGAAAATAAATTTGATCAGAAGCACCTAGAGAAGGAAGCAGAGCTCCGAATATCTAGTGTCGCATTACAATAAAATAAGGAAGATAAGTAAAGATAGTGGAATAATGTGTGTCAAAACTGGCTCAAGCTGGCCTTCTTGTGAGAATGTTTGAGAAACCACCACACCTATTTGGGTGGAGTTTGAATAATATTTATAGATGAAGTTCTTAAATATAGTCAACACAAGTTGTTGACCAGTTGAAACAATAAGTTGTTAACAACAAACTAAAACCAAGTAACAAAACAATCCTTATCTCGTGGAAGATACACTAATATGTTGAGGCCCGATGAAGGTCAACTTGAAATGGAGCCGATTCAAGCTTAATTTGAAAAAATTAATTTCAAGCCGAGCTTGATTCTAAGCTGGCTCAATCAGTCTGGGCTCTCATATTGATAAAACTCAAAATAATAATATAATAATATATAATATATAGTATATATAATTAATATGAACTATTAGATTAAAGATGTAAAGGCTCCTAATATATCTATATATTAATTCTTACTCGAGGGTTAAGTTGTATTCAAGCTTATCTTAACTACAGTATCAACAATATTTTCAATGTTGACGGTTAGATTTTAGTCGTATTATCTAAGGGTGTGGTTGATTAAAACAAAGAAAATAGTGAAAATTTATAATAAAGTTATTTTAGTAAGTAATCATAATTATTAGTGTTTGATAAAAACTAAAAATATTTAGTAAAAATAAGTAAGCATTGCAATTAATGATAGCAAGTTAAAAAGCATAACTCTCTTTTTAGAATAGAAAATAAAATAAGGGAAATTGAGTAAGTTTAGGAAAGTGAAAAACTTACTTTTCTAAAAAAATGTACTTTTTTTTTTACATTTTATCGATCAAACACATCATAAAATATTTTTATGTTTACTAGTTACTATTTTACTATTTTTTAAAGGTATGTAATTAATTATTATTTTAATCGCTCACTCTTTTTTCCTTTTTAATTTTCTTTTACCTATCCTCATCCATCCATTACAAAAAAATATTTGTCATTAACTAAAATATCTCTATGTTTTATATCACATGAAGTATAATAACTATACAAACATATTAATTTTATAACCAAACATCATGAGTAGAAACTCTTATCTTCAAATTCAGAAAATAAGCATAGCTAAGCTAGATTATGTTGCATTTCCAGAACCAAATGATTAGTCACCCTTAGAATTGAAGAACATTCGGTGAATCTCAAAAATAAAGCAATATAAGAACTAGATAACTACGAATAGAAGCTCATGTAGCATTTACATGTTAAAATTTCCACCACACAACAAGAATGGATGAAGGATAAGAAGAAATTATGAAAGGCAAACTGGTTCGCTACAATAATACAAGAAAACTGAAACAATCCACTACTTTAAAATGATGTTTTTCAGGCTGTGGCATAACGGTTTGTGTTTGAATCTCATTTTTCAGCTTTTTAAGCAGCTGATCTCCCGATTCTTGGAAATGTGCAAAAGCGATATTATAATTCTTAGCATCTGATTTCATATGATCCAGCCTTTGTGATATAGCGAACCCACTCAACTGTGTTATATCCACTCTTCTCCCAAACCTGGAAAAAGTTTTAAGAGCATTAAAGCAAAACACTAAATCAGGTACAGCAACTGTGAGTGATCAGTCTTCACAGCGTACCTTTAAAAATCTGACACGTAAACCTGATGCCGTGAACATTGGAACCTATGTGAATCACGACGTACACATTAGTTGTTAATGCCAAACCTTGCCTTGGTAAGTGAAAAGCAACAGACAGAAAATTATACGATTCAAGACATATTAAAAGAACTTAATCGTGTGCAGTAAATTATCAAACAACAAGATGGAAAGTAATACTCGTCAAAAAATATGCCATAACTTGGCTTCAAAATTCTAACAACAAAAGTTCATCCAAGGACCTTTTCTATGTTGGTAGACTTACCTCGCAAATGCTATGCCACTAAAATATATGCTTCTTAAGAGGGAGATATAATATTATATTATATATATATATATATATATATATATAGAGAGAGAGAGAGAGAGAGAGAGAGAGAGAGAGAGAGAGAGAGAGAGAGAGAGGGCAGAGAGAGAGAGATTTCTACCTGAAATTCCATCTGGATTGGTGGTCGAGTCCAGGACTTCTTTTCACCCATCGTAGATATTAACTCAACCTCTGCACTCATGGTTGCTTCAGTCTGTCCAGGAAATTTTCTTATCCTGCATAGTCAACATTATTATGTTTTGAATTCACGAACCTTCCAACAATGCTAATTGACAAAGAGCATAATTAGTCAACTAACAGAAACAATCAAATATAAGTAACATTAACTCTTATCATTTCAGATGAAAGAGTATCAATAACACTGCCTGAGAGTGAGCAATGGATAGGCCACAATTATAGCTATGCTATACCAACTATTCTATGAGCGCCAACATCATTAGTCCCAGAAGATCAAATCAAGAGGTATGACAGCCACAATTACCATGAATAGAGTAGACAACACAGAAGGAACTAATACAGGTAGAAATACGAAAAAGAAACACTTACTTCCAGACCAAGGAGTCAATAGAGGCATTATATTTTGCTCTACCAGAAGTAACTTGAAAACTTGTCTTAGCTGTTTGCTTGGGAACTGGAACTTTAACTACCACACCAAGTGCAAACATTTTAGCACCAAAAACACTCTTCACCTGCAGAATAAGAGTGAGGAAATTTATACATGCAAAGATATATGTTTGTATCCTCAAATTAATTGTTCACAAACCTTCACATTAACTTCCATGCGTGTTCTGCCCAATTCTTTGATTGTTGGCAACACCCGAAAAGGAAGATTTACACCCTCTGTGATACGATACCTAGAAAATTACATTTTCATTAAAGCTAAGTCATCTGTCATGGTGGCACTTGGGAGGTCTATAAAAGTTCTAATCCTGGCATGCTGTAACCAATACTAAGGTCTAGGTAACTGTACTAACATGAACAATGCAGCTGGAGCAAAATAAATGCAGGAGAATATACAATTTCAGAATATTTGAATATATGAATTAATAATGGACAATAAAGAGAGACTAACGCATTCCAAATTTTAATAGCAGAGAGCCAGAATTCCCTATTCAGTCAGTTTGTATTTGGTTATTTAGAGCACATAGGAATTTACTTTATCAGGTTGCAGAAAAAGAACTGTGTAGTATGCAATCTCCAACAATTAACATCTGAATAGGAACAAATTGTAAAGAAGCAGTGTAATTACTTCATCAGTTCAAATTCACCATCAGGAGGAACAAAACTGACTGTCTTTTCTGAGTTGAACCTTGTAAGATTTACACATTGGTGGAAGGTCACATCATCAAGTTCTATGGTTTTCCCACTGAAAAGAAGAAAGAACTGTCAAATTCATTACAAAGTAAATCTACTACAAACTCCAAATATTACAGAACATCTTCCAGTGCCTGTCATTAGAAGGAAATAGAATGAAAGCAACTATCAATCTAGACAGTGACGGGTTCAGATTCAACAAGTTGAATGGCTATCTGATAACCCAATTAGATGATACCCACAAATTGTAACTGAGGGCACACATTTGAGAAGAAAACAATATTTTAATTATGTCAATTCGCAGAAGATTGAAAAATAATTCTTCAATAGTTCAGACGTCTATATGAGATGCCATCTACATTAGGGAAATAGAGATGAGGAAGTAGTTAAGAAAAGAAGACCTGAAAAGGTAAAAGTAAAACTCAAACTTCATTAAAGATTATGAATAATATAACAATGCTCCTGACAATTTGGCCATTTGGGGAACTGCAATTGTGTGTTTGCCAAAACTCAAATTTGCATGATGTTTACTTTAGGAATGGAACACGTTCTTCTCCTTTTAACTAGGTAACAAATACCTTTTCGTAGGCCTGGATTTCAATTGAGATTCCTTTTCAAGACCAATTTTATCATTCAATCCGAGCTTCAAATCAGGCATTCCAGATAGGAAGCACTTCATTAGAATCTTTCCGGTCACATCGCATCGCAGAACACTCCCTGCTTAAAAGCCAATATAATTACAGAAGACTGGTCAGATTATCAGAAGAACCAACGAAGCAAGTCTTAAGTGCCCATACACTAGGAACTAAGAATAAATGAACACCAAGCAGACCAAGAATATACCTTTAGAGGACATAAGAAGATTTACACTTTCAACAATGTCCAAGAAAACCTGAGGTAGCACTACCCTGAGTTATCCACATTCATCTCAAGAAACCAAAGAAAAAGTGGCCAGATTTAAAGTCACCTCATTTTTCTTATACACAAGACCCTCTCGCCTCCAACCAACAGCACCTGTAACTTGTAGAGTAGCATTGGGGACAGGCCTGTCTGAGGGCTATAATTGCAGAAAGAAGAGGCAAAGCAAACCTTAGTTATTAAGGTGAAATTATTAGTTTTAGGTGACAATATGAACTATACAGCTCCAAATCATCTCTTGTCTATATTACATCATAAACACTCTGAACCATCTGACCTTCGAGGAGAATGGTGATCGAACCCCTTCCTGGGTGATGTAGAGCTTTAAGATTTCAGGTGAAAGATTTTGAGGGTAACCAAAATCCATAATCTCTGCATATCACGAGGAGATCACGTATGTAAAATTTCAAGAAGGGGGACACAAAAATATGATAAGCAACATCAAAAGACAAGCTTGCTCAGAACAAGCACTGTAAAAATTTCAAAATGTCCATCATGGTGACATGTTAATAATCTATAAACATAGTGCAATGATAAATCAAGAACAGGAAAAGACAGAATAAAAAAGAAAACACTCAATTCCGAAAGATTCCTTTTCAGAAAAAGATAAATGTCACTAGCACAAAAGAGAACATTATACATGACTAGGAATGCATACCATCAAGAAGTTCATAAATGAGAACAAAGTTATTTCTGATGGCATCTTCATCAAAAGCCCCACCAAAGTATGACTTGAATAGAGCAACAGCCTGTTCATATAAAAGATGCATCAGTACTGAAAATTAAAGAGGACACTCAGTGCAACTTTAGATTACAATCATCAAAATGTTGCATTGTATAAGTGTCAGGCAACTTCAGATCAAATAATTTTTAGAAAGTTCCTTTGTCAAACAAATTGGTAATGAAGATAATCTACATAGCTCATCAGTAAGCAAACATAGACACTTGAAAATCAAGTTACAGTCACCAATATTTTCAGATGATTAGTGAAAAATACAATGGTATGTTAGAACAAAATGTGATGTCATGACTTTGTTAATTGTTATAACATGAAACTATTTAATTATTCCCTCTAAGGACAGAAGTAACCAGAACCAGTACTTTAACATCTCTATGTAACATCTGAAAACTGAAAAGTAGCTTCAAATGACCACAGATTATTGACAATTCACTACCGATAATAAACCCATCCTTAACTTGTGACAACTTCTTATTCATTCTTCCTAGCTCAACAATTTATATCTTAGTAACATCAGTCAAACGCTCTTTTAGCCAGCATCAGGCTCAGTCCCAATCTATGAAAGAGAATACAAGATATAGACACCGCAAAAACCTAGCACCATTTTTATAATTAATCCAACAGATTAACATACATTTGGGAAAACCTTGCAACCAAAACTTTCCACTTCAGCCAACTTAACTGCTCCATAACTTCCAAATTTACAATATATAATTTTGCCACCTTCCACCTAGATTGCTAAATTGATAAGATCAGATGAGTTTAGATCATTGTCTATGTTGCCTCTGCTCTTGGAAAAGAAGTTCAGGAACCACAGCATTGAACATGATAGATAACATATTATGAAGGGAAAAAAAATGGAAAGTGCATGGCTGAGGCGACAAATAATATGAATTGTGTACTACTGAGGTGTTCTGGTTTTTAGGTTTTTCATACACAAGCTATCAAAATTAGTTTCAGTTTTGAATTCTGGTAACTATTAAAAGCATATATCGAAGAAGGAAAACAGTATTTATAACAAAAGCTTCATACCTCCACAACAAACTTGAAAGCGCAGGCTACATTAGCATTGCTACTTACAACGATCACAATATACACATTGCTAATTCTCATGTAAAGAAAAGAGCAACCACCAATCTGCCGAACAGGACATGTACCAAGTTCTTTTGTCTGCATTATATGCATTCTAAAAGCATCCACCATATTTCCACTGCAAAATCATAGTGCATAAAATCAAATTTTAGGAGGAAAAATTGTGACGCATATAGTAAATTCAAATCAGTGCATATTTAGAGAAACCAATGTATGCAAGATTTCATTTTAAAGAACCACAACCTTTAACGATTGAGCTTCAATTTCAAGAACTCACAAATCAGGATTATGACTAATATATTTAGCAACTGCCTTAGCTGCTCAAAAGATTAATCACCAGTATACCAATGGTTTCCATCACGAGTTTAATATATCGATATCTCTAAATTTGTTTTCAATTAGATATTCGAACTGCATATAAATTAAAGAGCTAGATTCGTGGCTCGCTTTACCTACAGCCACAAGAGGAAGACCGCAAACCCTACCAGGGAGGAGCATTATTTCCTACTCTTATCAAGAGATCACCAAGAGTCCACTAACCGAAGGAAGGCGCTAACAACTCCTTTAAGCATAATACGATCTCCTAGATCTTGAATCTACCGTCTTGCATCTCGAATTAAACCCAATAAGAGGGAAATAATGCGCCAACTCCGATCATTACCAGATTCAGGCAAGAAAGAAATCAAGAAGCGGTCATACCCGACATCGTCGCGGTAGAGGCGATTGATGAGGACATCGCCGCGGAGATTCAAGAAATATATCGCCGATGCCGCCACAGGCATCTCTTCCTCAGCTTCTCAGACAGCCTTCGCCCGCCGAGATGTAGAGATCTATCGTTTGCGTGCTCGAGCTAGGGTTCGCGAGCTAAGAATTGGAGGAGGAGAAGAGGAGGGTCGATATTAGATCTCTAGAGATGGCAGAAAGGCCTCTTCTGTCTCTCCCTGAGTTGCGACTTTTCTTTTTTCCTTTTATTATTGTTCTCCTTTCTGGAAAATGGTTCAGTACCTTTAGAATGATTTGCAAGATAATTCCATTTTATATTTGGATTAGCAAGTGTGGACCAAAACACCTTATTTCCAAACAAGTGCTAACTTAGCTTTGCAGTGTACCAATCTTACGTGTAAAAACGACGCATCTATATAAGTATACCTACATATATAATATCTAATTATAATAAATAAATCTTGGTTGCAAAGAACATGAATTCTAATTTATGTTTACAAATGTGATTACGAAGTGAAATTAGTTTGCAACTCCTTTCAAGACCTTTAATTAACTGATTCATAAAAGAGTAGGCCTATATGACCTGTATCATTTGGTAGGATTTATTAAACTTTCATTTTATTTTAAATTACATTGTCATTCTTACTGACTACAGCGTAACTCACTGCAATAATAAATATAAAATGTGTTTATTTAAGAGATATAAAAAATAAAATTGAATTAGTTATTTCCATAATCTCATATCTGATATGAAATTATAGATGAAATTAAGAATTCAACTGAAAAAGAGATATAGCGTCCCACTTAGGGAAATGGGATGATAAATGCCCAGTGAAAGGTAAGGACATTATTATTATATAAAAAATAGTTCAGGGGTGTAAACGTAACTTATCCTAAAAAATGAATTTCTTTTTACTTCCCTAAAAAGACGCTTCTATTTGTCAGCCACCAACAGTAAGGGGTATTTTGCAGCATAATTGAATATAGGGGGCGGTATGCAAATTTCCGTACGCCGACGAAGGCGTCCGTAGTTGGTAGCTGCAGGTAGCATTAATACTGATCTCCTCTCGGTGTTCCGATTACTCTCCTGTTACAAGATTGCAACTTCCATGGGAACTGATTCGCTACGCTCTTCCGGGAAGATCTCCGTCGTCCTTGCGTCCCTTACGGAACGAGACGGGTCAGAGATCGGACGGAAGAGGTTGCGCCGCACCTACACTCCACATGTCTCTGACGGCCGCACCTACACTCCACATGTCTCTGACGCCATCTTAAAATTCTACTGTTCAAAGTAGAGTTTGTTGGTATCTTGCTCATGACCTAGAAAGTTATGAGTTCAACTCAAATCCTAAATAATATTATGGAGAAATTATTTCGTGATTGGTAGTCCTAAATAATATTGTGGAGAAATTATTTCGTGATTGGTAGTTGGTAGTTTGGCTCGATTCGATTAATAACTCAGCAGTACGATTAGCTTGACAACGCAACAGCTTGGAACAGGTCTCAGCGGCGTTTGATTCAAAGTAATTGTTCGGCGACACATATGGCTTTAAAGCCTAGACTAGACAGCTAAAAAAGTTCGATTGGGCCTACAAATGCATCTGTATCTAGGAAGGGTTGACCCATATAGCCTTCGGATTCATAAAAGATTAAAAAAAAAAAAAAAAGAGAAACCCTACCTCGAAACTATTCTACTACCCTATATATTTGGCGGAGGTGGGAGTCCAAGTACCCCTTTTAGTTCTTCATGGAGATTAAGGATTCTTCTCAGATGGGTCCTCGTTAATTCGAAGAATCCACGGTGGAAAAAAGAACAGGAAATCAATCACGGAAAATGGTTCTTTTTTGTTTTCAAAGATGTAATGCAAAAGTCTGGTCTGTGAATTGATTTACGAATTCGAATTCGATCTCACTCAAGAAATATTTTGTTACGCAAACAGTTATTGACCTCAATTTGTGAAATAAGTTACTATATCGAGCATCAATGAGGCTCTGTTCTCTGCATCCGCCATTCTGGTGGTACGAAAGACTTCTGAGAACAGAAGAAGATGGTGACGTGGCGGACGAATTCTTATACGAGATACCGCCGCCAAACGGCGGAAGACCGGAGAGTAACCACCTTGTTCAAGCCTAAGTATACAACACATCCACTAGCCTTCCTCACCGAAAAAGGTGCCATCTTTGTAATTGTAACACCAATATTATGTAAAAGGATTTGGATCATTCATTTTATTTATTTCTACAGAAAACAGTAGAAATATAAACATGCATATATATAGACCGTCATGAAGCAATATTACAAATCCCTACAGATACTCGTCAGTTGTAGGGTGGGTTCCGCCGACCGGGCGGTGATGGTGGGGACCGGTCAGGGGAACGTGGGTGGTGGCACGATGGGCTGCGGTCTCCTGCCGGTGCTCGGCTTTCTTCTGGTGGTGCTCCGCCTTGGCCTCTGCCTCCTTGGCCTTGGCTCGCTCGTGGGCCATCTCCTTCCCCTCCCTGGTTCTCGCCGTCGCCTCCTCCACCTTCCCCTCGGTCTTGGCCGAGTGCTCCATCACCTTCTCCTTGGCTGCGCTGGCCATGTCCTTCACCTTCTCCTTCGCTTCTTGCATGATTACAACGTTAATTGAGTAACGCTTCCATTCAAGTTGGTGTGTAAATATAGGAAACAGGAGAAGTGTTTCATGCCACGCCATTAGCCACGCGTTTGGCATGCAGAGTCTCTTCAAGTGTCTCTCCTGCACGTCTGCATATTAGGTGGCAGGAGCTAAATAGCTTTATGTTGCATCACAAACTAGAAATGGACACGTACAATAATAGTTCATGCTTAGATCTTTTAAACTTGTAATCTTAAAAAAAGTATTTCGCCAAGTTCTCAAGCTCTTCACCAATAATCCTGGCAAGAACATGACCCGTCCTTGAAATGGTGGAAACGACTTCTATCTCTAACAGTGATCTCTCTGTGAAAATGTTTTGAAATCAGTTTCATTGCCGAATGACAATCCCGACATACTCTGAGATTCTTCAGGATGAGGATCTCATCCTCTGGTTCTGTCTTGATTAGCCCAAAGCAAACGGCCAATTTTTCGCTATGTTTGAGATAGTGATCTTTCTTTCTCCTCCTCTTCCTCTATATTTAGCAGCACTTCTGATGTCTCTGCTACATGGCCTGCACTTGCTAATCTTTTGTTCACGTAGTTCAGCATAGAATGTATCTCCTTAGACTCACTGTGCGAATGGTCTCCAACAGTGAAGGTATGGGTAACACCATCAACCACAATCGAGCTGCAACCTGGAGTTTTCTTAATGCCTCTTTGGTGCATCAAATTCCTTACGCCTCTCACTTCTGTCCATTGTTTCTTCTTCGCAAAAATGTTCGAAAGAAGCACGTAAACGCCATCATTTCCTGGTTCAATCTCGAGTAGTCGCTTAGCCGCCTTCTCGCCAATCTCAACATTGTTGTATGCTCTACATCCACTAAGCAAAGCACCCAAGACCGCTCCATCTGGTTCCATGGGCATATCTTGTATAAACTTCTCAGCTTCTTCCAACATCCCAGCCCTGCTTAGGAGATCAGCCATGCATCCATAGTGCTCCAACTTTGGTGTCAATCCAAACTTCTCTCTCATGTTACGGAACTGAGTCAAGCCTTCTTGAAGCAGTCCTCCATGGCTGCAGGCGGACAGCACACCTATGAAGGTGATATCATCTGGTTGAATTCCGGCCTTTTGCATCAAGGAGAACTCAGCAAGTGCCTTCTCGCCGAGGCCATGAAGTGCCAGCCCACCTATCATGGCATTCCAAGATACGATGTCTTTGTGCTTCATTCTTCCAAAGATTTCGGAGGCTACATGAATCTTGCCACATTTAGAGTACATATCAATGAGGGAGTTATTCAAACTCGTTGAGTAATTCATTCCTCCTCTGTCTATGTAAGCGTGGACCCATTTGCCCAGAGTCAAGTCTCCTATCTGAGCACAAGCTGAGAGCACTGCCATGATGGTGATCTCATTCGGCTTATGATCAGCATTGCCTACCATCCCCTTGAACAGCCTAAGAGCTTCTTCACCCTGATTGTTCTGAGCATATCCCGAAATTATTGCAGACCAGGCCACGACGTTCTTCGCAGGAATTGCGTCGAATACCTCTCTTGCGTCTTCCATTTGACCACACTTGGCATACAAATCAATAAGAGCAGTGCCGAGGATGACACAAATCTTCGCCCCAAATTGCTGAATTCTTAAATGCAGCTTCTTTCCATAATCCAAGTCCTTAAGATCTGCACAAGCAGAAATTACAGTTGCAATGGTCACCTCATCAATCTCTAGACCTTCTTCTTCCTCCATCAATGTGAAAAGGCGCAGCGCCTCTCTTGGATACCGGTTCGTGGCATACCCACTTATCATGCTAGTCCAAACCACCTTGTTCTTCCTCTGACCCATATGATCAAACGCCTTCCGGGCAGAAACTACATCACCACAAGCTGCATACATCGAGATCAGTGTGGTCTGGGTATAGAGGTCAGATTCCAAACCCAGCTTCAGAATTTGGCCATGCATGGCTTTTCCCTCACTGAAGGCCACAGACTGTGTACAAGCCTTGAGCAAGGATGGGAATGTGAACCTATCAGGAGGGGTAGTGGGCTCTTGGAGCATGTCAACATATGCTAAGATTGCATAGTTAGCTAAGTTATGGCGTGCAAGTCCCCTCAAGATGGTGTTCCAGATCACTGTGTTTGGTTGATGGGTGTGGTTGAAGACCATGCATGCATATTCTAAGCTCGTGGTATCTGAAGGCAGGGAGAAAGAGATGGAGAGGAATTTGGTGAGCGATGGACTGTGATGGATGAATCCAGTTGTGATCAATTGGGCATGGATTTGCTGGAGATCTTTGAGGCTTGAGCATTTTAGCTCCAGCGGAGGGAAGATTGAATGGAATGATTTGGTGGGTGTTTGAATTGATGGAGTAGGTTGCCTATGCATTTGCAATACCTTCAAATCTGTGGCTAGATTTTTCATCAGATTATAAGTTTCTGAAGCATTTTGTTATCACTCTCGGGCTTATCCACCTTTTTGTGGCTAGATTTCCTTTTTAACATTTCGTCATGATCCTTGCCATCAAAAGGCCTACAAAGTTTTATCTTATATATGCTGCCAATCTCTTATCTGTAGGGCTTCAACAAGCATATATTAAAAAAGGATTCTTTAGAAAGAACATAAAGCTTGAAATTAATATCCGAGATCCAGCCAAATGACTCTTTTGAGAGGTTTCGGATCCACAAGCACATAGTTGACATTAAAGAGATTATTCATATATTACAAAACTTTATATTCGATAGTGACATTTGAGAAGAATATTATAAAAACATTGTACATATCCTTTATACAAGAAATTGAGAAAGATTGGCACAGATAAGTAGTTACACTTCCACACAAATAAAAAGAACAATGAGAGGGATTATTGCTTCGCAGAGAGAATTTAAACTGTACTGGAGCCCAAGGCATCCTGTTGATTCTTCACGCGAGGTGTGAACAATGAGCAAAGCCAATACCAGCAGCCTCCTTTTCTCTTAGTTTCTGGATAGCTATTGTCTCTTGCTGCAACTAAATCAGCCATGTACTGGACAACAGCCTATCAAACGAGATACGTAATATCAATTGTAATCTCGTTCAGCTAGTAAAACACTAGCATAAGAGACAAATGGAAAAAAAAAAAACAATGGAAAAAAGAAGAAGAAAGAAAGTACCTGGGCTCCCAATTTAACAACTTGTCTTGGTGGCACTTCCAATGGAGTCTCATCTGCATGAAGCACACAAAGCTTTGATAGAAATCTAAAAGAGTCTGGCAGTTCTCTTATCTGGTTACTGCTTATGTCTAGCTCTTCCAGCATCTCAAGGTTTCCAATTGATCTTGGTAACGCTCTCAGGTCTGCAAAGTTCCTTCCTACATCCAATTTCACAAGACCAGTGGCAAAGCAAAGGCTCTCAGGGATTGATTCAAGCTCATTGAAGCTGACATCCAGTTCTTCCAACTTGGAAAGTGAAGCCATTGTAGTAGGCAACCCCTTGATTCTGTTGTAATGCAGTGTGAGGATTTCTAAGGACTCTAGCTTCCCAATTGCTTCAGGCAATCCTTTCAGCTGATTGAAGTCTACTCTCAGCTCGACTAGAGCAATACAAGACCCAATAGTGTAAGGAAGCTCTTCAAGCTCATTCATCTCAACGTTCAATATTCTCAAGTTTGTTAGATTCCCTAATGTCTCTGGCAGCAAAGAGAACTGATTTGAACTCAAGTCAAGACTTTCTAGATTTGTAAGATTCGCAAATGAGGCAGGCAGAGATTTCAACTGGTTTGCATGCAAGTCGAGATCAATCAGATTAGATAGTTCCCCAAAAGAATCAGGTAGGTTTATCAACTGGTTTGAGTGGATGTCAAGTTTTGTTAAGGACCTGAGGCTACCAAGGGTTGATGGAAGTGCCATGATTCGGTTCTCAGATAAATTAAGATCTGTAATATCTTCCAACTTCCCAAGTGACAGTGGAAGCCATTCAATCTTATCCATTAATTTTCCCTGAAGGTCAAGAACCCTAGCTCCTTTTTTGGCTTTATTCTCAATTAAACTTGCAACTTGGATTAGACTCAACTTTTCTGGGTGACCACCTGTTTGGTATTCATAAAAGCAACAACGTTAAGACAATACAAACAGCTAAGCTACTTTTGCTTTCTAAGATTATATGAAAGATAGAAGAAGAGCATTTGCTTGCACTAAATAACTGCCTCAGATTCCACCTTCCTTTAATAGGAAGAACAAAATAATTAACTACTCTTGTTGCCAGAAGACCATACTGTATACAAAGAAGCACTAGCGATTGCAGCCTATAAAAGAAGAGGGCAGACAGTTGTGTATTATGCAGAGAAAATGGCCCGAATATATATATCTTTCAAATAAAGTTTCTCAAAACACCTAGCAAGCACTATAAATCTTTATGTTAGTGTATTATCAATTTCTCATTTCTGAAGTTTGATCATTACTTGGAAAAGAAATATATTTATAGCACCTGCAGAGAGGTATATGTCTGTGAAATTAAAATCACTACTAGAAACTAATTCTTCACTAAGTTCTAACAAATAAAGAAGACCACTATGTCCATTAGATGATTATTATGAAAAGATGATATAAATGATTAATTCAGGCAAACAAACACAGCCTACCTGACTGCAATCATCTAGTAAGAGGAACATTTAGTTACTTGTTTCAATTTGGTCCTCTTCTCTTTGCTTCAATCTGAACTAGAATCGTTCAATAACTCATTAAAGGATCCTTTTGAAACAACTAATCATCACATACAGATATCAAAAACCACAACAGATAAGGTATGGCCCAATTAGATCAAGGGATGAAGAAGCGGCTAAAGAAAGAAAAATCTCACCTTCATTGACCTCAGACTTCAAGGAAGAGATGCCCTTCGAATCATCCAACTCCTCCTCCTTCTCCAACTTTATCAATCCCTTCTCAATCCTACCACCCAAAACACCTCCACCACCCTCCTCGCCAGATACCAACTTAGAAGCCCTCTGTATCAAATCATCAAACACCCGAAACCTCTCATCCAATTCCACCACATACAAGGCTTCCTTCCTCTGCTCTTGGGCTTGGAGGAAAACAGATGCCTTCCTCACCTCCTGCAGCACGACGAAGAGCTCCTCAGGCGCTTCTGGGGGCTTCTCCATCATACCAACCTCCTTAATTCTTGTCTCCTCCTCAGTGTTTGCTGTTTTGATCACAGCCACGGCTGCCTCCACCTCTTCTATGGATGGCCTTGGGGGAAGCGACCGGTAGAGACGCATAATCTCCTCCGCGACTTCCGAGACTGCCGGCGGGGTCGGCCGAGGTGGGATTGCCATTGATACGGACTTGAGAGAGAGAGAGAGAGAGAGAGAGTGGTACACAAGGGTGAAGGTATAGACTATAGATTAATGCCGAGGTGCTTCTGTCATCAGATTTTCTGCAGATCCCGCTGCGGGAATTTGCTACAAACATGAAAACATTTTTACTTTTTTGTTTTTTTATTGCAAATAACTACCACACCTGTCAACTTTTCCGCGAAAATAAGTCCAAAAGGCAGGTGGTTACCTGCAAATACAACTGTTATAATAAGGCAGCCTAATGAAGCAAGTTCGTGCATTCGAAGTGTACGGGATCAATCCTTTAGTGGATAAACGCCAAGCTGGAAACGAGTTCGGATGAGCTACGACCAAAGAGCACAGTCAATTTTGCTACCAAGACGTGGCACGTCGACATTCGTCGTGAATGAATCACACAATTTGGGTCCGATGTTTATAGCCAATAAGGGAACTGCGAATGTGAGTCCGGAGCTGTGTGGTGATATATTTAGATAATAGAACATCCACCGACGAGGATATCGGATATTTTCTCGAGAATTAGGTTTAGGATAAATGGACGATTCAACTAACTGGTTTAAGGAATGGAATCACAAGCAAACCGTGTGAGTTATTACCATCTAACTCTAATTAAGTCCAAAAGGCCAAAGGCATGCATGTAGAGAGGTTTGATTCATGTGAAATTGTAAACCAATTTGGACCCGGCAAGAGTGTTTAAAACTTGGTTCCTTATCCTCCACCAAATAGGTATCCGCCGTACAGTGGGATTAGAAATTAGTAAACAGTCCACATAATAATTTCTTATGATGTGATCACGTATGTAGACTTTACTACTATTCTATTTGACTTTGTTAACTTTGAGATGGTGACATTGTAGCCATCTTCCGTAACGAATGGGTAGGGTTATACGCTATCAATGCAACAAAAAGCTTCCTCGTCTAATGACTTGTTAACAAGGATGGCTTCTCAAAAGAAGCCATCCGTAGCTTTCTGTCGGCTGTAAAGCCTGTTATACTCTTATATATATATATATATATATATATGTTAAACAAAAAGCTTCGTCAGGACGCGGACTAAGATGGGTCGAGCTTTGCTGAACAAGGCCCATTTGTAGCCTAGCCCATGGGTTTTGGGCCATTGGGTAAATGATGGATTGAGGAGGGATGGATAAAATTTACGTTATCCGACATAACCGTCATAAACACAATTAATTTTCACAAGTCACAACCCAAGATTTGCATCAAAACAATCATCAAATAGAGAGAGAGAGAGAGAGAGAAAAGAATCGACTTGAGTTGAAAAAATGGTGATTAATTCGATTGGTGCACTACTCTCAAATAATCCTGCAACTCACAAGGAAAGCAAGGGTACTGCCTCCAGCTCGGCCCGTGCAATCTGACAATCTTGATAGCTCTCTCCTTAGTTGAAGATCTCCCGTCCATATGAAGCAACCCCAAGAGCTTCTTCACTGCACCGAACACCATCATATCCTCCACCACCTTCTCCGTCGGCAGAAAACTACACATCAACCACAAGATCTTGACACCCAGCTTTGTCCCAATCTCTGAAACGCGCAAGATCTTCTTCGCCACCGCCGCGATCCCTAAGCCGTGGTCGGCGAACGCCGACCTCCCCTCGGGGCACTCGCAAATCCTCCTGAGCAGCAGCAAAATTTTCTCGCAGTGATGGCGAGTGGCGTCGGGCAGCAGCTCGATCGAGACGCGAACCGCGCCCGCCTCGATCGCCTTTACACGGTTATTCTTCGATTTGCTGATTATTTCGAGCAAGATATCCAAAGAACACGAGCTCAGCTTCGTCGAGATCTCGTCGGAGAGGAGTTCTAGTAAAGACTTGAACAAATCCATGTCTTGGTCGTTTATAGCATCGACCCAAGAGTTGTTGTTGGTCGACTTTGATATTTTCTTTAGGATGGTCATGGTGTGCAGCCTAGCTTCGGTGCAACCTCTTTGTAACATGACCATCATGGGCTTCATGCACTCGGGTTTCAGTAGCAATGCGATCGATTCCTCGTCGGATAAATGTAGAACAGAGAGAAGACTAACTGCCTCCTCGCAAGCTCGAAACGTATTGAAGTCATTGCTCTCGGACGTCGTTATAACTTGGAACATGACACGGCTTAACACTCTGACGCCTCCTAACTTGATGAAATCCTTCTGCATGTCATCGTTTCTATCCATGGAAGACTTGAGAGCTTTGAGAGAGGAGACCTTGAAGGGGGAGGATTCCACGTCGGCTAGAAGCGAAGAAAGCATCTCGTGATTGAACGCGCTCGAGAGGCGAGAAGGAGATGGAGCGATGGCAGCTGGGTCTCTAACTTCGCGAACGAGCCATGAGGAGATGACGCGCTTGAGCGTGTGGTTCGGCGTGAGATCGAAGTTGTCGAGGCGTTGCATCGTCGCGGGGCACGTCGACTTCTTGTAGACGACCAGCCACTTCTCGATGTTCTTCTTCTCGTAGGTGACGCCGGTGGAGATCGTCACCGGATCCTCCATTAGCTCCATGGAGATAGGGCATCTGAACAAGTGTGGAGTTTCCATGGCTTGGTCTGATTGGAAGAAGAAGAAGGATAGATCGATAGAAGGAGTATATATATAGTATAAAAATTCTTAAGTCAATGGCAAAAAGATGCTTGCAATCTATATATGTGGAGCCTAACCAACCATATATTATAATCTCTTAAATCTAACATTGGTTATGTCATCGGTTCTGACTTTTTTTCCTTTTATTTTAAATTTATTTTAGATTATGAATGAGTTAGGATTGTGGGGAGTTGAGCTCCCTTCTGACCTTGATTTTTATATTGGGTTTCCTGTTTTCAAAGATACTAATCTGTTAATAAAGATAATTATTAATTAAGTGTAAGATATTGCGCATATAGATTTTGACAAAAATTAGGTGGGAAGCCATACAGCTTTGCCAAATCCATCAGCTGGAATCTGTTGTAGAGATGTCGACTGTGTTAGTTTAATGATAAAAATAAAATAAAGAAGCATTATATATATTAAATTAATCTTGATCTAGTTCTGTGGGTGTAGTACTTGCATGATATTTTTTTAATCCCAATGATGAGTTAGTTAACTTCCACCGAGGCATATATATCTGCGAAGATATGGGTGATCCAAGAATCTTCCCCATTTTAATTTTATTATACATAACAAAATAGATAATTATATTTGGATTTGTAAACTATAGCTCATTTTTATACGGATCCTCAATTTTATTGCTTCGGAGACAAACCAAACAAATGCTATATATCTATATAATATATTATTGCCAAAAGATTGAAAAGTTAAGGCATAACCTCATGATGTTCTTCTCCCAAATGAGTATTTGACCAGAATTTGGCACATCCACCCACAGCTATAACTGAATTATGAAAGGCAACTTGCATTAATAAACTAAAATTACTAGCAATTTATACTACATTTGGGCTTGCAATTGGAAGATTAGACAAGGTCCAAGATAAGCCTCAAGTTTTCCTTCATGATGGACGCCTAAAAGTCAAAGGTTGCTAAATCTTTTACTTCTTATTTTTTTTTCAGAAAAAAAATAATTATTTGACTAACAGATGGCGTATGATCTACCGTCTTGCTTTCGTGTACATTACACAGTTTGGTACAATGATATTATCTAATTTCTTGGACTTTCCAAGACCATGACCTATTTTGCATCTTAATTATAATTTTTTTAGAGTAATTAGAGAGGTTTAAACAGAAAGGGATGATGCCAATTTGCCTTAAGAAATAGATTAGAAGAAAGAGGAAGAGATTGGGAGATGACAAGGCATGTGATGGCCAGATGTGTCATGGTTGGTGCATGGCAATGGCACATGAATACACATGAGTGATGAGTTGCCTTTGCATATATATATATATATATATATAAGCTTTGCAAGTTTTCAAATTAAGTTTGTCAAAAATCTAAGCATGGGAATGCTAAGTGGAATTGTAGGTTAGAATCTATGCTAGAATATAAGAACTGAATGAAATGTTCAAAGAAGGCAGTAGTTTTTTTTTTTATGGTGAATTGTTTCTTTTCTGAGATTCTTCAGAGCGACGGTGCCGACTTTCTTTTGCTTGGGTGGTGCTGAAGAATGGCACAAATGCTTCATCTCATAGACAAACTGCACTCTAACCTTCCTGTGGGTATTCAGAAAGATTTCCATGCATTCTTTTATTTCTTCACCTTGGTAGTTCTTTTCTTTCCCTTTTTAAATTAGGAAGACTGTCACAGGATCATGAATCTGTCCATCTAGCACATTTCGGCACACAAGAATTTATATATTACAATATCGAGACTAAGCTAATAGATTAAGTTCAAATTGATGATCATTTCGAGCTTATTTCAAGCCTGAGCAGAACTGCAGATGTCAAGCCTATTTCAATCAATTCGAGCATAATTCGAGCCTTTTAGAGCCAAGCTCAAGTCAGCTTGCTTGTTATTTAGAAGATTAATATAAAAGGCTAGAGAGTGCAAATCATCTCATTATGAGTTAGAGAGTACACAAAATGCACACTTTTACATATTACCAGAAGGCAGGAATATGCTACAGAGCAATATATGGCCACATTAAAATATTGTGGCCCAATGTCTAAGATTAATTGCAATGGGATAACTAGCCTCTGGAGACAAACACTAAAAGGGGTTGTTCTGGAGATCTTTATTCTTGATATAGGCATGCAGGAAATGCTTCTTTATCCCTGAGAAAGTAAACACTAAAAAGCGATGTCTCAGAGGTCCTGCACTTCTTTTACCTACTATAACATTTGATATATATATATATCTTATATTCCTGACTGTCTCTTGAAATATGCAAGTGAGATGTGATCTTCTATCAGCCAACGCAGAGCCAATCCCTCAAATCACAATGACCATATTGTCTTCCTGCAACCATAAATTGGCTTCCTCTGCTTCACTTGATTGCCTACAAATACTTGGAGGTAGCACCGAGCTCCATATCTCGGTCCCTAAATTAAAAGATGTGATAATTTATCATCACACACTTAAACCAAAGGGTTCAGAAACTAAACATAATTTGTATAAAGGTAACTGAAGTAATACCAATGAAAGATGCATTTGAGTATTCCAGCACATCGATGCTTTGATGCGAGATATCCTCTGAATAATTGTACATTTCTATGCAGTGCACAGGGCTTGAGAAAGATGATAGGCATCCATTTCCATCAAGTTCATTAATCAGATAAGCATCCTCTGTAAAGTTAACAGAGCCAGAGGACAGAAATGGATTCCACATTGGGTATATTTCTTCTGAACTAGCATACGCATGTGCCAATGAATCAGATGTGTCTTTCAGCGTAGAGTTCTGCAACAGTTCTTAAAAGTATTAGAGGCACTATCTTGGATATCCATCGTATAAACTTGTAAAGTTGTTTCCAATAATTTTTCAGATCAAATATATGCTACTTAAGCTATGCTATTCTCCTATGCCAGGCAAGTTACAAACTCATGATGCTCTTCAATGCATTATACCTTTGAAGCATCTGAAGCAGGATCTGACCTCCAGATGGCTAGCTGATCAGATTCTACTGCGACTGGCTCTTTCTCCATTTCCCTTCTATTTTCTAGACCAGAGCTGATAGATGTTGATCCATTGCTGATAATGCTATTAAAGTGATCCACTGCAATAGATGAATTTTCTTCCATGCTATTCAATATGTTGAATAGGTTCCCTTTTGGGCTGGGTGAAGAAAGGCATCTTTTATCTCTGTATTCTCCTCCAAAATTTCCTGATTTTTGTCCACGGTCATTTCTCTTGGCTACACGGCACAAAGCAAAAGCTCCCTAGAGATACAATAGTATCAATCAGAACAAAGTTGTGATTAAGCACTATAATAACTATTTGATGAGCACCATTGCAATAGGTACATAAATTGCAAGAAGAAATGTAATACCACAAAATCTGATGACCCTTGAGAAAGATCCCCATAAAGACGGTATTCATGCATGATCCAGTCGGTTCTATCTCCTCCAGGAGCCCGTCCCAAATAAAAAACAAGGGTCTTCCTGACACCATATACAGAAGTCTCGCATACAACTTTGCGTTCTCTACCGGTGGCTTTCCAATAGCCTGATCTTGTAGCTCTATTTGTACGCGAACCATTTGGGTATTTACGATCTCGTGGGCAAAAGAAAAACCACTCCTTATCTCTTTTAGGCAAGAATGATTGATCTGCAACTCAGAATAACATAGAAATCATTTCAGATATTTCTGACTTCATAGGTATCACTGCAATGACGGTTCTAAGTGCAATATAAGCTTGTCAGTTGTCACTTCATTTCTTTGGGAACAACACTAAATTGAAGATGCGGATGCGAATAAGATGGAGTTTCCTAGTACAAGTTCCCGTGTCTCTACAGTGATGTGACATTCAGGAGTAGGAAGGCTGATCTACAACCGACCTCTTGAAAAAAGGCTAGATGCTTGAAAGAAAGAAATGACTGCTTCTTCTAGCAACCACTAGAATTGTGTCATTTATTGGTGATGCATTCTTTTGCATCATCGAACAGAAATAGCTGTGTTAGGATATATGGTGACAATGAAGGGATAAAGCAACCCTTTTTTCCTTTTTTCTGTTCTTAATTCCTAGTGGTCCCTCCACCAATTAAATAGATGAATTCATCTAGCTGAAGTTTCTACACGTACTCCCTTTTCTAAGTGAGCATGCATGTCCAGTGTTGGTATCACTCTAACGATTGCATCAAGTTCAAATCAGATAATAAACGGAAGAGTACTTGTTAAAAGGAAAATAATGGAGCTAGATCTAGATGTATGCTTCAGCAAACTAGAAAGAGTAAGTTTCGATAGCTTAATCTGAATCATTCTCACGATTTTCCTATCAGCTAAATTTCTAGTGCTACTACATAATTGATTCGAGGTAAACCTTTTAGGGGCTGACTGACCTCAACTTAACTAACAGAATTAGCTGTCCAGCACTTCAAATTTCTGCAGCCAAAAACTTAAGCCTGTATCAGACTTCATGTGAATTAAATTGATGACTTGCTATTGTAGACAAACATCACTAACACAGAAACCCATAGCTTTCAAACTTGACCATCGTATATAAAAGGCAACGCAACACGGGCATTTCAACAAACACATAGCGATCACATTACCTGGTAGCTCCCACGGGTCGAACTTGTATAAATCAATTACTGGAATGACCTCAAGCTCAATCTTTAGCCCATCGACCTTCCTCTTCAAGTAATATCCTACCAGTTCATCATCAGTAGGATGAAATCGAAACCCAGGAGGGAGAGTCATACTCACCAGAGACATCGTTTGACCAGAAAAACCAAAAGGAGAACAGGAAAAGAAGCTATCTCTTTGAAGGACCTACAATGCTAGCAACCAAAACAAAGAACAAAAAGATCTAGAATCATAAAATATTATACCTACTCGAGACTCGTAATATCCAATATATATGTATATATGAACTTTTTCTCAAAGCAAAGTAAATGTGGCTGAAATTGCGCGATAAAAGTTTCAAAACTCTGAGCAAATCTTGAGACTTTTGGATGCAAAAATGAGCTTCAAAAATCTCAACTTTCTACTGTCTCAAGGATCTCAAACGTAAGGAGCAAAGGACCCAGAACCCACCATAGTTGGGTAGTGGAGATAAAAGTGCTACTCCCACGAGTGCGACGAGGTATTTATAGAGGAAACAAGCCAAAGGACGGCGGTATGAAGCAAAACGAAGTCTTCAAAGAGGCCGCTGTGGTCCACAAGATTGAAGGCAAAGGATTGCTAGTAGTTTATTACTACAATTAAATTATGAATCTATGAGCTTTAACTGGGTAAAATTTACAAACTGCTAAGCATCTCAAGCTCAGTGGATTGACAAAGAGAGCAAAGTTAATCGTAGCGACGCTATTATTCAACTTATATATATACTGGGAGGACGGGCTACCTCTACCTTTATTTTTTATCTAACTTATAATTAATCTACGAGCTAATGTTCTATAAAGTTTAAAAAAGAAAAAGATAACCATGCAGCTCACTTTGTACAACGATCGCTTTATCACAAGACAAAGGTTACCTTTGCATTGTAGATGCTTATTCAATGGATCTTTTATACGCATATATACGATGTAAATATACTAAAAGTAGTCTCTTTTATAATCAAGTATGAAGCACGTAGAGATTAGCATAAGAAAAAGAAGAGAGAGGAAAAGTATTACGCACGTAAGTACGTAACATAGAAATTGCGTTTTTTTTAATTTTTTTTTATACTATTTTCATGAAAGTAAGACAAAGAACAATAAATGACTCTATCCCTTTGACCTTTTCTTTTTCCTCTTTTCTCACACTTTCGGCAACTTTGTCTTTGGTGGGATGGGTCACCAACGGTGTTAAATTAAATAAATGCCAGTTAGACTCCTTTTATATCTTGTTCTTATTCTTATTCTTAGCTGTTCTTATATAAATCTTATTGGCTAGCACATTGGTCGTTGGACTTTTTGCACTCACTTTTGGGAATTTGTTTTAGTGACAAAAAGTCCAAGCCCAAAGGCCACTATCACTGGCTCACTGCTACACTGACCTAGGGACAGGGAGAGGGGGGAGGTTTTGCTAGAAGTGAGGTTAGACTTAAAAAGTGAAAATTTTACATTTCAAAATAAAATTATAATTTTGATAGAAATCTAGACTCAAATACTATAAAATTTAAGCTTATAAAAAGTAATAGTTTTATCGTATTGTACTATAACACTAACGACAAAAGCTACATTTTACCCGCAAATGATAGATTCATGTAGACATATATACTCTACTGGTAATTTATTAGCGTAACGGATTCTGACACTCATTAAAAAAATTTCATGTGGAATTAAGAGTTCGATCATATCTGAATGATCAAATTTTGGCAAGTAAAATTTGTCGGTATGAATTTAGATTTGCCTATCCGTCTTAAATTAAAATTTAAGTCCTCGTCTGGATTGCCTTATATGGATACCAATATGGTTGGAAAAAATCATCCCCCTGATAGGGATAGGGTAGAGAGAACTATGAATAAAATACAACACAATTGTGCACTCTCATATGAACACACCTATCACTTTTTTTTTCTCAAAAATATTAGTTAAGATCATTATAGAAAAATTTCGTTTGATATTCAAATTTGCCAGCGGATCTGGTGGCCAAGTGTCAAATATGAATATCTGACCCTCTGATGCCTAGAAACGGCATTCCAAATACTAAATCGTAGGCACTCCCGGCTGCAGGAATCTCCTACATTTGTGTATACACGGACATCGGTAGCACGTCTTACGAACATCCGGCAGAGTATTGGAGCGCTGGTAACTATTGAATGGCTCGACAAGAAAAAAAAAACGCTCACTTTCCCTCCAAAGAGATGGAAGTTGTCAGGCTCACCAGCACGAGAAGAGACGCACCCAAACTCCGGATCCGAATGCCGATCAAATCAAACACACACACACTCTCTCGCTATAAAGCCTTTCAGGGGTTGTACACTTTTAGTACTTCTGGTCATGGCTTTTAACTTCCTCAGTCTCTCTTCTTCTTCTTCTTCTTCTTCTTCTTCTTCTTCTTCTTCCTTCTCCTCCTCCTCTTCTTCTTCTTCCTCAAATGCTGTGGTGGAGAAGGATTTGATCCGGCAACTGGAAGGGAGAAACTACGAGGCCTCTGGCCTTGATCTCAGCCTCTCGCTGCGACCGCCGGCGAGTATCAAGAGGTGCTCCTCTTGTGGGGTGTCCACCACCCCTCTGTGGAGGAACGGGCCTGAAGGTCCCAAGGTGATGGATATATCTATCTATCTATATATACATACGAGATATGCACTCATGCATGCATTCTCAATCTTCCTCTCTATCTTCATTTTCCTTTTGTTTATTGTTTCGACGTATCATCATCCACTCCACTGGACTCCACCACCTTTTTACTATGTAAGTCATGTAGGTTTTCTACTATTAGGGTTTGCATGAAGCATACTAGTTTCCATTATCGATGATTCAGATGGACATGGGAACGTGGAATGTGAGTTGCGATCAGATCTGTTCATCATGTTTCTTTGTTACATTTGTTAACTAATATTCTACATATGTGACATTTTGCTAAGCATGGGTACTGGGGTGAAGTTTGAGCCAGATAGTAACCTATGTTATGAAATATTCCATTAACTTGACACCACTTGCTAATTTTGGGCTCGTTTTTGAACGTTGGCCAGACCTTGTGTAACGCGTGCGGAATACGATACAGGAAGGAAGAGGGCAGAAGAAACACCATCCTGAGTTTGGCACCTCCCTTCAACAATATGCAAGGTGGCAATGCTCGGCGTTGAAGATATATGAAGCTACCTCTTTCTTATATATATTTATATATATATGCTCCTTTGTTATAATAACTAACATAAGGGGATGGATGCCAATATGGGCGGCCCCTGACTGCTGCAATTGCCGTCGAATGCAAATTAATGAAAGAAATGTACAGCAGTTTGAGAGTTAAGTTTATCAATTTGGTTATCTGTTGGATATATAATTGTCTTAATTTGTTGCAAAGAGTGACGTGATGATCGTAGCTTCTTTTTCTCGTTGAGATTAATAAGTGATGGTAACTGGTTGGTTATAAAAGAGAATAGTAACCCAAGGAGGTTAAAAAAGGTTTTCTGAACAAAAAAAAGAAAAATGCCCCAGATGTATCTTAGATCTTTCTACAGAAAATTTCAAGAAAGGAGAAAGAAAGTGTGTCCAAAGAAGGAGGACGAATCAGTGGCAAGTTGTACGAATATCCATGTTACTTTGCTTTCAAATGATTTGAGTTCACCCTAATCAGACAATAATAACCTATCAATCCTTGTGAACAAAGTAGAAGGTTACTAAATCGTTTGCTTCTTTCCTTTAATTTATATTCTCACTCATTGTTTCAATTCATTCTTTAAGGTCCTAGCTACGGGAGCCTGATCCATTGTACCATAGGGTCTATCATTCATTACAAAAACTGGAAGTTTCCTAAATTGCTGTTTGGCCGCTGAATTATAATTGTAGTCTGATGCTTACCATTGAAACCATTCTTCATAACTGCATAAAAATCTTTCTAGAAAAGGTCCCCGGCCAGCGCAAGAGTAATGCTATGTCTTCTTCTTTCTGCCATGCACCACTGCCACGTGCAAGTCGAACGCCGACGATATAGACCTTAAGAAGAAACGTAATGTATAACTAAGTAGTACATTAAATTTTGCTTCTTACACAACTTGTTTTTTGACACAAGTACTTATTACTTTCCTCTTTGCTAATTGAAGAGCATTGCAATTTTCCTTGTAGTTATCAACCAAGATTACAACCACAACTTTTTTGGTAGAGAAAGAATGGAGGCCACTGATCGGAACTTTGAGGTGAGTGAATCTGCAAAGAGTAAGGATTTAAAGGTGAATGCATCTTCCAATAAATTAAATGGAAAGGGATCAATGAAGGAAGAGGTAACGAAGAATTTGTCCTCCAACCTTTCAAATCCTAACTCAACTGAAAAATGTTGTGAGCTTTGTGGAAGAACAAAAACTTCTCGCTGGAGAAGGGGGCCTTCAGGACTACAGGTATGAGAAATTAAGGATTAAAAATTCTCTTGGCAATTTTTCTTATGCATCATTTTCTACTTAATTAAAACTATCATCTGTAATTGATTCATCAACCATGTGTGTGGTCTTCTATTAAATTAGTATAACATAGTGTTTTGACATAGAATGGTCTCCATGCATGATTTTCCTTTGCGTTACTACTTGATATTCTTTGTGATTGAAAATTGCAGGAATCAATTAGGGATTGATCAGGAAGCACAATATCAGTGATGATCATGGCTGATTCATTTTCCACTGGATAGATAGCTTTTCTATTCTGCCATTTAACTAGCTAGATTCTTAACAATCAATAAATAGCTCAATCACCATGAGTTCCTTCAAGTGATATGGTTTTTTTTTTACGAGATAATTGATAAGATTTAAGAAAGAATACCCGAAGACAAAAGATTGACAATTACAACTTGGATAGTAGTTGATTGTGGATTTTTCTTTTACTTATGTTTCCTATCTCTTTCAAGTTGCAAATAAAAAAATATTGTTTTATTTTTGTTGACTGTGGAATCAGATTTACAAAAATTAGAGCTTTGCTTCTTCTAACGAACTTTTGATATTCGTTGTTGTTGTTGTTTCAAATATAGAAATAGATCTTTGAATTTGTCACTTTCCTATCTACCGAAGATGTGATTTTGTCGTCATCGATATAATAGTATAGATCAAGTTAACTGATCATTTGTTATTAGTTCAAGCATAGATAACTAGATTGATGTGTAATTTTGTTGCTTTCTTATTGGGCAAAGATGTGATTTTGTCGTCATCGAGATAATGGTGCAAATCATGTAAATTGATCATTGATATTGTTTCAAGTATAGATAAGTAAATCTGCAATTTTGTCGCTTTCTTATCGAGCGAAGATGTGATTTTGTCGTCATCGAGATCATGGTGTAAATCAAGTAAATTGATCATCGTTATTGGTTAAAGTATAGATAACTAGATCTGTAATGTCGTAGCGTTCTTATATAATTTTGTTTTATAGCTCTCTTATATAGTGAACATGCAATTTTGATGAAGTCCTAACTGAGTTAACATAACTACTTGTATATGGTAATTTCTGTTGCTTTTCTTGGATTGATATCTCCCTCATGTTCTCCAGCTCATGATTTTATTTGTTTTCAGCCTGTGGGAACGAATTGCTAAAATTTTCTATATATTATTTTAAGGACACATTCAAATTATAGTTGTCAATAACTATTTACTTGAAATTTTAATAGTAACTTAGGTGACATAAGAATGGTACCAAATCTGCTAAAATCTTCTGTATGTGTTACTGTAGATGAATGAGTAAGTGTGTTATGCTCTGGTCTGTGCTTAAGTTTGGTAGTGCTGCTTATAGATGAATCATGCTTGTTACTATGTGTTGTTATGCATGTCTATTATTGATGAATAATTGGTAATGTTGGTGGAGTGTGAATTTTCTTGTTACTTTACATGCACTAATGTAGCATGCTGATATTTTCTGCCTATGAAGTTTTATTCCTACTAATATGTCTCTTTAATTTGTATTACAAAACCCTTGCCAGACTGTATGCAATGTTTGCGGTCTTCGCTTCCTCAAAGAAGAAAAAACGGCAATGGAGAAGCAAGACATGGAGCCTGCGAAGAAGAAGAACAAAGGACATTACAAAGCTTTGCTAATCCGAGCTGACCCATGAGTCATGAGAACTAGATTTTGATGCATGCGAGCCTGTTTTGTGGACTTGATAACGACTTGTTTCAAGCTAGCTATGTCCTTAGACCTAAAAATTCGTTCTCTCTTACTTTGTCTCAGATGTTTGATGTTTGTTTGTTTCTTTTGTGGGATCGAGCTGGTTTAAGAGTTTTAAGTTACTGAACTATCTTATGTTACTGGTTTCCAAGGTGAAATGAGTACTACTACTACTACTACTACTACTACCTCGCTGATCAGAGGTTTGATATTCATCTAAGAGAAAAGCATGCAGCTGTGAAGTAGTTTCCATGAACCTGTGGGACTGAGAATTTCTATTGGTATGAATATTGTCGTATTAATGACCTAAAAAGGATTTAACTAGCCGTTAGTACATAACTGCTGTTTTTGTAAGACTGTAACGCATAAGATTGGTTGGTGCAGCCAGAGGAGTCTAGTAGCCTCTTCCACCACGGGAAACAACACACTCTCCTTCTCACTGACTCACTGACACACTGACAAACAGACACAGTTGTAAAGTGTTGTGGGTCATCATGGATTTGAACCAATGGGAAGAGAAGTCGAGTAACGACTCCACTGGGTATCATAAAAGACGCATGGGGATGTAACGATCTTTGTTCACGACTCACGACTCACGAGTGAGGGGCTATCCTATATAATGATGCTATTCCTCGGCATGGCTCCCCGCGTTTGGAAAGCAAACGTTTTCCTCTTGCGCAACCGAAGGAATATCCCAGCCTAAGATGATATTTGTTCAAATTCTACAGAGCATCTATGCCTTAAAAATAGGATAGAAATAATGGGCGTTAGTTATCATTTTAGCTATGATCGTTCCCCCAATCGTAATATCCCGGCAGCAAATATCACTTCCAACCTAAAGAAAATCATGGAGGTGACTCTGATTACGAAGGTAAAATCTAAAATCGAACCTCAAGAGATGGAGGTTTACTGGCTGATGCATAAATATTCACTTGAGTCGATACCTAAATATTCACTTCAGTAACAAAAATGCCGCTGTTTGCCCTTTGAGACGTCAAACCACAGTGGCACATAAGAATTTCCAATCAGCCCATTGAATGGTAGTAGAACATATGGAAAACAAAAAAAAATACAGCTAGGTGGCATTAACTGTGCCATCAGACTATGTCTGTTAGTTCCAACTATCAAGAAATGCAACAAACCTAAATGAGAACCAGAAAAACAATAATGTATCTGGTGACAGCATTAGTACACGATGAGGTCAAGACACCATAATTTGACTACGAGTACCGTATCCTGACTTGTCCAATGACAATTCTTAGAAGACTCCTCAAAAAGAGAAGTGGATTCCTCAACATCTGTCTCAGCTAAGCAAAACCGAGACCAACGCTTATCGCAGCGCCATCTCTTATAAGTTCACTGGCTAAAATCAAAGGCCAAAGAAACCAAGCTCGCTGGCCCTCTCCTTCTCAAATGTCTCAAAGTACTGGTATATGATTGTCACAGCAAGAAGAATACCAGTTCCAGAACCGATTGCACCCATGAAATCTGCTAGAACAGTCAATGCACCAATGCACATACCACCAAAAGCTGCAGCAGTAGGGATGTATCTATTCAGTTCCTTCTGCAAGTTTGACTCGCGATGACCAGGCATCACCATTTGTTGTTCCTGTAAAATATCAAAGATTGAAAATGTTAAACTAGTGGAGACAATTAAATGATTAACAAATCAACGAGGCAGTTATTAAATATTTACCCTGTAAAATACCAATGCATTTGTATGATGCTCAAATGAGCATAACATCAATTTAATTTGAGTGATCATGGATATTCTTAGTTACTGGTGAACAAAATTACACTCTAATTTAAGAACTTATGCAGTTAACTTCTACCAAGAGAAGGTATATACTTCCCAATACTTAAATTTAAACTTCTTTTTAATTCTTAATGTAAGCCCTGCTATACCAATTCAAAATCCACATATTTCTCTTTGTATCAACACATCATCCAAGAGCCTTCAGCAAAGTGTCTTCTACTAAAGTGATACTTTATGACCATGTACTACCTCGGAAAACTTAAAATCTTAGCTATAGTAAATGTAGTGCAGTGAGGACATGAAGAGAAAAAAAATACCTTAAGTTGCTTGGCCACATCTCGTGCTGATGATCCAGAGACTTCTATCCATGTCTTTGAGAAAAGTGCACAAGCTGATAGCATGAAAACTATATAGAAAAGTGCATGGAATGGATTTGCGGCCATATCTGCTAAGCTGCAAAATGTGATTCCAAACATGACAATTTAAGCAAAAATAGCAATAAAGGAAAAGGAAAAAACAATCATGCACCAACTAGACTGCAAACTTAACATAAGCCAAACGATGCAAAAAGCCAAAAACACAATCTAAGCCAACAAAATATATAAAAGAATAGCAATATAATCATGAAGAGATGGACAAAGGTAAACTATTAAATCACCTTGATGGTGCTGTTATGTAGTAAGCAATACCACCAACAGGAATAGATTGACCAGAATATTCAGATTCCTTCCATATACCCAGCAGATTTACAAGGAAATTACCACTGTATCTCCTGTATAATAACTGCATACAAAATGAAAAGATCAGATATTTCCAGGCAGAACAAAGATTAACATTGTTCAGCCACAAATACAGTGTTCAACGCACCTGAGAGATGAAATAGAGGTTGGAAACCAATGCAGACTGTAAAATGATGGGCATGTTGGAAGTGTAAAATAACTTAATAGGGTAGGAGCCTTGTTGCCCCCGGGCATTTTTTGATCTTACAGGCAGTACAACACGAAAACCTTGGAAATAAATAACAATAAGGAAAACTAGGACTGTAGCAAGCAAGTTGGTCACATTTGGAAGATTTTGACGGTAGAATGCCTCACGAAGAGCACGGACTTTATCTGTTCGAGTGATCAGCAGATGAAACAAGGCAATAACAGCACCTTCAAATTCAGCACCGCGTCCGCTATTGATGGTTGTGGGGCTAAATGCCTTCCAAATAATATTTTCACTGCATGATAAAATAAATGTAGGATTGTTTACCATATGCAATGGAACAAAAATTAGAGAAAATATATTACACACTTACCAGATATTGGTAGCAATAAACAAAGAGATACCAGATCCCAAGCCATATCCTTTCTGGAGAAGTTCATCCAAACAAATGACGATGATACCAGCAAAAAAGAGCTGAAGTATTATGAGAATAGCATTCCCAGTTCCAAGTTGGCTGACACTTCCGTACATTCCAGATAAAACATATGCAACTGCCTCCCCAATAGCAATCAAAATCCCAAGCAACTTTTGTGCACCATTTCTGAAAAATATATGCATTTCAACATCAGGCAATTAGCTTGATGATTGTGCAGTAATAAAGATATCTCTACCATAAAACAAGAATGGCTGAGCCTATCCCTTCTTCATGGTAATATAGTCAGCTTAGCTAGTAAAAAAAGGAAATTTTCATTCAGATGAACGGAACCTCTTTACTATTCCATTCAGGTACTTAGTTAATTCTGTCAACTGCAGTTAAATATCAAGTAGACGCAACACCTCATCCCTTCTATGTACCACATGCTTTGTGCCATCATAGGAACTTGGTTTAATTTTACATCCTCATATTATAAGTACAAGACTCTTGGATAAACATCCTAAAGTTAGTCATTGATCAAAAAAGAAAAAAAAATCAAAGATGTAACAAAATTGATAATACAAAATGATAAATTGACAATTCTTTTACATAGTTCATTATTAAACACCTTCTATTCGCAAGAAGAAATTGTGCATCTAACGCATGCTAACAAGCTTTTAAACCCAACAGAACAATGAATAACGAAATAAAATTGCTGGAGATAATGATAAGAATCTCAACCACCATTGCACTAACTCAAGTCCGAAAGTGATGGGGATTCATATATCATAATATCTCATACGTGGAAACAAAGTACTAACATTATTTATCAATGAGAGGATGTCAATAAAATGTAAAAAAAAAATTAGCATCCCCCATCATATGGTGGCTGATGATGGTGGTGAATTAAAATTCATCAAAGTGTATTGCAATTCTGTCAATACTAGCCCTAACTGCAGAAGCATCAAAACCTGGTGCCTTCTCTTCATCTTATTCTTCTCATTTTTTAATCAATTAATTTACAGAGTATTTTTAATGCAAGCAACTTTCAACTGGCTTTATGGAAAGAGATTCAGCAAACAACACTTACAGAAGAGCACGATCTTCTCGCACGCTGTTGTCAACTTCAATGATCTTCGACCCAACCAAAAGTTGCATCACTAGTCCAGATGTCACAATTGGAGTAATTCCTAGCTCCATCACAGTTCCACGGTTCGATGCAAGAATAACACGCATCCAATAGAAAGGATCAGCTCCAGTAGTCGAGTGTATTCCATATAAAGGTAGCTGACTGCACACCAGAAAGATGAAAAGGGAGATCACTGTGTAGATAACTTTTTCCCTAAATGGGATTTTCCTGTCAGCACTTTGAACTTCTGGCAAAAATGCCAGAAAAGGCCTGACAAGATGAAGCACTCTGAAGCCTCCTGCCATTTTCCTGCACCAAGGGCAAATTACATTTTCTCAATTAAGTGAACAACAGTGGCTCAATACATGAGAAAAAGAAGACACTGCATCATGATGCTTCACGAGGCAAACCTAGAGAAGATTGAAACATATATTGCACAGTTGCATGTATCAGAAAAGCATAATTAATTACAAATAAATTAAGAAAAATTTCTGCTCCATCAGAAAAGCTTATGCAAGAATGACAGAATAATGTTTCAAGATAATGCACAGTTGCATGTATCTATTATCCATCATATTGCACCACTCAAAATCATCTTATGATGGTCAATAGATCATGTATTGGCCCGTGCAAACTACAGATTGTAAAACCACATAACCCCAAATCCATGCACACGGAGAGTGAATATTCCGTAGTATTGCTATGTGTTAGAGGCATGGTCATGAAGAGACCATAACGACAACATCCCTTATGCCAATCTATGCCAACTTATACGAATCAAAAGCATAACAAGTAAAACCAGAAAGAATTCATCAATATTCGCCAATTCTCCTTTTCAAATATCTACAACCAAGGATTACAACACGCAGAGGGTAAATTGTCTACAAAGATTAACAAATCAGAGAAGGGCCGCAGAGATGAATAAATCTGCTAACCCAAATTCTTCGGGAGACTGACATCACTCGTTGACAGCAACAATAACATCTAAACATATTAAAGAAGTTGAAGCTACACTTTTTAAGAATTGAATCTATTAAAGGATCGGATTTGACTCGGTAAAACATCAGATCGGATCAGATCTACCAAAAGAAGCGGATCTTGATCCGAATTTTCTCGAGGATAAGGAGAAGAGCGACGAACACATACGTGAATCAACGGTATACTATCTCTGTAGTAGAATCGCCGATGGCGTGGGTCGCCGGAGAGGCGAGCGACGAGAGTGGAGCCGAGATTTGAGAGGACGGGAGAAAACCCTACTTACGCGTTATGGGAAGAAAAAATAGGGATTTTGAAGTCTCCGATAAAAATACGCCTACTTTGCTTGGATATGCCTCTGTTGACTTGGACAGAGACAAAACATAGACTTGGCTGGGTAAGAACGGATCCGGGTTAGATCCGGATCCGACGTATCTCCTACCATCCCTCGTTACTCGTTAGTCGTTACTCTGCTAGCCGGGTCGGAGTTTTATCTGCTGGTAATCCAGCCCGATACTTTTGAAGAGGCCCAAGCCCAATACGAGGTCCAGAGGCCTAAGCCTGACCCGAATCCGATAAAGAGCTAATTGGATCAGATAATCTCCAAGTACCCTTGCTTTTTCTTTTTTCCTTTTTTTTTTCTTTTTCTAAATCTTGGTTTTCAAGAATAAATTTCTCCCAAAGATAGATTAATTGATGTTCATTAGATTTTTCTTTTATCGGAATCAGATAATTTATACATTACTATGAGGATTATGTTTTCATAATTCTCTGACAAAGGGTTTATATTTACTGTAAGATGTCAAAGTAAGCTCGCAATTGCAGAGTTGGACGTGGATTATATGTTCATAGGCTAGTCAAAAAAAAAAAAAACCTGTGGTAATGAAGGTAAAGCTGCATACTTATTGCACTCTGAGCAATGGTCAATAACACTCATAGATAACTGCTATAGAGTTGCAAAAGAGTCAGCCATGTTACTTCATCACAAGCAGAGTAGTGAACATCCAAACAACCATCCTTTAGAAAATTAAAACACAGTATCTTCACAATTACAAGAAATGTATAGCCTAATTGCCGATGTTTCCAACAGAACATGGAGGGGGTTGAGTATCAGGGGATTGAGTGTAGGATATCGAGATCAGCTTGGATCTGTATTTTTCTGCCCATCCACCATAATCTCCATTGACACCGTTGGAATCAGCTGACTTGATCGATGCCAAGTTTGAGTTGTGGGTTTTCTCTGGAGCAGATTGGGATATCGCTATCAATGACTCACGAGCAAGTTCTTCAGAAATCTCTGTGCTGGTAGCAATTGAGGCCATAGAAAAATTACCACCTGCATTTGTCAAGCCACAAAAGCTCAGCTGTCAGCATAAAATTGTCATATCATATACTCAAGCCCTAGACATTGTTAATTTCTTACATGCAAGCCAAATAAAAGAAGAAACAAGGTTCAAAGGAGATAAGAGACCTTGAATCTCTGCACCTGATAAACTCATGAAGCAAAGGGTGGCACTCACATTATGTGATACCATTAAAGCTTGGGAGAGATGTTTTAAATCAAATCATACTTCCTATTTGCTTTAATGCACTCTTACACTGATAATGGCACCTAAAACTTTATCTGACACAATATAGGAATACCACTTCATAACATGTGACGAGTAATAAATGATTAAACATATGGTGAAGCAAAGTTAAAAGATTATTTGCCTGCTTGGAGTTTCATACAGAAGGAACAAGGAGATAGTATAGTAGAATAAATAGAAAAAAGGGAACACCAAATATTACTTACACTAGAAAGAAATAAGAGCTAATAGTTAATGAAACTAATTTCACAAATTCTATGGTACAAGTGAAGGAAACAATGACACTTATCTGAAAAGTAGTAGTTCGTAAGATCTTCTATCAATTGTCATACTCCTATTTTGATTATTAATGTACCCATCCCCAATGCTGTAAATTTCACTTATGTGGCATAGGAAAGAAAAAGGATTGATGCCAACAAGCATAGTTAAATTACAGCTTATGTTGGAGAAACAAAGATCTCAGCTACCGTGCAATTAGAGAATGTCAACCGGAGATAGGCCCTTTAAGGAATTTAATAATTTAATGACAGATTACTATTGGAGTGAAGTCATGAGGGTAATAGAAGGAATCAGAACGCCGACCGCCATGCCCTCTCACGCTCCTTCTGGTGTGCTACTAGCATGCATTAGCACACATTTAGCAAATTTTTAATAATTTTTTAAAAAATGTTTTTGGATTTTCGGCACGTTAATTTTTATTTTTATGTAAATATATATATATATATATATATTAAAATCTATATTAGAGCCTTTTATCTTTAGATTACTTTTGAAATGACATTTTATTAAAAAATAGTCAAATAAAAATATTATTCAACACATAACATAATTAAATATATTTATTAAAATTAATATTAATGATTAAACACTCCATAATATGATTGAATACTCCATAATGACATATTAAAATATAAAAAAATAAAAGAAAATGGCTACATAGGCATATCTTGTTTGTCACATGATAAAAAGAACCCCATAAAATATTTTAGATTTACCACTAATGAACCCATTTCGAATCTCATATGACCCGTGTCGACATGGGTCGGCAAGAGGGTGTGCACTGGCACACTCCATATCAAGTGTCATGCCATTATCGACACAAGGTAAAAGGAATGTGCAAATTCTAGACTAGCAAAATTGGATATAATTCCTGACCAAGGGAATGCAAAAGGAATTGTACATAAAATTAATTGGATACAAGAGTACTTATCTAGAGTTCTAGACATGCATGACTAATACTATACAAAGATACATGGATAACATACAGATATCATTTGTCGCCTTTCCAATTTCTCAACTTAAGCTTGTGTATAAAAAAAGGAACATCTTCTGCTGATTTTCAGAAAATATATTGAAAATCTGACCTGAATGCTCCACATAAAAGAATTCATTAACAATATAATCCAAGTACAAGAACTATTGGGGAAATCATTTATTAGCATTTTGCAAAGGACTTTGCATTAAGAGATCTTTTGCTGGGATTTCTAGAGTATCTATGAACAATATAAGGATACAAATTGGTTTTACCTTAAAGTACAAATCAACCTCCTGGATATGAAGAAAGATTATACAGGAGATACTACTAAAGTTATAACGTAACAATATAGGAGATTGGTGCTACATCACATATGACAAAATTCAGCCAGAATTTTCAATTTTGAAATCTTCTTAAGGCATGCTAACTAGTGTTTTATGTGTGACAATTAAGGTAAAGAACAGCTACAAATTGAGATTCGGATGAACTAGTAGTGACCGAGTATAGTGACCGATTACTTAATCCCTCTCTTCTTTAGCTGAGAAGATGGTACTCAGCTTCAGGGTCGTAGAAATATGACCTGATGTCAGACGACTAGGGTTAGCCTACAATACTTTGAGGCATCAAAGAATCAATTACTACGAATAGTCCATCAAATGTAAGAACTAAAAAGAGAAAAGGTGAAGTTGGAACTAAGTAAAAGAAACATAACCTGTTATGCAATTCTTGACTTTCATAATTAAGTATTAAAGATCCATGATGAGATTGCTCTCAAACTTCTTAAAAATCCTCTCTTTTCTGTTCTCAACCACAAAATCTTAGAGTACTTTGAAAGACGAGATGTCAATACTCAGTAAATTCATATCTCAAAATCCACAGGAAAAGAACCAACAAGAAAAATTGGGGTCATGATCATGGCATGAGTTTTGGTTGAAGGTAACTTGCACCAAGAATCAGAAAGAAGTAGCAGTAATCAACAACTTCTACAACCACAAAATCACAAAATCACAAAATTATGAACAGGAGAGATGGAATGGTAACAAATTGGGTTGCGACCACCATCATTCTATAGCGACTATCAAATTGAGCTAAAAATTCTCTCACCGATGCCATAATCTAAGGGGAAAGAAGAAGAAAAGATCACCAAGATAGAATATATATGCGATAATCCAACTCACAAAAGATCAAAATTTGAGCGAGGAGAAGAAGAGAACCAACAACGCACCCGATGGAGAGCCGCGTGAGGAAGGGCAAGAGAGAAGGCGTTGATTTCATTCTAAGAACGTCGGGACATAAAGGATTTATGTCCTTTTCTTCCTCCTCCGGGGACCCACTTTTCCTTGCCTTATTTGGATAACGATAGATCGCGATAACCGGCGTCCTTCTCTCTATTATTTCTACGCTCCGCTTCTGTTTATATATATGTTCGATTTCCATAATCACGACTTGTTTAAGAGCATCTTATCCATTACTTTTTTAATAAATTTTTTTTGATTAACTTATTATCTTAATTCTCAAGACCTCTTCTCGGATCTAGTCGCGTAGCTCGATTTTACGACAAAATTTTAATTATTGTTGGGCAAATCCAGGTGTTATATCTACAGATATACAATAATCTTGGACTCTTCGACTTACACGAGAATATTATGCAATTTAATGGATTTTATATTTCTAATTAATTCCTTTTCCCCATAAATCAAATAAAAATCAATTTAATATACTCCAGTGCTCTAATCATGTTCTAAAACATTAATACCTAATGCCAGTAACGAGAGACGTATTTGCGGTCACCGTTCCGTGCTTAATGCTTATCCCTACCAAATCGACACGAACAGACGCACAGATTCCATAGAAAATTGCCTTGCCAGGCATGTGAATCTTAAAAAAGTTCTCCTTTCTGTTGTACGGGTCCCACTTCGATGTGACCTTGCGATTCACATTGCGTGCAAAGGCTCTCTATAAATGCATGCAGATGTAAGCATTTGATCTCAAAATATAAAAGGAGCTAGCCCAGTTATGACCCATTAACGGAGAAGATTGTACAAAGAGGAATTAGAGATTACAAAGATCAGAAAAGGCTTGAAAAGAGAGAGGGGAGCTTTAGCGAGTTAGATAGATTGTTATCGAACTTTCTAAGCTGTTTCTGCATTACAAGCTTCCTCAGGAGCATGCCATTATTAAGAAAAAAAAATAGAGAATCAATCACCATTCAAAATTCATACCCAATTGCAATATCAAAACGAATTATGAACTTTGGACTTGAAAATGTAAATTAAAACAAAACGGAACCAGTCCACATCAATGAATAATCCATACATTTTTAAAAAATAAATTTCACATTCAAAAGTTCCCAGATCACATATGCATTCGAAAATCAAAAAGATCTTTACGCCCAGGACTTGATAAAATGTGCCTCTAAGCTGATCAGAATCCCCCAGTTCCTATCAATGAAAGATCAATACATTATAAAATGGTCTGCACTATCGCAGCTTCACATGTCGCATGGTATGAGAAGAAGACAGACCTGGACTGGCCTAGCCTGGCTAGCTATCTCCCAAGCCTTCATGATATTGCTCACTGATCCCCGTTTAGCCACCAATATTTTAATGAATAGTGTTTTCTCCACCTTCCACAGAATGAAAAGTTCTCCTGCCGCGTCAAACCAAGGTACCCGTCAGGGGAATTCTCTTTCTGTTACAAGTAGCATTTAGAGCTACTACCTGTGACAAGGAGTCTGGCACCAACACATCAATCTAGCCACGCCAACAGTTCTGCTTCTTTGCTTCAAATGTCGCTCCATCGTTAAGCATGTCCTGGGCATCTGTTTCCTTGCCAAGCTTTGAGAGAGCAAGGGACTGAAGATAGAAGGCAGTAGGCCACTCAGGCATGCAGACCTGAGCCTGCATGGCATCCCTAAGAGCAAGCTCCGATTGGCCATTCATCAAATAGGAGAAACTCCGCCTTGCAAACACGGTAGCTGAAGTAACAGACATCATCTCCGCTAGCTGGATAATAACAAAAGCAAAGATACTTGACAGATGATACTATCATACAAGAACCAGTTAATAGTTTCAAATGGCAAAGATTAAATAAAAGATGCATAGATATCATAGCAAAGCAGGCAGAATAAATGATATAAGTAATCCAGCCTGCTGACAAATTTAGTTGTTCTAAGTCAATTGCACAGCAAATCTTTATGTAAAATGAAGAAATAATAAATGATAGCAGAGCACCCTCCAAGAAAATAGTACTATTAACATGTAAAATACAAGCAGCCAAGAATTGAGTATAAATAGTTAGTGGGCAACTCAATAAACTACTGAAATAGTGAATCATCAATAGACATTTGATCAATTATTTGTAAAGCAGGAAGTCTAGTCCTTTTGAGAAGATCATCACGTTAATATGGAGGTTACTCCAAAGAAGCAAGCAAAAGCAGAATATACCTTGGAATAATAATCAATTGCTGTCTTGAAATCTTTATCCCTGAATGCAATATCCCCAAATCTCTTTGTATTCAACATATCCTGTACTTGTTGAGTCCATTCTTGAAATGAAAGCTTCAGAATTTGAAAGACAGGCATCAATATGCATGAGATAAAAACGGCGTAAGTTATCACCCAGCCAAAAGGAAATAGATGCTGTCTTTAAATAAACTGTAAGAACTTGATGTATACCAAGCTTGAGCTAACTATAAGGAATTGAGCTAGGTTCAAGCTTGCATTCTGTTGTATACTCACCAAGCAAACAACATGCCATCATGTGATAATTTTGTTATCTTAAACAATTTTCTGGCAAAGACACAATGGCCACCCTTGTTGCATCATATCCCTCTGTTTGTTTATTATCTTCTGTGCTCTCCTATATTTATGCGTCACTCTCATTTCTGACCAAACTTACTAGATTTAATTCCTCAAGAACACTTTCATAAACCCTTTTAACTTAAGAAGAAGCATACTTTCTTAGGACAAGAACATCAACCTTATTGATCATCAAACAATAAGCCTTTTCTAAGACAAGAACATCTAAAATTTCCCTCACTTATTGATCATCAACCTTTGTAGCAACACATAAAAAATGGGAAAAAAGGAAACTTACATCGAAATTCCAAAATGCTCTTTGTACACCATCTTGCAAATATGATATTATGTTATCTTCAAAATTCTCACAAAAACACGTAAAAAAATAAAGAAGCAAAGGAGATGCCTCATTTGAAATTTGGGGTTGCACAAGCCATTTTACAAGAATATACATTTCTATCATATATCTTTGAAATCTTATACATCTTAAAAATAACTTCTTTTGAACAGAATATATTACCTAGATCCTTTTTTTCAAACTGAACTATCAAAGTATCAGCTATGCAGATTTTAACAACATTCAAAAATCTTTCAAAGATGTTCTATAGTTTCCATGGCCAACAAATTACCATATATATATCAATTTGCACTCCCATCTAAGAAAGGTAGATCCTAATGATAACCTTAAATTACCTCATTTTCCGCTCCTTCATCATCCTTGTAACCCGTTTTAAGCAGTATATCATGTACAACAGTAAGGTCCATATTTGCGCAAGCCTTTCCAAGTGGAGAGAGTATAGTTGGTAATACTGCTGTCTCTTTTGTAAGACCCATTAGAACATGTGATGCCACCTAGATTACAAGAAAAAAGAATTTCAGATTGAGTAAACATAACAGGGAAAGTGGTATTATTTGATGGTGGCAGTTACACATTTACCTCCTTTTGCTTTTGAAGAGGGGCTACAGAAGATATCAGAAATTTGGTGTTGGGTCTATCCCTAGCTTCAAACTGCAGGCATTTCGAAGCAAGTTCAACCAACTTAGCAGCATCTTCATTAGCATACTGTCCCTCTAAGGATGAATCCATCAACATCAGTATGTTCTTTCCTCTGATTAAGTCTAGTGCCTGAAAATGTAAGTTGATCAAGTATTGAGAGACTCTCCCATCATATCAGTAAAAGTTATATATTCAGTGTGTTTTATAAAGGGTCAGATGAAGCATTAGGGAAGCTAGATCCATTAACTAACTTAAAAAGAGGTGTAGATATTGCAGTCTTAAATATACTCCCTGTTAGGGAGAACATCGAACATGGGAACTTCAAGAAGAAAGAACAGGACCGCATGATAAAGGAACATACATGACTAGGAGGAATGTGCTTCCCACTCAAAAGATCTAATAACACTGTTCCATAACTATAGATCACACTTTCTGGGATAACTCTGCCTGCACATAAAATAAAATCAAGCACAAATTATTACATTTCCAACACATAGCAAACATTATGCTCAAAACCTTTTCTGGTTCATCACAAGAGAACTGAGAAATGGCAAATTGTTTCTCACAATCAAGGATAAGAGCCATTGATAGTAGAAAGTAGACACAACAAAAGCAATGATCAAAGCAACTTACTCTATTAATTGACAAGAAGGGGGAGGGGAGACAGAGGAGGGGTGGGAAGGGGGTGGGTTGGATAGTTATCCTGCAAACAGATGGAGAGCTATCTAGTAATTGACAACAAAACAATGTTCCATACTCTTCCTTTCTTTTCCTTTCTCCTCATCCCTCCACTAACCAACCCAATAACTATGTTGCTTCTAGGTATAACACTGATCAATGGTGAAATATTTACATATATCCTGAGATATAGAAAGATAAGATACAGTGTCCTCATTGACAAGCTATTGATGCTCACAGGACATAATACTAGCAAGTGATCTCTTGTTCTCTAATCAGCGACAGATATAACATAATAACATGCTAGAATAATACAAATTTTGCACTATCAAGGACTTGTTTTGGTTGGAAAAAGCAATAAGGCTCTCAATAAATTGATGGTGAAAGATGATATAGCTTAATTTAGGAAGTTATCAAGACAAACAACCAGATATATGAAAGTTGGTGTGATTGGGGCTTCTTAGCTCACAACCGACTCTAGTTAGTACACTGACCTGTCCGCAGAAACTCAGGAGGGGTATAAGCCAAGTTGGTACTGTAGCTTTTTCCATCACGGCTATTTTTCATTAGTCCAAAACTTGACAAACGAGGATCACCATCCTGATACAATAGCAATTGACAGATAGAATTTCACAATACTTAAAGAATGGTTTAACAGTAAAAACAGATCCTTCTAGAAATCCAAAGGACTTGAGATCATATGAACAACATTCTTAAAGAAAATTGATTTATCTGCTCTGCAATGGAACCGTCATTTCTTCTCTGAAAGAAGGGAAGAATCTTGGTTACCTAGCATAAACTCCTATACTAACTGGAAGGATGAAGGGATGGGGAATCCAAATGACAACATGACTTACATGTTACAACAGTTGAATTTTATTTTGCAGCTAATATTAAAACTCCTAAAAAATAGGAAAATTCTCATAAATGTGAAAGATTGAAGATCACATTAAAGCTTCCTCAAACCTAGCTTCCCACTGAAAGTATACGAAGCACAATAAATTAATTAAGAACTGTGGCAGGAAATAAATGGATAGGCAGCTTCATGCTGATTTTGTTAAGTGAAAATACTCAGAAACTGTCAGTATTCTATGGTGTTCACCAATTTGATCCCTTCTGCTGAGTTCCTTATCCATCACTTTGGTCCTATTTATACCTTTAATCTTCACAAGGTCTGAATATAAATGTTTGAACCTTTGCAGTGCTTCCTATTCAAAAGCTTCCAGAAAATGGCACCCTCCATTTGGTTAGAACAAAGCAAATTATTTTGTACTTAGACAAGGGCAGCAAGATGTACAATACATTTATTGTTATTCAGTAACGCTATAGAACTTCTCGTACCTCATCAAAAAGAACTCTATAAGCATTTAAGTCATGGTAGATTCTGCGGTTTTCGATGTTGCAATGATCAAGTGCTTGTGCAATGTGATATGCAACCCTTAAACGCATTTCCCATATTAATGGCTGTTTATCCCCTGTAGGAAGGAAACACAACAACTCACTTATATGAAGTAATAGTAATAAAACTAAATACAATTTTCATGGTTATTTTGCAATATCCCCAAAGGAATTCAACACCATAAAAAGTCGATAAGAAGCCAAAAAAGAAAAAAAAAATCAGAGAAGGATAAAACCAAATCACTAGGAGTATAAAGTAAAGGAAAATAGTGTGAATATATGTAGAAGAAATTAAGAAAATTTTCAAATGGAAAGATAATTTATCAAAATCATATTTGAATTCAGAGACACAATTTTCAAAACATCACCAACTATCAACTGGCAAAAACATGAACTAACACTTAAGGACGTTGTCTTGTAGAAAATGAACTAGTAGAAGAAAAGAAAACCAACTTCATGCTAACAATATTGGAGTTGCTTATAATTGAGCATTTAATCAGTCAAATTTAGTACAGGTATTATCATAATATAAAGCTATCTAGTGATAATTTCAGCAAAAGGATAAACTAATGCAGCCTAAGTCCAGAAATACACAGAGATTCGAGGCATAGAGAGCAATACAAATATTAGTAACATAAATTAACAGCTTATTGCTAAATACCAATCTTGTCAGAGAAATTAAATTTATTTGCAACCTGCAGTGCATGCAACATATTGAGTTAGCAGCAGATGGTTAGCCAGGAAGAGTAAAATTACTCAAATGTGATGGTCAGAGCATAAGCCACTGAAATCAGATCGTGACATAAATATTTACAAATTTATGACCTGCAAGATAAATGTGGAAGTTATCATCAGAAAGATTTCACACAGCAAAAGTAGCTACGTCAATTATTGAGTTTTTGGCTTTATTGCAATGGATGGTCCCTCAATGCATTGTACATGTAATTAAAGTGAGAAGTTGCATCAAAGCAGTCTTATTCCTAGGACCCTCACGGACAACAAGGTCAACTGTGCATTTCCAAGGCTGGCATTCATTTTCTTCCAATGAGACTGGAAAAATGCTTTCACAATTAATACTTACGATAATTTGATACTTAATACCCTTTTCCAGTTAAATGAGGAATAAGATAATCTAAATTAACAAGTGAGAACATGTTCGTATGTCTTAAAAACCAAAGCAACAAAATATCATACAATGAAATAGATGCTTAGATAGCGTATCATTGGGCATGTACTCTGCCACAAGGAGCCGCTCGTCGCCCTCCGCGCAGCATCCAATCAAGTTCACCAGCCGTTTATGCCGCAGCTTCCCAACTCCCGCAGCCTCTGCCTGCAACACAAGAAAACCATAGCACACCAACCATTGACCAAATCACATCCAAGAAACACGAAATCCGATTCCAAAAAGCAATCAAAAAGGCAATATTCTTCTCATTCTTTCCCGCACCATGAACTGCTGGGGATCGGGCCACGACTGCTTCGAGAAGCGCTTCACGGCAATGAGCTTTCCACCATCAAGCCGCCCGCGGAACACCACATTGGGCGCCTTCTCGCCGCTCTCCGACACGATGAGATCACTACTGAAGCCTTTGGTGGCGGCGCGGAGCTCCGCGAGGCCATATTCTTTGAAGGCCGGGACCCGATCTTGATCTCCACCATCGCCATTGGCTTCATCGAGATAAAGTAGAGATTATTAAAAATAAAAATAAACATCTAGTAATGGAAGCGAAGAGGTGCGATTACCAAGATCTGCCTTCTCCTGTGGGAGCGGTTCTTTGTCCGCGGATTGGTTGACAGTCTTCGATTGGAAGCAGCCCATCGAGGAAGTTGGAAACCCTAGAAATCTAGAAGCATCGAGATCGAGAGAGAGAGAGTGAGAGTGGGAGGGAGGGAGGAGGAGGGAGAACTGAAGAGGACTGGAGCACGAGGAGTGTGTGGAGGAGGGGAGAAGCCGAGCCAATCGGCTATCAGCATGAAACAGGGAAGAGCACTATAAGCTACGTGGAGAGAGATAATTTGCCAATATCAGCATTCGACATTCGCCACGTCATCTACAAGGTCATCCCCCAGCTTAGAGTGAGGACTGACAGTTGTATACCCGAACCTGAGCCCGTTGTTTTGCAATTTCCACCCGAACAAAGAAATCCCAGATTTCCATTTCACACCCCGTCTTATTTGTTTATTATAATTCAGACCCTCTCAATTTTTCACTAAAACAGTGAGCAAAAGAAAAGTAGTCATTGGAAATTGAAATATAGGTTGATCAGCTAAGCTGATATGTGACTGAAGAGAGCTGTGGGGGTCTTGATGAACTCTTTTAGATGGACGAGCAATTCCTCTTACAACAACAAGTTGGTGATGTCAAAAGCCTGTAGATGGGTGAATAGAGCTGGCTAGATGTTGACATTATCTTGTTGTTATCCAAACTTCTATTGGTTTACACTGCACAAGGCACTAATGAGAATCATAAAGGGATTCCCCAGGAATAGCTTTTAAGCACTCTTGGCTCCACAAAGAAGGATACAACAAAGAAGACAGACCTACTGGAATGTCATATCACCTATCTGAAGAAAGTTCTTTTTTTTTTTTTTTTTTTTTATAACTTTCATATGCCACTCCAAGGATGCATGGTAACCATTGGCATCACCTCTTCTACATTCAAGTCACCATCACACCTATCTGCAAAAAAATTGATCTCACAGCAAAACTTTGCATGGTAGATCATTAGTTGGACGGATAAAAAAAGCTTACACTCCACTATCAGCACAGAGAATGGCTGTAACCCAACAACTGAGTAGTAAAGTGACTGATCCTTAAAAACAGCTCACAGAACCCCAATTGGTCCAGTGTTTGGTGCCAATGCACATCCATGGATTGGTTGTCTATTTGTTTCCATTATGGCATGTGTGTTGACAAGTGACTGGTGGAGGTGGTGGGCTACCATATTTGGACAGCCCAAAAGGGCTGCTCAATGATAGGAACCTTCATTTCAGATGATATGGACTAAGTAACACCTTCACCCAGATGAACCTGAATACCAAGAATTAGGTATCTCCATAATTAGCTCCAGGAATAGCCTAATTTTGCACTAAAGATCTCTACTTTGCCATAAGAAAAGCACAAGCCCATCAATGTCAAGCATCTTAAATTCTTAATCTACTCTAGTTACTTGATGACTGAACTAGAACAAGCATTTAGCCATCCTACCTAAAATGATAGAGAGAAATTTCACCCCCCCACATACAACCAGCACTTCATGGCAGGTCATAGACCTTCACACTGTGCTAGTTTCTACTGGAGCAGGACTAGCATTAAACTTAAAATCATTTACTTGTTGACATAGATGCAGTGCACGAGGAACTAAAAGGAAAATGTGATCCACATATCCATGAGCACAGCATTCAGAAGGAGAACAGCGACCACTACTCATCTGCAGTCTGATGGTCCATGAAGGTTGACCTTCTATTTGAAATGTACGGCTCGATCCGATGAACAGTTGTGCTTAATACTTCAATGAAGACAGTGATGAGTCATGATAGGGAATACAGCATGCAATAGTAGCCCACATTCTCTTGTCGCCTCCTTTCAGAGACCAATTCTATGCATTCAGAGATTGATTTTTAACTAATGTCGATCTCACGCATCGACAATCTAAGAACAATCACTGATGACATCACTTGAATTCATCCTGATGGTTTTCTTCAGAAGTGGAATGTGACGGTGGATGGCGCCAGACACGCGCGCGATAAGCTAACCAGAGGTGGAAGGATATTTTGATCTTCATATCCACTTATATATGCATTGTACCGAAGCAAATGCATTTAGAAAGATATGAAGTTGACAGCAGAAATTGGCACTTTGCAATGGCGTGCAAATTCATGCACTTGATTGCTGCTTTTCCTGCATTGTCTTGGCCACAGGGTCCATCTAAAGGACAGAGACCGCAATTTAGAAACAGTTAGGTACCTTTTAAATCTATCAGCATTCAAAAAACCATCTGTTTTAGATTAAGTCATAGTAGGAAGAATATAGCTGAACTCCTACCAGAATGGAAGTGTTGTTCAAAGTTCAAACTACTGAAATTTCTGGAGTTGTTTAAATCTTTTTTTTTTCAATTTCAAATCTGTTTTTAAATATTTTCCAGTAATCAAATCAACCAAGAGAAACTAATAGGATGCTATCTTTTATGACAGGATCATCTGATGTTGTGAGTTGCGACTACTTTTCACCTCATTGTATAAATCCTTGACAGTTCTGTACATTTCTTCCAGATACATAACATACTTTCAAGTAATTCAAGAGCACAAGTAGTTAAATTTGGTTGATGCAGTTCAAGAGCTAAAATATTCATATTTGGTCTTGAATTTGGTAGATCTCAAGAGATTATAATAGATAAGTTTTGTCCTGTCTACTTGACGCAGATTACGTGGATCCCATAAATCTTGATGGGATATTCGTCCATTTATGCTCGACTTCCCCTCCATCTAAACCTTTCATTTCAGAGGAAGTAAACTTAAAGGTTCTTTTCAATGGTGTCCAAGATTAGTGCCCCACAAATTAGTCTATGCCAACTTGGAAATCCTAATAGGTGAAAGGTGAGTCTCAGTTGTCCTCTTGAGCTTCTGGTGGAGACGTGCATGCATTGGGCAAAAGCAATCACAGAATGAAATGCTAATCATATATATGGGCATGCACTAGGCACAAAAATGAAAATATATTTATGCATGTGTAACACACAAGAACACTCCGATAAATGGAAATGCATGGGAGAATCTTTGTCTAGTTTATAGCAAATGCGAGAGGCTATAATTAGCAACTAATTTGCAAGACAAGAAAGCATGAGAAAGGACTCAAAGATACTTTCTGATTTCTTATAGTTAAGACAGAATCCACATCTCATGTCGGTGACATAGTTTCCCTGATAAGTGATGCATACTGATCCTATCTCTCTCTCTCTCTCTCTCTCTCTCTCTCTCTCTCTCTCTCTCTCTCTCTCTATATATATATATATATATATATATATGATCAGTTGTGTATAAAATTCATTCAGATTTGCATTCTCAGTAAGGAACTTTAGGTAATTAAAATCTTTCAAGGTTTGTCATATCTTGGACAGCTCTTCTTAGGGAGGCCTCAAGCCTGCACAACTCTTTGCTAGTATAACCACATTCATTCATTTTACCCACTATTAATCCATATGTTGTTCTTTATTAGTATTTAAAACTATTTATGCATTCACCTAATGGAGCTACTTCTTTGAGCTAAAATTTGGCATTGTTAATAGAACAGATGACACTTTAATTGATAGTCAACGGAACGTGCGTAAATACCTTTTACATTATCTCAAGACAATAACCAATTTTAGCATACGAATTTTGTTATCATGATGAATCAGAGAACTTTAATGGTAGATGGAAGCTATTGCGGTAGCACCGCATACTAATGCAGTATATAAACTACACTGCTAAGTTAAAGATGCAAAAAAAGTTCAGTTTTACCTGAAAGTTGTGTGCTTTTACTCTTTTTCTTGATTGATACCTCAAAGGTTTGCATCAGCAAGAGTTCCATATCGATTATGCTAAAGGAAAATTATTCCTGCACATTGCTTTTGGGAAATGGCAGCACACTTGAAGTGGTAATTTTTTATTGGCCTATCCTCCTTTATCATCTATTAAAGGTCTAGGATAGAATATACTTCTGATGAACAAAGATCTCCAAATCTCCATCTCATGAGGAAGAATGGAGAATTACTGCCATTAGTCTTAAGTTAGTATCAGGTCCTTAAATAATTGATAAGGATGATAAGAAGGGTGCCAAAATAATTGAGGAGAAGGTATGATAAAAAGGAAACAGTATCTAGCAGAAGCGTATAAAATTTTGGAACCAATTCTTTTCAGACCACTGAAACTATATTTGAGCTACAAGTCTCCCTTCCATCTGCAGTACTTCAATATGCATTTGAAAGATTTACGGCTCATACAAGAGAAAAAAAAGAAGGAAACGAATGTTACAACCATAAAGAGACTAGAATAAGTTAATAAAGTTAGAATAAACAAAGTAATAAACATGTGAGTGTAGCAAAATCGAGCAAGTAGGAAACTGGATATGTTTTTGTGCTTATTCTACAAAATAATTCCTGTCTGTTCTCAATGTACCCTTATTCCCTTTTTAGAGTAAGAGTGGATTATTTGGTTCTCTCCCACTTGGCAAGAATAGATCAGGATTTTTCCCTTTAAGGAAGCAATATTCTCACTCTCATACTAGAAGCTCAGAATTGTATTGCATTGGCATATTTCTGTAACACCAAGCTTCCATGACTAGAAACTTCACCTGAATTGTTGTTGTTATTATTATTATTATTATTATTATTTTCTCACAAGAAAAAAAAATACGGTTTCCTTTTATGATAGATAACCAGAGAGACTAAAAGACCACCAATATACAATCTTTTTCTACTCCCAATGTAGTTCCTGCTTAAGAAAACCTGATGGAATTTTTCTAGTTAGAAGAATATTGCGTTTAGTCATCATGATAGGGACCATTCCATTACATGGAGCTGACTAAGATACCAATACATTCTCCAGCAAGTACTTCCTAACCCTCTCTCTACAATCTACACTTCTCTACTTTCTGATCCTTTTTCGGTCATTTTAATTTTAAGAGACTCTTTTTTATCGTAACTGATGGTACTATCCTGATCTTAATCACCACCTCAGCTCTGGACCATCCACTCACCTCACCACAACTTTATAAATTCATACCTGACTCCCTCCCTACCACTATCTCTCCTTCACTACCACTCTCTCCTAGTTTTGGTTTGAGCTTCTGATATCACTCTGATTTTTCTCTTCTGAGTGCATCTGACAACTCTGAGCATCACAATGGTTAGTACCTTATAGCATGACTTTCTCATTCGACATAAGAAAACTTTTTTCTTTCTTCATTTAAATGCCTCCCTTCACCTTTTGCTGCCTCTCATTCTTATACTAGTAATAGAGCAGCAAAACATATTCATGAATCAGTTTCTTACACTTCACAAACCATTTAGTTTTTATCAAAGACTAACAAAATACTCGCTAGAGAAAGATTTTCTTACTGCGAATACTAACTACTAAGCATTCAAATTGTAGCCCAACTTTTAGCTTATTTTTGGCTATTGAATTTTGTGCTTAGCTAATTGAGTTGATGATATGCAGATAGTAAAGACACAAGGGAAGAAAGAGGAGATGAAGGTCACAGTGGTCGTCATGGAGGTAGATGGAGGGAAAGAAGCAAAAGAAGAAGAGTGCTGTGACTATTACACCCTTGATGGTTCTGTGAACTTCAGAGGGCAACCTGCAGTCAAGGGTAAATCTGGTGGATGGTTATCTGGAATCCTATTACTTGGTAATAGTTCTTCCTCACTCACTCTGTTACAAATATTGTAACCAAAATTAGTATGAGATAGAAATGCAAACATAACACGATAGTTTGGTCGGTCAGTTACTGACTTACATGTACTTGTCTGATGGAAAAAAAAAAGACTTACAGATGAATGAGACTTAAACTGATAATGGAAGTTGAGTTCTTTAGTGTTCCTTGCCTCCTTTTCCCTTCTGTCTAGGCCAAGACTCGTATACCTGATCACCTAATTCAGAAAGGGAAGGCAAACATATCGATTTTGCTTAACATAAGAACAGGAAAAGGAGTAGGAAATACCTGATTAAGATTGGTAGAGAGAGATGGATGGAAAGTGATTCCACTAGAGTTCTTCAAATAGAATTACATGAGGAAGTGAAACTCATTCAAGTCAAAAAGTATATTTAACTTGTTTCTTCTAGCAAAGTGCTTCTAAGTGTCATGGCTTTGATGCATTTGTAAAATATAGTATCTTACACTAGCCCGAACAATCCTTGAATGACATCGCCATGCTTAAATTGAGTGTATGTTAGGAGAGTGCTACTTCCGATCACCTACTATTATGCAACACTTATGATTAGACATTAAGAACAAAAAGCATATCCTTTAGGCACCATGCAGCTAATTGCATAAACTCTGAAACAGAGAGTAGTAGCTATCCAAGTAATCAAAATTTTGTGCAAGTTGTTATCTTTCTTAGTTCAGTTGCATGGGTTTAATGCTATACGTATTGTAATTCTCAGTGAATCAAGGCCTGGCAACTCTAGCATTCTTCGGCGTCAACGTTAACCTTGTGCTGTTTCTGACGAGAGTTCTGCAGCAAAACAATGAGGATGCAGCCAACAATGTTAGCAAATGGACTGGCACAGTCTACTTGTTCTCTCTTGTTGGTGCCTTCCTCAGTGACTCCTACTGGGGAAGGTACAGAACTTGTGCCATCTTCCAAGTCATTTTTGTTCTTGTAAGTGACTCATACCTGAATTCTTTTTCTCTTCCACATCATGAAAAATAAAAATAAAAAGAATTCTTCTTCTTCTTTTGCCTCTCTCATTTGCTTTTTGGTCTGGCTAACAGGGACTGGTGATACTGTCACTGTCTTCACAACTGTTCTTGTTAAGACCCTTAGGATGTGGTAACGAGCGCATCCATTGTGAGCCTAACTCAGGAATGGAAGTTGGGATCTTCTACCTCTCTCTCTACATGATTGCACTCGGAAATGGAGGATACCAGCCCAATGTTGCCACTTTTGGGTCAGACCAGTTCGACGAGGAGGACCCAAAAGAAGTACACTCCAAGGTCTCCTTCTTCAGCTACTTCTACTTGGCCCTCAACTTGGGCTCCCTCTTCTCAAACACAATCCTGAGCTACCTTGAGGACAAGGGCGACTGGGCTTTGGGCTTCTGGGTCTCAAGTGCTTCTGCCATCATTGCTCTGCTCCTCTTCCTCAGTGGAACCCCCAGGTACAGGCACTTCAGGCCAGGTGGCAATCCCCTCTCCAGAGTGTGCCAAGTGGCCGTCGCAGCATCGAGGAAATGGAGGGTCAGGATGCCGTCAAGTGGCGATGATCTGTATGAGGCTGATGGGAAGGAGCTTGCAGATGCCAATGGGGCTAGGAAAATGTCGCACACGGAGGGGTTCAAGTAAAGTCCTTAGCCTACACTCCAAAGTTGGTCCTAACTCCAAAGTGGTGATTGATTCAAGATAAAAATAACTCTTGAATTGTTAATTAATTTCAGGTTTTTGGACCGTGCTGCATACGTGGAGTCCAACGACTTCACGTTAGGTGATGAGCAATGCATGCACCACGATCCCTGGAAGCTTTGCACCGTGACGCAAGTGGAAGAAGTGAAATGCGTGCTAAGGCTCCTCCCCGTGTGGCTCTGCACCATCCCTTACTCCGTGGTGTTCACCCAGATGGCCTCCCTCTTCGTCGTCCAGGGCGCCGCCATGAACAGGACGATCGGAACCTTCGCCGTACCCCCGGCGAGCATGTCGGCCTTCGACATCTGCACCGTTGCCGCCGTCATCTTCCTCTACCGCACGATCATCCACCCCCTTGCGTGCCGGCTGACGGGGAACCGGCGGGGGCTCACCGAGCTCCAGAGGATGGGGATCGGGCTGGTGGTCGCGATCGTCGCCATGGTCTCGGCGGGCACCGTGGAGCATTTCAGGCTGAAGCAAGCGCAAGACGGCGGCACTAGCAGTTTGAACATAATGTGGCAAGTGCCTCAGTACATGCTGATAGGAGTTTCTGAGGTATTCATGTACGTGGGTCAGCTAGAGTTCTTCAATAACCAAGCCCCAGATGGGCTCAAGAGCTTCGGGAGTGCACTCTGCATGATGTCCATGTCGCTGGGGAATTACGCCAGCGACGTCATCGTGACGGCCGTCGGGAGGATCACCACCCGTGACGGACGGCCTGGGTGGATTCCGGCAGATCTTAACGAGGGCCACCTGGATAGGTTCTACTTCATGCTTGCACTGATAGCCACTGCGGACCTTGTGCTGTATGTGGCTTATGCTAAGTGGTACAAACGCATCAAGCTGGAAGGGAAGTGTGGGGAGGACGAGATGGATTCCTCCACTGCTTCATGACTTGGATTAGTTAAAGCTGAGCGATGATTTAGCACTCGCTTGATTAAGATGATATTAAAGAATAAGGGCTCACACATCTTTGTTGGCCCCAAGTTAACATTAAGATAAGGTGGAGGCGAGGAAATGCTCTGTATGCGAGTCGGAAGGTTTGGCGTAAGAGGATTAACCTGATTGAAAATATTAATCACAGGGAAACGGGGATAACAGCATAGGGCCTGGGTAACAGTAACAAGTTTCTTTTCCTTTTCTTTTACTTCTATCCTCTTCGACAAATCACCGTAATCCTGCTATATTCTACACGAAGCTTGGGCTACTTAGGATAAAAAGCCGGACTGAGCAACCAAAGGACCCAAGTGAATTTTGCCAACTTAATACTACTATTCATCCTAAGCTCAACAATTGGGGTGTTCTTGCAGAAGTGAAGTATATGAATTGTTCTGGCGGAAGCGAGGATATAGAAAGCTACAGAGATGTAAAAGCAGATAATTCCTACAGGTCTTCCTACAAAATACGTAGGAAGACTACAAGATAGATATAGTAGAAGTTATAGTAGATGGAATTACGGTATTCTTAGCAAACCTATGAGTTGTGGAACCTAAACAACATTTGATAATTTTTGTTGAAGGAAGAGATTGATGAGAATATTCATTTTCGCTGGAAATCGTTCAAAACCCAGCTTAAGAAAAGTTCCTGTAGAAGCAGGTTAAATATGGGCGTTATACATTGATACCTCAAAAAGAAAGCAACTAAAATGAGGTCGTAGTTAGTCAATTATGCAATAACGAAATAATTTCAATAATAAATACGCCACCATCAAAAGCTCATCGAAAGAATTGCCTACTTCTACATATGCACATTCATCCTTGGGCTTTGCGCACTTGAATATGATGAGTAGATTCCTGTCTCCATATAGAATGCACACCACTCTGAACAAGAGTGACATAGTCTCCCTTCTGCAAATACTTCCCATTCTGTCTCACAACATATTAAAGGTACAGAATAAGAAAAAAGGATATCACAGAAGAATGTAAAGATATAGGAAATAATCGCTGAAACTCAGGCATGCTACCATACCAGCAAGCAATTAATTGCTCTAGAGAAGGTCTCTTCTGCATCATTAGAGAACTGCATAAATATAGGCACTACACCATGAAAAAGTGCCAGCCTTTGCTTTACTCGTTCACTGCAAGACAATTGTATGACAGTTGTTAGTGCCAAATAGCACGGGTTATGATAGCAAATAATAGTTCTTTTAACTCTGACTATCGAACCCCATTTTCATGAAGTTCTACAAGGAGATAGAATGATTGTGATTGACAAAGTAGCAATACTTACTCATTTGTGAATGCAAATATTGTAGAAGATGGCCGGTAGTGGCTTAGAAGTACAGCCATAGAACCAGTACGTGTGAAAACAATAATTGGTGTGCTGAGGGTATTCGCCATTGTAGTTGCATGTGAAGCAAACATTGCACTCATGTGAGCTTGAGAGAAGTCCTGATCACTTGGAGCCTTCATAAGAATGGAAGAAAGAACAGAAGACAACTAGTTTAACGCACTTACCGAGTTTCCAAATTCAAAGCTTGTAAGAATGAACACTACTATGGTAATCAATGACCAAAGTCAAGGCAGATATGAAACAGATGAAAAAGAAGATACCTGCAGACTAGCAAGAATCAGATGGATGCTGCTGGCTGACAGGGTTGATTCAGTTCTCAGTGCCACGGTATGCATCACTTTAACAGCTTTCAAGGGATACCTATACACAAGTAACACTTTGATACTCAATTCAGCAAACTACTATTGTACACCCCACCGCATCAAGCAATTAAAAGAAAAAAAAAAACTACTTTCATAGCTCATTATAGGGGAAACAAAGGAATGTAAAGCATTAAGAACATTTTTCTGTTTAAATCTACTTAAAATTAACAATCTAATGATTGATTACACAGATCTATAATTCATTGTGCCAACTTAAGTCCAAAAGGAGGCCAAATCATTCAAACAAGAAAGAAAAGTGCATGTAACAACAAAAAGATAGGTGCTCTGGATTCTGGAAAACAATATACTTTTCAAGCAACAAAGAGAGATTCACAAACTAGAAAGCAAGCATGGGTACTTGGTCGCACTTAGATACAATCATCGCAACTTACTTCCCATGAGCAGTTTCACCGGATAGCATGATGGCATCTGCACCTTCTCGCACTGCAATTGCTATGTCAGAAACTTCTGCCCTTGTTGGGGTTGGATGATTTATCATGCTTTCTAACATGTTTGTTGCAACAATCACTGGCTTTTGCATGCTCCTACACCTTCTAATGATCTCCTCCTAATAAATTGAAAAAAAGAAGTCATGTTGTGCTTTGATAATGGAAAAAAAAAATATATATATATATATTCTTGCCCTTTAGCACCAGCAGAGCATCTTCTGGTTATTTCTTTGGAAAAAGCACATCTGTATCTTACTTTAGATTTGGAAAGAAGGATTGACTTTATGAACAACAAACACACAATCAGCGTGATATTAACAACTAAATCATCATTTGCATATGTGAAATTAAAGTTACCAGAATCTGAAGCCCAGTATGCATTAGAAAGCCATTTCACACTGCAGATTAAGTTTCATTTATTCTTCAGAATAACATGGCCTTAGAAACGAAGACAAATCCTAAATCAAAAGTCGTTATCACTGTCCCTCATCTAGACTATTTCCACTGCCAGAGGTTTTCTAGTGATGTGTTTCCTGCATTGCTTCCTAGATTGAAATGATGAAGTGAAGAAACTCTGCAAAAACCTAGGGTTGAGGATTAAACAAATTAGGCAGCAAGCCTTTTTGAACAATAGGCCTGATAGTCATAGCAAACCATCATGATTCATTAAGCACAAAAGAATATGCAGACTGGCATATGATATGCTGAAGTCCATTTAAATCTAGAGTACACATCAACAATAGAAAATTTAAAGGAAATAACTGCTATCAGTATTTTCCTTCTTATGTGAACTTATTTGGTCCTGCAAAAGTCACATGGACAGCTTCCATCCACTGATATTCAACAAGAAAAGGGCTAATATTTCCTTCACGATCAATTAGAAGATGGATTAGGGCATAAATGCCCAAGGAATTAATGTAAGGTATAATGAGAGACTATAAATTAATTACTCTCAAATAAAATTGATAAAAGATCTCAGTTCAATGGCTTATATATGTATATAATTTCTGTAGCAAAGTCAGAAAAAAGGCATATTGTTATGTCTTGTAAAAGCAAGTGTTTATTCGGATCCATTATTTACCTGTAGCAAAGGAACTTCCTCAATTGGAAGCTCAGCACCAAGGTCCCCACGAGCCACCATTGCCTACAATCATCTGAAGAACTTCAATGGTTTGGAACAGCAGAAGACTTATTGAATAATTTAAAATTCTGTAACCTCTGATAGCCAGATCTTTGCTATCTACATATGCTTAAACCACATGTGAGAATACCAAGATGTGACCAATGGCAGAACTAGAAGTCTAATTAAAAGACAGAAAGAACTAAGAAAGCAAGAATACCTAATCTCTTTTTATGTAAGATTGCAAATGATTCAAGTATAACTTCTGTCTGATGGATTAGCATAGTGATTAGATATACGGCTCCCGGAAGTACATATGGATTAATTCACGCAGCAAACAAATCCAGCAAGCATGGTGTAAATGATCTAAAATCAAAGTTAAAAGTTTTACTAGCTGCTACAGTTACATCCATATTCTTCAAACATGAAAAAGAGATAGAGAAAAGCAACACAAAAGTCTATGTGTGCATGCATGTGTGCTTTCAAATTTCATTCAGGAGCAGGAGCTGGGCTGCTGGCCAAAGCACATTTCTCCTTAATCTTATGAACAAACTCATCATTGCCAGCAAAGTTGGCAAAGCTCGTCTTGATGCGCCCAACCACCATACATCGCACTTCCTTGCAGCACTGTGGGCAAAAACTCAATCTTTTTCCACGGAAGAAACCAATGATCTCCCATCGGCACCATCGTGAAATTGGCGACCAGCATCTCGCCAGCGGGTTAAATGGAATGCATGGATATGGGAAGGATGGCAGCAAATGTCGCCATAGCTAGAAAGGCGGCATGGCAATGCAGCATACTAGCAGTTGAAGAGATAAGTTATGTGAGGGCTCCATGCCTGGGAATCTCAATCACTTGTGCTAGAAATGTTGGCGGCTCAAGGCTACTAGGCCATGGTAGGTGGAAACTTATAATGGTACAATTCAATGTAATTGATGATGATGAGTAACTTCTTTTCTGTTTCACGTGTAATGCCTTTAGGGAACAATAACAATACAACGTATAGAACATTTTCCGCATAAAGATTTATCTGACAAAACAGCAATCAGTTTTGAACCAAATGCCAACTAAATTAACATGATAACTTGGCAAATTACTTCGAATCTTTTCCTCAGCCATTTGTGGTCATATTATACATACTATGACAAATCTTTAAAAGTATAAGCCTTTTCACCTGGCGAATCCTTAAACAGAAGACCAGAGTAAAATATGCTCCATGTTCCAAATTCCAATGATGAGAAATCCAAACAAACATAGAGCTTTGTGCACACATAAGATTTAAATAAAGTGCAAATACCAATATCTTTAATTAAAAAAGAAGGAACAAATAAGTGCACAGGTTAACCACAAAGCTATACCCCATCAGAGGCAGAGATGATGGAAGGTAGATTTGGTATTGAATCGGCACTTTCAATTTTTACAATAACATGTATATCAGCATTGCAACCTGCCAGAGAAAAAGAGAGAACATAAGTTCTTGTTAACTCCTAAAGAGAAGTAGTTCATGAGACGGTTTCTACAATACAGATTTGAAATATTACTTCTGAGATAGTCCTTCAATTCATGTACCACTTTTGCATCTTTTACGAATGAAACTGCATAGAAATCAACTTTGTTGTCCACGCCAAATTTGATGTCTTCCCAGTCTTTCTCTATAGAAACAACAAAGTTATTAAAAACACTAATATGTTTGAAACTCAACGTGATAATCAGATTAGGATATTGTAAGAAGTGAACCACATATATTAGCAATGCATATCATTTTTTTCTTTAAAAAAAGAAGAGTTAAAAAAAAAATATCAACCTGTTATGGATGGTAAGGTAGCACTTTTGCCTCGTACATTTAGATGGCGCCTTGATTTTAATTCTCCACCATCAACTACTCGACAATTGACTGTATCAGATGTTTTGGACTTTACAGCTAGTGACATCATTCCTCCTATTGTAATAACCAAAAAAGAAATCCATCAACTTAGAAACTTTGAAACATGAAAATGCTAAAGTACATGATCAGGAAGATCAGTGAGAAATGAGATTGATGTGGCCAGATCTATGATTATAGTGAGCCTCTCCAGACCATAGAAATGCACCGCAAGCCATGCAAGGGGTTTGGTTAAGATATGCCTCAATTTGCAAGTTACAGGTGAGCACTTCTTCGGAGGCAGAGGATCAGTCAACAAACAGCAAACTTATGTCATATACTGGTGCTGATTTTGTTTGTCTAAAGATAATAATAAACCCATTTAGCTTGGCAATATAAGATTGAATTGGTGGTGAAGGAGTACACAGATGGATGCTACTCCATGCATCTGTCACTGTTCAGTGTTCCCACATAATGTTGTGTTTTGATAGGAACAAAAGAAATACAACCACACTGACTTCTTCCAAAAAGCTTAGCATGTAATAAAAATATATAAGGATTGCCTATTAGAAAAATACATTCAAAAACATAAAGAATTATGTAGAAGTAACTCCAATACTACAAAGTACAAACAGCAACTACTAACATGATTATCAATATGAGAAGAATCTGGAATGCTATAATCAAGCTCAGTCATCTTTAGCAAACATAATTTGATAAAAATCATTAATTCCAATGTTTGAGTAATTCTTCAGAAAATTGATACCACATGAATTTTATTTTCCATCTTCCTCTAAGGATCGCCTTTTGGAAAAGTACATTCACATGCCAAGAGCAATTGATGAATATTAACGCTTACCATCGACCAAAAGTATGTCACCAGCTTCTACATCACCTACAAAGTCATCATAATTTACGCTCACAGTGTTTTCAGAGCTGACTCCTCTTTTGATTGTAAAATTGAATTCCTGACCCTCCTTGAGCAAGATGGGCTGAGGTACATCTCCACTTCTTACCTCAGGACCCTAAACATATTTTAGCTTGATAGATCAGATTTAATGAGTAACAAATTAAATTTACAGGAAATAGGCACCATGTGCAAGGTAAAATCAGTAGAAATAATTAACAAGAACTAACCATAAAAAAAAACCCCAATGACTCTTGAGTGATTATGAGAACATTTAAGGATGTACGACCAGATTGATTGGAGAATAAAGATGAAAGCTTGGTTGTATCTCCAAGTTCAGAGATAGCTAACTAAAAATGTTACCCTTTTCACAAGAGCATAATATTGTTCACTACATGTTATTGTTTCAGATTAACATTAATATACTGACTCAAATAGTTGGAAGTATGATTTCCACCTAATATAACACAAACATGATCTCTTTAACTTATACATTATATTCAGGTAAATACATCCAAGAGTTTCAAATCGAGGCACATCATCCAGATTTCTCTCCATGGTCAAATGGGGAGAAATTTGTGAACATAGACTGCATTTTTTACTCTACTCTTATAACTGAAAAATCGAAACAACACAGGCCCACTAGAAGGTAATGATTACATTTCAAAGATGCTTCCATGCATCAAAATACCTTAGTGTCCAGCATTGTTGCGATTACATTCCCATTGGATTGAGCATTGTATTCCTTGACCAAATCTATAATCTTCTTGTGTGATTCGTGATCCCCATGAGACATATTAAGCCGTGCAACATTCATCCCCGCTTCTGCCAACTTCCATATCATTTCGCGAGTATTTGTGGAGGGACCAATCGTGCACACAATCTTCGTTTTCCTTTGAGGATTCAAAACAACTTCCCGTGTTTGAATTCCAGAACTGGAGATCAAATTTTCCTGAACAGGCAAAAGAAACCCCATGTCAAATTACTCATATCACATACACAAAACAATAAAGCCTTTAAGATCTTCCATGTAAAGGTAGCCAGAAAAATTGTATACTATATCCAAGAAAGGGAACGAATAGGGTATTGGCTACAGTATCCTTTCTTTCGTCCGATAAAACCAATGGGTAATATACACCGGTGTCCTAGTAAACTTCCATCCCCATCTACCAGCCGTTCAAATCTTGTTCCCCATCTCCCCTGGTTCTTGACCAAGAAGAACCAGGGGAGGAAAAGGATCGGAGAAACAAAGATCTCGGATCACGGAGCTCACCGGATTAGCCCGGCCATTGGACGCGCCAAGATCCCCTTCCCTTCCTTCCGTCTCCGTCGTCTTCACGCATCTGACAGCGAAGCCCCTGTTCCAAGAACGAGACGCCCCACTCCTTCCGGATCCCAACAACGCGCGGCTCATCCGCCGCCACGAGGCGAGGCCGGCAGAAGGCGGGACCCGAGAGAAGCTTCCGATCTCCATCGAAGTCGCCATTGGAAAAAAAAAGCAGAGGGTTTTGTTATATAAGAGGAGAGGAGAGGAGAGGAGGGTTTAGTGGAAGCAGCGGCGCCGAAGGTACCGCGTGAAAGAAAACAAAAGGAGGAAACTTGTGGAGCTGAGAGAATAACAAACAAACAATAAACCAAAGCTATGGGCGAACTCTCTGACTCTGAGGCCTGAGCCAGCCTGCTCCTGAACATTTGGAAGGTCTTCTATTATTATTTTTGGCTCGGCTCGGCTCGGCTCAGGAATATGCTACATATCTAATCAGGATTAAGGAGGGACGCTATCGGACGGATGGAATTATTTGGCGACTTCCTTGCGGGCCCTTGCCTTGCATATATAAATATTACTTATAGGAGGCCTTTTCTGCACAAAAAATAAAATAAAAAGAGATATTTTCCGGTTCTCTTGATTGCCTACTGCCTGAATAGTCAACCAACTCTCAGGTCCTTTCTTGCAAATAACCCCTCTATATTATTTAAGGGATAAATACGTAAATCCAGCTGATGTGATAGTCCCAATTATTACATTACAAATAGACTGAATAGCAGTTCAAATAGAGGTGGGCGTTGGACCCTCTACTGGACTTGCAGTTGGTACTCCTGCAATAGAGCTCACTGGTGTAACTCCTCCACTCGGTGCCATCGCCGGACTCGGAGTCGGAATTGGGTCAGCTGCTGGCGCTGCAACTGGGGCAGGGCCAGGCGTGGAGCCATTGATATTTGCTGCACAGAGAGCCCTAACGTGAGGAGGGAGGAGAGGGTTGAAGGGGAAGAACGTGAAGAAGATACTATGGAAGCAGTTGTCGCTGATCCCTTCAATGGCTGCGCAGCACTCGGGGCCCAACCGGAGACGATGCGAGGAGATGGACGAGAAGAGGTCGACGCCGCAGTGCTTTACTGCTACGATGGATTTCCAGCAGCCATGAGAAGAGCCGCCGGGGGTCGGAGGGAACCCGAAGAAGAACAACTCCCTTCTTTGGACTGCTACTCGCGCTTCCGAGCATGAGATGAAGAAGGCGACGACAGCTGCAAGGATGAACACATCTAATCTCATTGCTGCCATCTTTTCTTCTTGTACTGCTGATGGTTTTCTAGCTGAGGATGTTATCTTTATATATTCAAGGATGATATATATAACTTACTTACTAGGAGTAATTATTCTTTCAGTTTTTGTTTTTGTTTCAATGCTAAGATTTATTATTCTCTGTAGTTATTAATTGTTCAGGCACTTACAGTTTAATGCCATTTAAATTAATTAAATATTCGCTGAATTAATTCTCTTAGTCTACAATATTTTGCATTTCGAATTAAATTATTCTGGCAGGAGAGGGAAATTAATATATAAATATATATATTCTCTTCATTAAAAATGGATACAATATAGTTACTTGCTTCAATAGCCATTCGTCTAACTCACGATACATATATTATAGGTTTGTTATCTAATAGTTTAAATTTTTAAATCAATTGATTATTTAATATATATGGGATCTACTTTTCTAGAGGTCATGAGTTTCAACAACAATAGTAGTTTGCTTTTATTTTCTAAATCTTAGTATTATAGTGTAGCGACCAACTAATTTATTATCTATTTACATACGGTATTAGATGCCCGTATAAGGTTGTTAACACCGTTGAGCAATATTTTTTGTTAAGAAAATATATTGATTTTTTAGTTCAAGAATATTGATGATCCAAATTTTGTCCACCAAGATATATTATTTTCTAAGAATAACCCTCACAAATCATAATCCCACTTGAGAGTTGCACTAATTGAATACTTCAGAAGATTGATCGATGTATCTCTGTTCCACTCAAAAAAAACGAAAAAGATGGATGATTTCCTCTGCTCAGCAATTAGAAGCAAGTGTTCCTTTTGAGCATGGGAAGTAGATGGTAACGTTGCAATGCCTATGAGTTTGTTAAGGATCAATTAATTTATAGAGTTTTTTTTCTCTCTATAAATGTTGAAGGCTTGAGGCTACCATGCTATTATAAGAGATGATAATTTTTGTTAATAAGGAGTGAGAATTTAATGATGTACCAGTTAATTTGAATCAAAGTTATGATTGTGGGCTTTAATGTACCATAAAGAAAGGTAAAGACATAAGGGATGGATTAATAACAACACAAACACTAGAGAGATAGAGAGCGCTTGCAAACAAATTAATAGAAACCATTCATTATTTAATGTACTAATTAAACATAATTGAACGATGTAATCTAAGTTTAACACAATCTAATATTGAGAAGAAGAGGGCAACCATTTATGGGATATGGTCTACTCTTAAAGAAGATGATAGTCTTAGACTTAGAAATTCTCTACGAGATTTCCTAAGATAGTCTAATTGATATATCTTTGAGCAATTTATAATCTGACCCTTTCTTATTGCCTATAATTTATATATCACACTTGGGTTAATTTAAAACTAACTAATCTCTAACCAAATTTAGTATATAAACACTAATATTTGTTAAGGACACTAACTTTATTACCTTTTAAAATATCTAAAATACTCTTCTTTTGTTTTCCTTTTCATTAAACTTCTAAATCCCTTAATTAAATAGCACTAAAAAAATACAAACTACTTCAAAAACATTCTTTCTCGTGGGTATGTTGTTAGTAGAGAATAAATAGACGATCTCCCACCGGCACGGCCTTGAAGCATTAAAGCAGAAGTAATGATAACTTTTGCTAGAGCTTCATGGCTTTGAGTCTCGATCGATCACTTTGTGCTGGAAACGTTAGAAGCTTATATATGGTGGGTGTCTATGAAACTGATGAACAGAGGTAAACGAGAACGCTTGCAGAACAAACAAACAAAAAAAATGCGTACTTTAATATTAATTTCTGGGAGGCTTGATTTAATTCTGTGACAATGTTAATCTGATGGTGGGGTTGGATTATATTTGTCTATCAGATGATAGTAGTGTTTTTCACACCAAATGAGAGAACTTATATGCAGATAACACAAAAAAATAAAAAATAAAAAATAAAAAATAAATAGATAGGGTTTTATTTGTAATTTTTTTTTGAAGTATAATTCATACGATGTATAAATGATTTAAACTCAAAAGTTAAGCACTGCAAGCAGACCGTCGAAGAAGATTACCGTCGCAGCACTGGCAATTGATACACGTTCATTTCAATATGACAGTAATTAAGCTCAGAGACTACAAGTAAATGAAAAAAAGGGAATACAAAATTATGCTACTTATTGTATAACAGTAAGTTCAATCATGCTGGAATACAAAATTATGCTACTTATTGTATAACAGTAAGTTCAATCATACAGCATGATTGAGGTCTATTCTGCAAAGGATTAAACAAAATAGTTAAGAATTTCCATGTTCAGATAAAATTTATTCAACTCAATGTCATGTTCTATGCCCACAAGCATGATAAAGCATGAATCAGTTCAGCTATCTCACCTGCTTTCTAGAAAGCTTCAAGGAAGGAATCAAAGAATATGAATAAAGCCCATATCTGCTCAGCTTTCTTGCATCTATTTGCTCATTCTGGTAGCCTCTTTTGATGGAATTCCTGCTAACAAGTGGCCCAAGGAACACCTAGAAACCCCATTTCTTTTTTTTTTCCCCTCCTTGCATGAAGAAGAGAGGATACAAATTCTCCCATCTTTCTCTTCCATGTTATACTGCTCATCTATCACCTGTCTTTTCCCTGCAGTTTCAGAATCAATGCTCTCTCTGTTGAGTACCTTTCATAAATTCACTCTTGAATAAGAAGTAATTGAAATGCTTCTATTGTAGAATTTACTCGACTTGATTTTGATATCATTAGCTGAATTACCTAGCTGAAATCACAATAATAAACGTGCTGAGCACCACCTTTATATTATAAATGACTTCACACATGACATAACTAGTCACGATTCTGATAACATTTAGATAAACACATACTAGCTCTTACCCAAAAAAGAAATAAAAAATAGCCATTTTGTATTGACTCAGTCCGAACTTTGAACTGCATGACTAAATAATATCGGTATCTTATTATGCCTAGATTCGAGCACATAATGAAAGTGCCATGAAGCTTCATCAACATAAGAAAAGGAATCAGGAGTCTACCAAAGCACTTATTTAAACTACAAATATTGGCCCTTCTGAGGGCTCTTCTACATCTTCCCTCTGAAGAACAAATCTGTAACATATCTTTGATCGTTCTTCCTAACAAGAGTTCATTATTGTCTGGGTGAAAAATCTCCTGGCGTTCTCAGGAAAAAAGATAGCCACTACATCTCCTTTGGATGGAGAAACTTATCAAAAGCATAGTTGTCTTTCAATTCTCAAATTCCATTGGCAGGTTCTGTCAGAAATGATGCCTATATAACTCATGGTCAATTTTTTTTCCTCAGCAGGCTCACCAATCTCACTGCCAGAGTTTGCATACTGAGTCATTCTGCAGAACCGAGCAGCTGCTCCAATCTGGATATCATCCAACTCCTCATGACCAAAATATTCATGTAACAATGAGCAATGCTAACTATTGTTCACCTTTGGAGTCGCAAGATTCCTCTCGCATTTACCTTGCTAATTGTCAAGCTCAAAATAGATATGAAAATACTAGGGAGAACGCAGATCTCTCATGGGGACAACTAGAGAGGGCTGATTTCAGGGTAAGCCAAATATACAGATCTATAAATTGGATCTTTAGTAGATAGTGCTATCTGATTGTATGAGCTTGAGCTTATGCTAATAATTCTTTTAGGGACTTCATCAGGCCTTAAATCATTTGTCAGGAACTGCCACAGTTCATGCTACTAGAACACAATATGGAAATGGGGGTAAGACCGCGTACCTCTTGCCATCTCGAGACCCTGTATTAGTGGAAGCCTTTAATAGGACACACTTCAGCATGCAATCAAGAGGGGAAGGGAGAGGCAAACGGCGTATTAGATGGACTCAAGAACTGCACGAGCTGTTCGTTGAAGCTGTCAATAATCTTGGTGGGGCAATGAGTAAGCGACCTAACGCTTAAAAAAAAGTTTCAACTGCTATAATTTATGAAGCATAAATTAATGTTCATGATAATCTTCCATAAGTGCAGAAGCAACTCCAAAAGGAATATTAGGACTAATGAAATATGAGGGGTTGACAGTTTTTCACATAAAGAGCCACTTACAGGTGATGGCATGAAAATTTTCTTTCTCAAACAGTTCTTCAATGACTTATCTAACTGGTTTTAATGTTTTATCTGGACAGAAATATCGAACAACCAAATGTGTTCCAAATTTACTCCACGGTATATTGCTAACTTGTAGCATAGAACTATAGAAGATCCAGCTTTGTGGTCTGACTTCTTCCAATTTAGTGAACAATGATAATCTCAATGACTAATGGGGAAAAATGATGACTCATTCTGATAATGGCTAAGAAGCATGCTAAGCGTCTAATATCCTCTCTCTGGTAAAATAGTATTTGTACTGAAGAGCCTAAGATATCTCTAGATTTCACCATTTTGGTTTTGTTTGTTTTTTAGAAAACACCTCATTTAAAGTTTTAAACAGCACACTCACATTCATTCACTTTGAAGTTGAAAGCAAAGGAGATATAAGCAAGCAAATTCTATAACCAATAATAGTTTTCAATCTGTCAGCAAGAACAAAGAAGAGACTTGTGTCTGACCTAGTACACAGATATCGAGGCAAAGAAGAACCCCACGGGAAATTTACTAGTAAAAGAGGAAATATTTAAGGCAAAGTTTCAAGTTCTACACAAAGAAGAGATTTTCCTTTCACAGTGATGATGATAAAAGAACCTAGAAATGCTCAAAATCATTCTGAATACCAGTTGAGTCTTTATACAACATTCTCGAATCATCTTAAGCAATGGTTACATCATTCTGTGGAAAGTTCAGGCTAACAGAACGTTTCCTTTTAGTAAGCATGGAGAACTAGATAAGAAAATTATTAGAAGGAAGCACACTGGGGGTTCCTGATGACAAAGTTGAAGAGAGCATCAAATATGTTTCTCATGGTAAAGCTTATTTATCAGAGTCAAATATCTGTGGAAGAGCTTTTGACCTAAGATTTTGTTGAGAAGAAAATAAAGATAATGATCACTCAAACTTCTACTTCTATCTGAGCTCAAAGTTTAAAGGACTTAACCTAAAAGTAATCTGGATACATAAACTTGACAACTACCTCCACAAATTAAACTATTAAAGGGAAAAAAATCATTTTGTGTGTGCTGTTATTGACCTCAGATGGTAAATGTATATCAGTGTTTGACCTTTTCCTTAATTCTTGTGCTTTCCAAAACATCACTTGTTCATATGTTATTGATTTGCTAAACATATTGAACTAATGTTTCCTTTATTTCTTAAGGAATCAAATTATCATTTGTCTTGTGGGTGCTCTAAAAGCTTGCATTATGATTTATGATAGTTGTCACTCAGTTAAACAAATAATTGAAATTGATGTTTGATCTTATTACTTTTATTGACTGAAATAAAATCATGTATCCATTTGCAATGGCAGGGAAAGCTGCATCACCAGTGAGCGGTTTAAAAGGGTAGACCTCATCACTACTACTCTTATCATGTCACTAGCACCTGCTACCAGGTTCAATTATTTAGGTCTCCTGAGTTCCTTTCGGCTTCATTTTGTAGAAGCGGAGGATTCCATGCTTTAGAAACATTACGTATGCAAATGGATGTTCAAAGAAGCTTACAGGAGCATTTGGAGGTAACTACAACCAGCTTCTTACATGTGCAAATGAAACACTATATCCTTAAGTATGTCAGCCTCTACCTATCAAACTCTGTCTTCTGACAAAAGCATTTCCGCACTATCTAATCATTACCTTCTAGCTCATTGATATGATTTCCTTCTTATGGTATGAAATTGTGTTCTATGAGTGGTAATTTTGATTAGCTTATCACTGATGGCAGTCTCTCCCTGCATATTTTGCAGTTCCAGAAAAAACTACAGTTAAGAATCGAAGAGCATGCAAATTATTTAGAAAGGATGTTTGATCAGCAAAAAAGAAGGTGCACCTTCTTTGAGAATCATAATTCAGTAAAAGCTGCTAACCAGTGTGCAGAGTTTTCACCTCAAGAAGAATATGAAAACCATGATAGGAACACATACCATCATTTGCAGCATCTGAATTTGGTCTGAAATGAAGGGAAATAACTAAGTACGACAATGATTGAAGTATGCTATTATTGGCAGCATCAGAATTTGGTCTGAACACAAAGGTGCCTAAGTACCATGAGAAGGAAATTACACTGTACAGATAGCAGCGATATGCAACTAAAAATCAGGTCTATCATAACATTACTAGCTTTTTCCATTACTAGGTTTTTGCCGATATTTAGCAAAGGATGCAGTCTATTTTAGAAGACTTTTATCAGATTTGATATCTTCACGCTGCAACTGTGATGCAGTTAAATTATCAAAATGAAAGCAAACCTGAAATTCCAATCAGTGATATTGATTCAACATAAACATGAAAATATTAAAAAGCTCTTGTTGTTCCAAAGAGTGCACAGTAAATTATCCATCTATATATCTATAGTCTGTGCTTCAAAATAAAGTTACATGAGGTGCTCTCTCAATGAGTTATAGCAAACCACAGATAACAAACAGCTCCAAAGAACTATGTGCATCAAGCTGCCGGCATTACAACATTATGGAACTTGCTAGCTTAGAGGCAGAACTCACCATTCAATGAGGTATCTTAGATACAATACAGATGCTAGACTTTATAAACAGATTACTTGATCAGCTATCAAAATAAAGCAACTTGTTAAAGGAAAAGATGTGCTGCAGCATATCCTTTCTTTCTCCCAATTAAAGCATCTACACATATTTACCTATTCGGTTGCTTCTCTTCAAGATGTGACGATGGGCTACTCTTGACCTTCATAAAGTGAAAGCCCATTATATCTCTGTATTCCCCTGTCCCAAGGCATCGGTTACAGTACCCAAGTCCACTTCCACCACAAACCTTGCACCTGACAGATATTTAAACTTTGAAGTGGTAGTTGCATGGCAAACAAATGGAAGACTCAAGGCTCTGAACTGGTTACTCACCATTTAGGCCATTCGCCTTTCGGGAGCATAGCGAGATGCACACAGTTTGTCCGACCTGCAGATATCCAGTCATTTTATAATAAATGAGTAGTATATAAATGGATTAGCATTCGGTTATATTAGTAGAAATAAATATGTAATATGAGAAGGAGGAGAGTGAGAGGAGATGAGGACAGAGACCTTTGCCTCGACAATGGTGGCAATCTATTCTCCCACTTCCTTGACAGACAACACAGGGAGGATCAGGTGTCTTCATTTTCTCTTTCCTAACATTGGACTGCAACAGGCATATTGGATCAGAAGAAAATACTGTTACAACTACAACTACAAATACAACAAACAAATGATTTTAAGTACAACTATTTACGAGAGTAGAAAATTAAGACGGAACTATAGTACTTTAATCTAGAGACCATCTTTAAATTGTTTCATTAGAGAAACCCAACTACTGAGTCCAGAATCAATAATAACATCACACCGTAATCATTCCCAATGAACCCAGGTTAACAACAATATCGCCACCACATGTTTGTGAAATTGCGCCAACCACTACAAAAAAATATATACTAATAGGTAAGGCTTCTCTCTGTTATTCTTCAAAATTGCTATCACACAGTTGGACTCAACCAAATAACAATCGCTAAGTAGCTAAGAACGTATAAAAGATACATCACTTTGTTACGAGAAACCGGATGGGTTCAATTACCTCGCCCCGCACAATCCACGAAGATTTCGAGAGGCCCAAACAAGAAGGCCCGTTCTTTGATCGAAGAAGAGGATCCCTCGTCGAGGTTGTGGGCTCGCGAGGCGGCACTGGCATCGCCGCCGCGAATACCGCGGCCATCGTTATCTCCCAATCGCGGTTCGGACGGACTAGTGACCGACTCTATTACTCTTACTCAATTTAAACGGGTCGGATCAGGGCCCGGTCCAGAAAGATCCGAAAACAATGCCGAAGGCCCGACAACCGGGTTCGGATCCGGGTAAAAGTTGTGGTGGCATCTTCGAAAGTAAATCAATAATAAACTTGGTAAATATATTTTCTTAATTTGAATGCAAATAGAGATCAGACAGTCAGTAGATGAGTCCTAATAATTTTACAACCATGTATAATTTATAAAACATGACATAATATTAAATATAGCAAATTGGAAAATATAGAACAAAAGGATTGCTTAATATCTGTTATTAAAGATCACCCAGAAAAACCTTTTTCTGATTATTTCTTCATTTTCCCCCCACTTTTGGTTTGTTTCTACAATAATAATACGATAAGATGTAAGAAGGATCACAGTACAAAATTTACAGACCGCAACATTCATTAACTTCTTCCATGCACCATCTCTGCAGTCCTTCCAAAGTTTCTACAACTTGGTTTCCATCATGGGGACATCAAGACCTCTCTCACAAATAATGCAACAAAAAAAAAACAAGAGAAAAAGAAATAACTCGATCAAGTTCTGCAAGACAAGTTCCGAATCTTTACACCCCATTGGGATAGAGCATAAAGAGCTTTGTCGTGATATGTCTAGTAGTAAATCAAAATTAGACACCAGTCTACACATACATCTTTGGAACACAATACACTATTTTTCACAGGCAGTGACTAGCAAACCATGCTCATGGAGATCGTCTCAGTCCAAGTCCACCATTAGCCGCGAGCTCTACAGTATGGCACAACGGCCAGTCTCTTCCGCAGGAGGTGCTGCCGCTTGTTGATATCTGCTCCTGTCTGTTGGATTGTAGGTGAACTGTGATGTATCTAGGCCATACTGATTAAAAAACAAAGAAAACAAGTAGAAGTTATTACTTAATAATAGTCCAAGGATCAAGCAGATAAAAATGAACTAATTAGATGGAAGAACCTTTTCCCTCAACCGCTGGCTCCAGGCATCACTCCGAGTGGGACGTTGATCGAGAGAAGGGACAGGCACCCCAGTAGCTGGAACTCCTTGCCTATTGATAAATGGCTGCCGCATGTCGTTTCTTGGGGCAATGTATTCATCATCACTATCATATTCAGGAGGTCGGTTTGCGGCCCTCACGATAAGTGCTAAGATGAGAACCAATGCCTGCATATCAAGCAAACTGCATCAACTTGGTAGTTTCTGAGGTAATTATGTAATCTTAGCATCAGAGCTTAAAATTGTTAAGAACTGCAAACGAAAATATTGGATCTTTCTGTACCTCCAAAATAACAGCTCCTAGAGCAACCCATTTTGCTATTTTCCAGTTATCATCCAAAAAATCATATATCATGTCAAAGTTCCCAGTTTTATCAGTTGGAATTAACTGCACAAGAAGTAAATTTGAGTGATCAGTCATCAAGAAAAGCAGGAGATGACGTAATTTAAAATTTGCGAGAAGAAAGCCTCACATCTTTCCAGCTATGATCAAAGAATATGAATGCTGCAGCCCCCAGCTCAACTAGGATCAACAAGACTACTAAGAAAGAGTACTGTTGGGGGGGGGGGGGGGTGGGGGTCAAGGAAGCCATACCCTTGGTTGTAACTAACAATATTGCTGCATAAAAAATGTCTTTATGCAGAAGGAAAGCATTCACAACTATTTCCAAGTATAACTAAAAACATCATCCATAATGAAAACAAAGAACAAGGACCTGCTAATTATTCATGCACTTTTTGTGCTTGCTCTGTTTAATAAGATTGAAAATGAAAAAAGAAAAATTGATGGCTCCAAGTTTATGATGTCAGGATACACAAGATAGGCAACATCCATTCCTCGTTACTGTTCCAATACATCCAAAGAAAGATATTATGAAGATGATCGCTCCAACACCAATGAACAAATAGATGAACCTGCAAAGTATCAAAGTGTTGTCAAGTAACTAAAACATACAAATGTCGTTTGAATTGTTAGACACAATATGAAGTCAATCTAGTTAGGCATCAAGTTTCATATGTGTGCTAATTAGGAGGCAGTCATACTCCTTGTAAAGGAACAATGAGGCATGAGCGGCTTTACACCAACCTCATGATAGAGTGTAAAGATTTAGAATATATTACCATGCTAGAGAGTACAGATTTGGAATGTAATACCACTTTTAGAAACTATACAAAAACCACCCAATAAAAGCCAAAGTTGGGCCACATCTCAAGGATAAGACGTAGTATCAACTAATGATGAGCTTGATAAGAGCTATATTAAAGGAAAATAAATACAAATCAACTGATTAATCCAGGTAATCCTTTATTTTATACATATTACAAGCATGGTTAGACTGCGAACCAGCGAACATGGGCAGCCAAGTAATTTTAGAAATATCAAAGTAAAACCAATACACTTTACTCTAATTCCTAAAATATGATAGTTATAATAGCTAGAATGGTGGTATACTGGTATAGCATGAACAAAAAGCATAGTTGTATGTGTTATGATCTTCTGTCTTTAAAACCCTATAGGAAACTAAAGAAGAGGAAGAAAAACAACCATTACATGGAAAGTAGGTTTTCTCTCATTTACCTTCTCCACTACTTTTTTATGCCAAAAAAACAAAATAAACATATTTATACATATAGAGCACGCATTTCCAGTCAGCAACATAATCTTTGATCAGATATAAAGATTTCACAAGTAAGAAACAAAATTATGTACTTGCATAAAGTAGAAACTAGAAACACTAGTAAAGACAAATCTGTGAATCTTCCTCATTCTATGACAATTTGAGGTTTACATCTACATTGATCATACATTGATAGCTGCAACCACACTCATAAACTCTTCCCACATCATCAAAGAACATCATTATGAGTGCGAACCAGCGAACATGGGTAGCCAAGTAATTTTAGAAATATCAAAGTAAAACCAATACACTTTACTCTAATTCATAAAATATGGTAGTTATAATAGCTAGAATGGTGGTATACTGGTATAGCATGAACAAAAAGCATAGTTGTATGTGTTATGATCTTTTGTCTTTAAAACCCTATAGGAAACTAAAGAAGAGAAAGAAAAACAACCATTACATGGAAAGTAGGCTTTCTCTCATTTACCTTCTCCACTACTTTTTTATGCCAAAATAATAAAATAAACATATTTATACATATAGAGCACCCATTTCCAGATATAAAGATTTCACAAGTAAGAAACAAAATTATGTACTTGCATAAAGTAGAAACTAGCTACACTAGTAAAGACAAATCTGTGAATCTTCCTCATTCCATGACACTTTGAAATTTACATCTACATTGATCATACATTGATAGCTGCAACCATACTCATAAACTCTTCCCACATCATCAAAGAACATCGTTATGAGGCACCAAGAAGCTAATTCATTTTAATCAACGGAAAGTTATATCTTTTCATCAGGACGACCTATAACAATCCACAAATAGAAGAAAAAGATGGTCATACCAAGCTTTCGGCAGCTTGTCGAGGATACTATCCGATAGCACGACAACAGCGAGCATGGGGCGGCCAAGTTTCAAGAACTCGGGGTTACCGCTCACTGGCGATATGGGATCGTTACCATCGTCGTCATCCCCAGAAGAGATCTTGGTCCACTCTACCAATAAGTACACCCCGTACCCGATCATCGCTAATCCAGTGATCGTTAGAAGAAAGTTGAGAAGCTTCAATAGGCATTCCCAGAATCCTCGGCACGCCATGACCAATCAAAACCGAGAAGGTACCGAAATCTTTGAGAAAGATGAGATTTTGAATCAGAATTGTGAAGAAATCACCGTTCTTACAACAAAAAGACGAGAAAATTGCAAGGAAAAATGGTGGAATAGAGGGATTTCACGCCAAATTGAAGGCTGGAACAAAAAAAAAGGGGGGGAAATTAAAAGAAAATACCTGAATAAATTTAGCCTTGTTGGTACAGTAGGGTCGATCGGCGACCTAAAGGTCTTCTCTTCCACCATTTTCCAACTCCATCTCTTTTTATTGTTACTTTTCTAATTTCTCTTCCGACTTCAATTTTTTTAATGCAATCGCCGCATCGGCGGATAACACTAGGCTGCCCACCACGTGGCGCAATCAGAGGTCGTCTCTTGCTGTGATGGACGGTCAAGAAATGGGTCGCACGACAAGCGGCGGTGGGGTCTGACCTCACGTAAACAGTTGTCGCCTTCTTCTCGGCGTTAGCATCTCACTTCCCGACCTCTATTTATGGATAACCCCTCTCGTTTCACCTGTTGCATCGAAGATTCTTATAATCGTGACGACGTGTTATATAGTAGTTGTAGTTGGACAAGAGTTGTTTCAACCATGCGTTGGAGCCAATCACCTTAGAGGGAGGTCTTATCCGTCGGTATTGGGTCCCACTTCTTGCATCCGAAGCTAAGGGTCAAAGGACACAGAGGTGATCGAAGGCGACAGCGATAAATATCCATACGTACCGGCGAGTTTAGCGTGGTCGTTCGATTTGCTTTCGCTTGTTGATCTTGGAACAAGTAAATTTGCTCTCGAATTCTTGCACAGTTGATGTTCGAGATATTGCCTGAGTTAGATTGGACGCTTTTGCTATTTTTTATGGCTTTACGTTGTGTTTATCTAATATTATCATCACGGATAGCTTGATATAAAGCATGCCATCCTCGTAGGATGTCATATTAGTTTAGGTAAGACATGCAATCTTTAATTTGGATCACGTGCTTGATGTTTTGGTTGGTCTTTTCTTTATTTCGTACTCTTTGGGCTTGACTCAATTCTAAATTTCCATAGAAAACTGGTTAGATTAGCCGACAAACTCTAATCTTTGATGCTCCTATAAATGTGTGTGATGATTGATGATATATCGATTATAAATAATTACTACATAGTTAATAGCTTGTATCAGTGCTGCCAAGATGTGAAATACAGTGGATGATAAACTTACAAGTTATACCCGTAACTTCATTATTGAATTATGTTCAACTGTTATGCTTGGATGAGCTACAATAATCTTTTCGTACTCTATGTTGCATATAGCTCTCCAGAATCTGGAATCTCATGCCACAGGCCCTTTCTACCGCCTCATGCTTTCTAAGTATCCTTCTAGGCTTCCGGAGCACCTTCATATGATATCATTGGAATATTGCAAAAGGTTCTGAAAATTTATGAGTTACTCGAAGTGCCTGTTGTGTCGTTTAAGCTCTGTGATCGCAGTGAGTATTCCTTTATAAACTTAGAGAACGCGGAATCCTCCCTTTCCAGCAAACTGGATGGACTATCATATTCTAGAATCCTTCCTGCTCAAATAAGAGAATCAACTGAACCAATTGTACCATGTAAATCAAGTAGAACTAAATTCAGTTTACCTCTTTAATCTTGTCTATCAATATTCTAATATTAGAACAATTCTTACCTTCACTGAGAACAAGAATGAGGTCATTATCTATGACTGTGTGAATTCTGTGAGCTATTGTTAGCACAGTGCAGTCTTTAAATTCACGGCGAATTGTTTCTTGGATGATTCCATCAGTAGCAGAGTCAACCGAAGCAGTTGCTTCATCAAGAACGAGAATGTTGCTCCTCTTCAACAGAACTCTTCCAAGACAAAACAACTGTCTCTGTCCAACACTCCAGTTCTCCCCATTTTCGACAACTGCAAGAAACTGCTTGTAAAATTTCTAGTGATTTCATTGAAGTCAAGTTTTATGCTATTATATACATTATGAAAGGACAAATCTTACCTGTTGAATCCAGCTTCTTCTCACTTTCACGGATTAGGTCACCAAGCTGACACTTATCCAATACCTGCCATAACAAGCTCGTTACATTTTACAATTTACTCATTTATTTCCCTAAAAAGTTGTTCTTTGTTGTAGAAGATTGTTTTGATGGGCTGTTTAATATGTGTTGCAACTAACTTCTTTTATGGCTGACATGAATAGCTGATGTTTAAGCATTCTGGACCAAATTGGCTAAGAGTTGGCAGAAATACAGAAAACAGTAAGAACATATGCTTCAGCTTTTCATCTTCATGGAGCAGATTATATTCGCATATTTCTATCTGTATTCTGGTTACGATGATAAGTTGGTAACATTTGATAACTTATGTTGCTCTCTTGCTTTTCTTACTTTGTCATTGTTTTTTCTGCTGATTAGATGCATGTAAGGTGTCACAATATTATTACTGGTATTATAATTTCTGACATAGCAGTTAGAACTTAATAACTTCAGAACGTATTTACTTAATTCTTGCAATGCTTAAAATATCCTTCCAATCAAAGCAACAGAAATCATGTTTCGTTATGAATTTGTGAGAATATTTATGAACTTGCCTCCCATATACGATGATCTGAGTATTCCTTCAGTGGATCAAGATTTCCTTTCACAGTGCCTTCGAACATTGTTGGGTCCTGAGGAATGATGCTAAGCCTGGATCGCAAATCATGAAGTCCTATCTTGCAGATGTCTATATTGTCAATCTCAATTGTTCCTTCCCTTGGTTCAACAATCCGGAAAAGGGCTTGGATTAAAGTTGATTTCCCACTACCAGTTCGTCCTACAATGCCTACCTTTTTCCTTCCTGGGATTGTACATGTTATATTCCTTAGTACAGATGGTAGGTGCTCTGCATATCTAACCTGTTGAAGAAAGGAAATTATACCAAAGAGTAATAATTTCACACTGACCGAAAAGCAAGCATCTATATCTCTTCACATGTTTGAATTATTTCCAGAAACTATCAGCAGGATCATGCAAGTGTATAATAATTCTCACTCGAAGTTGGAGTCATTTTGCAGACCTTATCTTTTCTTTTATATATGTGCATTTATTAGCATATAAGCATGCCTTTCACTCTTTTGTGTAGATTTATGTCTATAAGAATATCTTGTCCACGGTAAGAATTAGCACCATACCTCCAAGCTCTTAATGCATATGGTTCCATTTTCTGGCCAATTGTTTGGGGGCCTGCAGTCTTCTACAAGTAAAGGAGCTTCACTACGAATCCTAGAGTATTGTAATATTCTTTCAACTGAGATCATTTTATTTTCTGCACTGCATATATTCCAGATGATAGTTGCAAGTTGTGAATTAAGATTTAATCCGTAACTTACTGCCAGTCCAGCAATGCCTGTCCAAATATACAACGGATAGGAAGGCTTAACATATAGCATTAACAGAAAATTTGAAAGCTCCTGTTTTAACCAAGGACATAGACTAACTAAACTTACTTGGATTTATAAAACCTTCAGGAAGGCTGACAAGCAAAATCAACAAGAATGCAAAGACAAAATTGGATAGCAAGTTCAGTCTGAAGGAAAGCCATTCCATTGCAGAAATATTATGGAACCATGGTCTGGAGTGTCTATCAATGAGACTGAGGTTTGCTTTGCTGAATTGGTCTTCCAGTTCAAATGCTCTGATAGTTGCAGCACCAGAAAGTGTTTCTGCAAAATGATGAAGGATTGGAGCTCTTTGAATTCCCGATAGGCGTGCTAGTTCTCTAGCTGTTGGTATGTAGTATCGCTGCAGTGACAGTATTGTTAAGGATTCAACTTTCTATTTCCTTATTATCATCAGAAAAGTCACTACAAATATTAGTTCTGTCAAAGTTGACTTGCACAACTTCTAGTCCATAAGATATTTAGGGTATGGAAGCTCTTACTTGGTACCACATGCAGATGACTGTCACCGGAATGAAGATGGCAAAAACTGGCCATGCAACTTGCGACATTACCATGATGGTGCCCAGAATTTGTATTACTGAAAATGCACACCAGCCTAACTTTCCTGGTACTTCCAATTCTAGCATGCTTTGATCTGTGGAGACCTATTAGATAAGAGAAGTCTATAAAAAGTCCAAATTATGTGCATAGGCTACATGGCCAAAACAACCACCTAACCTTCAGTTCCAACTACTAGGAGTCAATATGTTCTACATGGATGCCAGTGTTAAATGATACTCACCCTATTTAAGATTCTCCCTGTTGGTGTGGAATCAAAGAAGGACATAGGGGCATGCATGATGCAGTGGAGCATGTTCTTGAAGAATTTTTCTGATGTCAGAAGTCCAACCACTGCTACAAGCATCGCTCGTATAAATACACAAAATGAACTTCCAACTGATAGGCATGCATATACTAAGAAGAGGAAATCGATTCCCACGGTTGGGTCAGTTGCTGTTGTTGGAGGAGAAGCCCATGCTATCCAATAGTTGCTTGCTACCTGAAGTATTTGGAAGAACGACTGTGCTATGATGATTACTGGTATTAATGAGCCACCTCGAACAGCTCTCAGGTACGTCAAATAGACCTGCTTGCCAACGCCTCCTTTTTCTCTTTCTTCATCTTGCATTAGCCTCCCTCTTTCTGTGATATCTTGACAAAGATCCTGTCCAGACTCTTGCTTACTTATACCTTGGAATTGAGTATTTGTTTCTTCTTCTTCATCACAGTTATTACTGTTTGATACTTTTGCTACTCCTATGCTATCTATTGATAAAGTTTTGCTTGAATTTTCGGCACTGAGAATAGATTCAAGAGCTTGGCTGTGAGCTCCAATTAAAGTCTCGAACCCGATGTTTTGTTGAAGAAGCTCATGAAATCTTCCTGCTTGTGCAATCCTACCATTTTTCATCACCTATTATGTTGCATCTTGTTATCAGTATTATCTAATCAAATAATGTCAGCAGCATAGATGTCATAAAGATTAGCTTTAGATATTATCTAGTTATTGTACTTTGTTTTCTTTGTGTGTGTGAATGCAGAATATGCTCTTTTATGCTTACCAGGATAAGCTCTGCAGCTGGAAGAAATTCAACTTGGTGGGTAACATAAAGTACAGTTTTGCCTTTAAGGAGCCCCATTAGGCAATCCTGCATAAAACATGTAATGGGACTTTAAGCATTAGGATAATACTCATGAGTGCTGCCAATTTTAGGAATCACATAATTGGAAAATGATTGCAGGTGGGAGGAAAATGTTGAAATAGATAAGCAATATTTCTAGAAAAGTGAGAATGCAAAGTAACTATACCAGATTACCAGTTGGTAAGCTTGAAGTAGAATCAATCAAGGATAAGATGCAGAAATACCATGTAAAATAGTCTGTTTACGTTTAATAAAGAACACACAATGAGGAGAATTGGTTCAAACCAGGGGGATGGTCCATGCCATTGCCGACCACTCATGGTGAGTAGATTGTCGAGGGAGAAGAAAGCCAAAATATACTAGGATAGAGAAAATGGGCATAATATGATGACCCTCTTATCCATGGGTTACCTTTTGGGGTGTCAGAGCCAAGAATATCTCAGAGCATTACATATTATATAAAAGATAATTTACCATTATGTTACTTTTTTTCTAGATCAGGAAAAGGATTCACAAGGCATATTCTATAATATCCAGTTATATGCATTTGCCAAATCAAACCTTGAATAGCTGGCTCCCTGTCTGTGCATCTACTGCACTGAAAGGGTCATCAAGAAGGTAAATGTCGGCATCCTGGTAGATTGCTCTTGCTATTTGGATCCGTTGCTTCTGCCCCCCACTCATGTTAATTCCTCTTTCACCAATCTCTGTCAGGTCACCATTTGCAAAGAGCTCAAGGTCTTTTACCAATGCACATGCTTGTATAGTCTTTTCATATTTGTCGCTTTCATATGGATGTCCAAAGAGAATGTTTTCTCTGACATTCCCAGATAGAATCCATGGGGACTGAGGGACATATGCTTTTGTGCCACTAATTTTTACCGTTCCTCCCAATCTTGGTATTTCTCCAAGTATGCCTGATAATAAACTAGTTTTTCCTGACCCAACTGTCCCACAAATAGCGACTTTCATTCCTCTTTTCACCTTCAACTGTATATCTTCGAGTGTCGGAAGTTTGGATTCAGCATCCCAACTGAATATCCCGTGATCAATCTCTATGTCAAACTCTGCTTTGTATCTTGCAATAAACTCAACTGCATCAGATTCTATTTCATCTTCTTGGAGGTACAAGGCGACCCTGTCAGCTGATACTTTTCCCTGTGCAAGTGCTGAAAGCAAATCCGGGAGAGTAAAAATCGGTTCCTGTAGCATCCCGAAAGTTGCCAATGCAGAGAGAACTCTACCAGCTGTGAGAGGGATCCCCATCATTATACATGATCCAAATGTCACAGCTGATATGAATGCGGGTGCTCCCCAAAATATGAATGTGAATGCCCGAAGTCTTAGAGACTTCCACAGCTGGTTATACTCAGTGCCCCGCAAGGCTTCTAACTTGTGACGATATTCGACGTCCCAAGCTTGAAGTTTCAAAATCTTCATGCTTCGAAGAACCTCTGATGTTGCTTTCATTCTGTCATCTTTTGCCTCCATGATCTTGGACTGGAATCGTTTCTGTATTCTAGTCAAAGGGATATTGAGAGCCATTATCATGACTGTCACTGCTAATCCCGCCAAAGCCCCCACACCGAGATTCTTTTGAAGAACATAAATTGCAAGGGAGACTTGTATAGGTAACATCCATATGATGTTTGCATACCATATAACATCAGTAATTTTTTGGATATCTACGCTCATATAGTTGATGATTTCTCCACTAGCACGGTTCTGTCTAGACTGGCTTGAAAGATGAAGTCCCTTTTGATATATCTGGGATATTAGAGAAGCTCTAAGGCGCATTCCGAGCTGTCGAGCTCCAAAAATCCATTGCCTCTGAGCCACTGTCTCCACAATTTTAGCACTTAGAAATGCAGCCACAAGAATGTAGCCTCTTTTCAATCCTTGCTGTCTTTCTCCACCTAGGAACCTGACTAAATCATCAATTAGAGTTGGCCCTACATAAGAAGCACTTGCACTTACAACCGCAAAGCTCGCATTAATTGCTGCTTTTTTTCTAACGAACATGAAGATTGCTTTGTAGATTGATGTGGTCCTCAAGCCACACCTTTCTTTTATACACTTCAAGATATTGCCAAACGAGTTAGAGCTGAACTCAGCAGTGTCTTTTATATCAATATCTGGTACCTCGTTCTGTTCTAGAGGCTTTTTGAGTCCAATGGCAAAAAGGGGGTTAAGCCAAGAGAAAGTGACCAGTTGTGGAATACTTGCTCTTCCATATGGAGAATGCCTCTTAGTTTCTTTATGCTCTTCTGTTGACGTATGCAGTAATGGTTCTGTTGTGCTGCTATGTCTGAAGCTGATCCCTGTTTTCCCTCTGAAAGATATAACAAACAGATATGTGCAAGAAAGAAGCATCAACAGATCTGTATATTCTTCCACTCCTAATGATGCATTTTCCAAGAAAATGGAGTTTATATCTATCACTAGGCAGATGACTGACTGAAAGAAGCTGCATATCCACCAAGCTCTGACAATCTGAGGAAGCTTCATACATTTTGTTTGCTGAAAATTGAATATTGCTACCAACAGAAGTATCCATGATATTGACTGGAGTACTTCTGCTAGACCTGACAACCAGTAGTTGCAATGGTTTCCATTTCCTTGTGATTGCAAAAATATTAGTCTTAGCAAGCGACAGATTAACATCAGTAAGCAACACATTTTGCTAGCTTGGTATGAGATACCCAAGCTCATGTCTTCAGATCTATGTTCCTCTGTAGAGGACTTATAAATTCTTGTCTTGATTCTATGCCCGTAACCGTTGATTCTCTTGTGTAGAAACTGAGCTAAGTAGCTAACAATAAACACAAGATGGATGAAGGCAAAAAGAATTGCCCAGGAACAAGTTGAAATCATCTGTGGCGGCCATCCTTTCCAATATAGCAGTAAATAAGAATCTGCAGATTCATGAAATCATGTCATCCATGACCGAGAAACCAAGAACAAAAGGTAATGGGTATAGGTAATATAATAATTTGTATATCTTCACCTTTCTTTAGCAAAGTTCATGTCTTACGACATGAGATTATAGTTTTCAGTTATTTTGTCATTGATCATATGTGAAACAAATAGGCACGACATGATACATGCCACGGTACTTGCCAGCCGTGCCATAAGAGAAGGAGAGAAAAAGGTAAGGGATATTCACCTTCACCTTCTCAGTCGCCGTCGACGTCGTCAATCGCCACTCGCTTTTATTGTCGCTCGAACTTCGTCGGGTGCCCTAGCCTGAGAGAGTAAAAAGATCGAGAGATCTAGATCCGCAACTTAAGTTTTTAACCCCTCTCTCTCTCTCTCTCTCTCTCTCTCTCTCTCTCTCTCTCTCTCTCTCTCTCTCTCGACTAGGGCACCTTACGAAGCTCAGGCGATGGCAAAGTTGAGCGGCGATCAACGACGGGTAGCTTGACAATAAGGTCGATGGCGAGCGGTGAAGCTATTAAGAGGGGTGCCATGAGGCACCCCTCGTGCCACATGCCGGTAAGCCACCGGCACGGCAAGTGCCGACCATGAAAAGGATTATATATGAAAGTTATTTTAATCATTGATTATGGTGTGCTCTCAATTCTTTACTCAGCTAAATGTTTTTGTTCAAATTAATATGCAGTATGGCTGAACTTTCAGTGCTGTCTAATTCAGCTTAATTCATGGTAGCAAGTAATGCTTTCAATGTTCATGACAGTATCACCGTACTATTTATCAGTCCAGAGTTTTGAATTTAAGTCACATCAAAGATTAGGAAAAAGGTAATATAGCTCCTTACTGTGTGGCCTTCTCTTTTCTGATTTAAAGGATGTTAACAAAGTAAACAAAATATATCCCTGTATGTGCTGTTGGTTGTGTACTTATTTTCATTACTAAAGGTATCATTTGCTAAGCTCAAATAGTGGTGTGTTATATGTTCAATAGATAAACAGTTTGTTCAAAATAATGTAAATTTTGAGATATCAATTATTGAAGTTGTAAACCACCTTGTACACTGGAAAATTGAACTGCAACTTGTATGTCTAGATGCAAGATTGTCTTATATTTATTAAAGTTGTTAACAATCCACTTAGTTTTACATATCTTAAAATGTCCATGTATAATACTTAGACAGTTAGACATGACATGAGTTTATATACCCGTAGGCGTATCACTTATCTTTAATTTCTTTTGATGTTACATAGAAATCATCCAGAAGAAAAACAATATATCATGGTCTGCAAAGTTTGTCACTAAACGGCTTCATGAGATAGATCTTACTTGACAAATCAAACATATCTTCATTGGACAACTGCTTCGGTTGGCTCATTTTTGTGACTGCTCCCTTGACGATTCTTCAAACTGGGTTTTCTCTAACAGTTGTTGCAGTAAAGGCCAGAAGTTGTTGCAGGCCACAAGGGGAAGAGAGAAAGAGAGAGTGCAATGGTCAAGAGCAGCAGGTTAATGTAGAAGAAGTAGAGGGTGAGGGTGGCAAGGGCTCTTGACGCAGGCTTCGATTTGGAACGAACTTTTGTAGTTAATTTAATGCATTGTTTTGTTTGAAAGTGGTGTTGGCATTTGGAAAAAAGAGACAGTAAGACAAAAAAAAGGCAGATAAATCCTTAGCATTAAGGAGGAGACTCTCACACTGGTCTTTTTTAAAGAAGTGGATGTTAGCATATTTTTCAGACAGAATAGTTGAAGGACTCTCAGATTGTGAGATTGTGATGGTCTTTCTTAATATGGTGGAGAGCATTATAGTATGGAACTATGGATGGACTCCAAAGAGAAACAAGAATCTTAATGCAAAGAATGAAAAAAAAGGGCAAAGATTTGTTTTTAATATCATAGGGATATTATGATAATTTATAATTTTTCTATTAAGTTTGGATGAAAAATAAATAATTTTATATTAGTCTAAATCATACGGAGGCAAAGTGATACAAATAAAAATTGAAAAAATAATTTGATTTTAGGCATTAGGGTTTTTTTAATTTTCCCTTAAATTTTACGGTGGTCAATAAATTTTCTTTCTTTTTCTTTTTTGGTGAGAATTTCTTTATTAGGTTTGGACAGTTGGCTTTCATTTGGTCCTAGTTGAAACCACCTTAGATTTACAAGGATAGAGCCAAACAACTCGATCGGACATTATTATTCATTTGATTGTGGAAGAAGTATAGTCTTTACTAGTTTATCTCAATATTGGATACCTACTTCTTTCTCTATCTCCTTTTTCATCCAATATTTTTATATTTATCTATAAAATATAATTATTAGTTTTCTTGTAATTAGACATCGCTTCAATCAACTATTATTTTAATTATTCTCTCTTTTTCTCTCATCTTCTCATCCATTCACTATAATGTATTTCACTCTTTGCCAAAATATTTTATAAATTTATTATTTATTATATCACATCAAATATAACTATCATATTATTAGATTTATTCATAAGTAACATTATAATAGCTTAAATTAAGCTTTCTCATGCAAGTTTAAAAATAAGAATAGCTAAACTAATTTAAAAATTATTTCACAACCTAAAATGTCACCTTAGCATATTATGATATGAGGTTCAGTCTAAAATTTTTCTGTTCTTTGTTTTAGACTAAATTGGCCAAACTCTTCTCCTTTTGAGGTAAACCTGAAAAGATATATTTTGCAATAAATCGCTACATCCAACTCGTTAATAAAGAACGCTATCATATATTTTGTTTTCTACGAAAATTCCCTTACGTTCTCTCCGTTTAATTGACCTTTGCAACGACAAAGTTGGCAGTTTAATTAGTTTACATGTCGAAAGAGGGATGCTTTCCAGTAAGAACAAAATAGGTGGTGCTCCCCAAAACTAGAAAAACAAAGTTGACACAAAAAGAGGGACGTAGCCTTGCTTCCTTCATGTACATGTCATCAGGAGTTTTGGCGAAGAATATAAAGTGCGATATATAGGAGCTGGATCTTTCATCCTCCCTTTTTGGTGATCTCACAAAACTCTGGTGATTGGAATCATCTACCTGTTATTGATAAGATTTATGAGCTTTTGTGGCCAATCACTTTGTCAATGCCAAGAGATTGCAAAAATGACATTTAAGCTGGGATTATAAGCTGGTGCTGTGCATCTCTTCCCTGTGAGACGATCCTTGTTACTTTGGCAATGATAGCATCCTATTAGTGACAGAAACCTAAGTTGCTTGTACTTTAGATCTCTTTCTTTCTTTTTCCCACAATGTCAAGTTAAGCCAATAGTTTTATAATTCATTGTTAAATGCTGCACTCTGCTTTGGTACTTCGTAATTAAAGACAAAGCCACTGTCTCCTTTCTACATAAATGAGTCTCCTTACGTGGCGCAGTCTGAGGCCGTCTCTTGCTGTGATGGACGGTCCAGAAATGGGTCGCAGGACAAGCGGCGGCGGGGTCTGACCTCACGTAAACAGTTGTCGCCTTCTTCTCAGCGTTGGCGTATCGCTGTCCGACCTCTATTTACAGAGATACCCCTCTCGTTTCACTTGTTACATCGGAGAATCTTATTGTAGTTGGACAAAGAGTTGTTCAACCATGGGCTGGAAGTTGGAACTGATCGCCTTAGGGGAAAGTCATCCGTCGGGGGAAGTGTTGGGTTGGGTCCCACATCTTGCGGTCCGAAGCTAACGGCCAAAGGACACGGGGGGTGATCGAAAGTGACGGCGCTAAATATCCAAAGGCGCCGGCGAGTTTAGCGTAGTCGTTCGATTTACTTTCGCTTGCTGTTCTTGGAACAAGTTTCTTGAGTTCGTAAACTTGCTCTCGAATTCTTGCGCAGTTGATGTTCGAGATATTGCCTGAATTAGATTGAACGCTTTTCCTATTGTTTATCATTACTGATAGCTTGATATAAAGCGTGCCTTCTTCGTAGGATGTCATATTAGTTTCGGTGAGACATGCAATCTTTAATTTGGATCACGTGCTTGATGTTTTGGTTGGTCTTTTCTTTATTTCGTACTCTTTGGGCTTGACTCAATTCTAAATTTTCCATAGAAAACTGGTTAGATTAGCACGACAAACTCTAATCTTTGATGCTCCTATAAATGTGTGTGATGATTGATGATATATCGATTATAAATAATTACTACATAGTTAATAGCTTGTATCAGTGCTTCTAAGATGTGAAATGCATTGGATGGTAAACCGCAAGTTATAGCCGCAACTTTATTATTGAATTATGTTCAACTGTTATGCTTGGATGAGCTACAATAATCATTTTTCGTACTCTCTGTTGCATATAGCAGGGCTCCAGAATCTGGAATCTCATGCCACAGGCCCCTCATGCTTTCTAAATATCCTTCTAGGCTTCCAGAGCACCTTCATATGACATCATGGAAATATTGCAAAAGGTTGTGAAAATTTATGAGTTACTCGAAGTGCCTGTTGTGTCGTTTAAGCTCTGTGATCGCAGTGAGTATTCCTTTATAAACTTAGAGAATGCGGAATCCTCCCTTTCCAGCAACCTGGATGGACTATCATATTCTAGAATCCTTCCTGCTCAAATAAGAGAATCAACTGAATCAATTGTACCATATAAATCAAGTAAAACTAAATTCAGTTTACCTCTTTAATCTTGTCTATAAATATTCTAATATTAGAAAAACTCTTACCTTCACTGAGAACAAGAATGAGGTCACTATCTATGACTGTGTGAATTCTGTGAGCTATTGTTAGCACAGTGCAGTCTTTAAATTCACGGCGGATTGTTTCTTGGATGATTCCATCAGTAGCAGAGTCAACCGAAGCAGTTGCTTCATCAAGAACGAGAATGTTGCTCCTCTTCAACAGAACTCTTCCAAGACAAAACAACTGCCTCTGTCCAACACTCCAGTTCTCCCCATTTTCGACAACTGCAAGAAACTGCTTGTAAAATTTCTAGTGATGCTATTTGAGTAGGAATTGCATTGAAGTCAAGTTTTATGCTATTATATAAATTATGAAAGGACAAATCTTACCTGTTGAATCCAACTTCTTCTCACTTTCACGGATTAGGTCACCAAGTTGACACTTATCCAATACCTGCCATAACAAGCTCGTTACATTTTACAATTTACTCCTCATTTATTTCCCTAAAAAGTTGTTCTTTGTTGTAGAAGATTGTTTTGATAGGCTGTTAAATATGTGTTGCAACTAAATTCTTTTATGGCTGACATGAATAGCTGATGTTTACGCATTCCGGACCAAATTGGCTAAGAGTTGGCAGAAATACAGAAAACAGTAAGAACATATGCTTCAGCTTTTCATCTTCATGGAGCAGATTATATTCTCATATTTCTATCTGTATTCTGGTTACGATGATAAGTTGGTAACATTTGATAACTTATGTTGCTCTCTTGCTTTTCTTACTTTGTCATTGTTTTTTCTGCTGATTAGATGCATGTAAGGTGTCACTATATTATTACTGGTATTATACTTTCTGACGTAGCAGTTAGAACTTAATAACTTCAGAACATATTTACTTAATTCTTGCAATGAATTTTCAGAAATATCCTTCCAATCATAGCAACAGAAATCTTGTTTCATTATGAATTAGCGAGAAGATTTATGAACTTGCCTCCCATATACGCTGATCTGAGTATTCCTTCAGTGGATCAAGATTTCCTCTCACAGTGCCCTCGAACATTGTTGGGTCCTGAGGGATGATGCTAAGCCTGGATCGCAAATCATGAAGACCTATCTTGCAGATGTCTACATCGTCAATATCAATTGTCCCTTCCCTTGGTTCAACAATCCGGAAAAGGGCTTGGATTAAAGTTGATTTCCCACTACCAGTTCTTCCTACAACACCTACCTTTTTCCTTCCTGGAATTGTACATGTTATATTCCTTAGTACAGATGGTAGGTGCTCTGCATATCTAACCTGTTGAAGAAGAGAAATCATATTGAAGTGAAACACAAATTCCAATTAGAAGTAAAATTAGGCCTTTCATTAGGGTAATAATTTCGCACACATCAAAATGCAAGCATCTATATCTCTTCACATGTTTGAATTATTTTCAGAAACTATCAGCAGGATCATGCAAGTGTATTATAACTCTCAGTCTTAGATGGAGTCATTTTGCAGACCTTTTATTTTCTTTTGTATGTGTGCATTTATTAGCATATAAGCACGTCTTTCACACTTTTGTGCAGATTTATGTGTATAAGAATATCTTGTCCATGATAAGCATCATACCTCCAAGTTCTTAATGTATATAGTTCCATTTTCTGGCCAATTGCTTGGTGGCCTGCAGTCTTCGACCAGTAAAGGAGCTTCACTACGAATTCTAGAGTATTGCAGTATTCTTTCAACTGAGATCATTTTATTTTCTGCATTGCATATATTCCAGATGATAGTTGCAAGTTGTGAATTAAGATTTAATCCATAAGTCACTGCCAGTCCAGCGATGCCTGCCCAAATATACAACAAATAGGAAGGCTTAACATCTAGCAGTAACAGAAAATTTGAAAGCTTCTGTTTTAACAAAGGATATAGACTAACTAAAACTCACTTGGATTTATAAAACCTTCAGGAAGGCTGACAAGCAAGACCAACGAGAATGCAAAGACAAAATTGGATAGCAAGTTCAGTCTGAAGGAAAGCCATTCCAATGCAGAAATATTATGGAACCATGGCCTGGAGTGTCTATCAATGAGACCGAGGTTTACTTTGCTGAACCGGTCTTCCTGTTCAAATGCTCTGATAGTTGCAGCACCAGAAAGTGTTTCTGCAAAATGATGAAGGATTGGAGCTCTTTGAATTCCCGATAGGCGTGCCAGTTCTCTAGCTGTTGGTATGTAGTATCGCTGCAGTGACAGTATTGCTAAGGATTCAATTTTCTATTTCCTTAATATCTTCAGAAAAGTCACTGCAATTATTAGTTCTATCAAATTTGACCTGCACAACGTCTAGTCTAAAGGATATTTAGGGTATGAGACCTCTTACCTGATACCACATGCAGATGACTGTCACCGGAATGAAGATGGCAAAAACTGGCCATGCAACTTGCGACATTACCGCGATGGTGCCCAGAATTTGTATTACTGAAAATGCACACCAGCCTAACTTTCCTGATATTTCCAAATCTAGCACGCTTTGATCTGTGGAGACCTATTAGATGAGAGAAGTCTATAAGAAGTCCAAAAATTATGTGCATGCGTTGTATTTTACATGGCCAAAACAACCACCTAACCTTCAGTTCCAACTACTAGGAGTCAATATGTTCTACATGGACGCCAGAGTTAAATAATACTCACCCTATTTAAGATTCTCCCTGTTGGTGTGGAATCAAAGAAGGACATAGGGGCACGCATGATGCAGTGGAGCATGTTCTTGAAGAACTTTTCTGACGTCAGTAGTCCAACCACTGCTACAAGCGTGGCGCGTATCAAGACACAAAATGAACTTCCAACTGATAAGCATATATATACTAAGAAGAGGAAATTGATTCCCACTGGTGGGTCAGTTTCTGTTGTTGGAGGAGAAGCCCATGCCATCCAATAGTTGCTTGCTACCTGAAGTATTTGGAAGAATGACTGTGCTATGATGATTAATGGTATTAATGAGCCACCTCGAAGCGCTCTCAGGTATGTCAAATAGACCTGCTTGCCAATGCCTCCTTTTTCTCTTTCTTCATCTTGCATTAGCCTCCCTCTTTCTGTGATATCTTGACAAAGATCCTGTCCAGACTCTTGCTTACTTATACCTTGGAATTGATTATTTGTTTCTTCTTCATCACAGTCATTACTGCTTGATACTTTTGCTACTCCTATGCTATCTATTGAAAAAATTCTGCTTGAATTTTCGGCACTGAGAATAGATTCAAGAGCTTGGCTGTGAGCTCCGACTAAAATCTCAAACCCGATGTTTTGTTGAAGAAGCTCATGAAATCGTCCTGCTTGTGCAATCCTACCATTTTTCATCACCTATTATGTTGCATCTTGTTATCAGTATTATCTAACCAAATAATGTCAGCAGTGTACATGTCAGAAAAAATTTCTTTAGATGTTATCTGGTTATTGTACTCTGTTTTCTGAAAGTATTTAGCATATTGATTTACAATGCTAAATATGCTCTTTTCTGCTTACCAGGATAAGGTCTGCAGCTGGAAGAAATTCAACTTGGTGGGTAACATAAAGTATAGTTTTGTCTTTAAGGAACCCCATCAGGCAATCCTGCATAAAACATGATATAGGTCTTTGAGCATTAGGATAAATACTCATGATTGTTGCTGATTTAGGTATCACATAATTGGAAAATGAGTGAAGCTGGGAGGAAAATGTTGAGATGGATAAGTAACTTCTAGAAAAAAGAGAATAAAAACTAAAAAGTAACTATACCAGATTACCTGTTGGTAAGCTTGAAGTAGCATTAATCAAGGATAAGATGCAGAAATTGCATCTAGGATAGTCTTTTTTATATTTAACAAAGACTACACAATGACGAGAATTGGTTCAAATCAGGTCGAAGGTACATGCCTTTTCCGACTACTCATAGGGAGTTTATTGTCAAGGGAGAGGACAGCCAAAGTATGTAGGATAGAGAAAATGGGCAAAATATGATGACCCTCTAATCACTGGATTACATTTGGAAGTGTCAGAACCAAGAATATCTCAGAGCATTACATAGTATATGAAAGAGAATTAACAATAATGCTACTTTTTGCTAGATGAGGAAAAGGATGCACAAGGCATATGCTATAATATCCAGGTATGAGCAATTGCCAAATCAAACCTTGAAAAGTTGGCTCCCTGTTTGTGCATCTACTGCACTGAAAGGGTCATCAAGAAGGTAAATGTCGGCATCCTGGTAGACTGCTCTTGCTATTTGGATCCGTTGCTTCTGCCCCCCACTCATGTTAATTCCTCTTTCACCAATCTCTGTCAGGTCACCATTAGCAAAGAGCTCAAGGTCTTTTACCAATGCACATGCTTGTATAGTCTTTTCATATTTGTCGCTTTCATATGGATGTCCAAAGAGAATGTTTTCTCTGACATTCCCAGATAGAATCCATGGGGACTGAGGGACATATGCTTTTGTGCCACTAATTTTTACTGTTCCTCCCAATCTTGGTATTTCTCCAAGCATGCCTGATAATAAACTAGTTTTTCCTGACCCAACTGTCCCACAAATAGCAACTTTCATTCCTCTTTTCACCTTCAACTGTATATCTTTGAGTGTCGGAAGTTTGGATTCAGCATCCCAACTGAATATCCCGTGATCAATCTCTATGTCAAACTCTGCTTTGTATCTTGCAATAAACTCAACTGCATCAGATTTTATTTCATCTTCTTGGAGGTACATGGCGACCCTGTCAGCTGAAACTTTTCCCTGTGCAAGTGCTGAAAGCAAATCCGGGAGAGTGAAGATCGGTTCCTGTAGCATCCGGAAAGTTGCTAATGCAGAGAGAACTCTACCAGCTGTAAGAGGAATCCCCATCAATATACATGATCCGAATGTGACAGCTGAAATGAACGTGGGTGCTCCCCAAAATATGAAGGTTGTGAATGCCTGCAGTCTTAGAGACTTCCACAGCCAGTTATATTCAGTGCCCCGCAAGTCTTCTAACTTGTGAAGATACTCGATGTCCCAAGCTTGAAGTTTCAAAATCTTCATGCTTCGAAGAACTTCTGATGTTGCTTTCATTCTGTCATCTTTTGACTCCATGATCTTGGACTGGAATCGTTTCTGTATTCTAGTCAAAGGGATATTGAGAGCCATAATTATGACTGTCGCTGCTAATCCCACCAAAGCCCCCAAACCGAGATTTTTATGAAGAACATATATTGCCAAGGAGACTTGTATGGGTAACATCCATATGACATTTACAAACCAAACAACATCAGTAATTCTTTGGATATCTACACTCATATAGTTGATGATTTCTCCACTAGTATGGTTCTGTCTAGACTGGCTTGAAAGACGAAGTCCCTTTTGATATATCTGGGATATTAGAGAAGCCCTAAGGCACATTCCAAGCTGTCTAGCTCGGAAAACCCATTGTCTCTGAGCCACAGTCTCCACAATTTTAGCACTTAGAAATGTAGCCGCAAGAATGTAGCCTCTTTTCAATCCTTGCTGTCTTTCTCCACCTAGGAACATGACTAAATCATCAATTAGAGATGGCCCTACATAAGAAGCACTTGCACTTACAATTGCAAAGCTCGCATTAATTGCTGCTTTTTTTCTAATGAATATGAAGATTGCTCTGTAGATTGATGTGGTCCTCAAGCCACACCTTTCTGTTATACTCTTCAATATATTGCCAAATGAGTTAGAGCTGAACTCAGCAGAGTCTTTTATATCAATATCTGGTACTTCGTCCTGTTCTAGAGGCTTTTTGAGTCCAATGGCAAAAAGGGGGTTAAGCCAAGAGAAAGTGACCAGTTGTGGAAAACTTGCTCTTCCATATGGAGAATGCCTCTTAGTTTCTTTATGCTCTTCTGTTGATGTATGCAGTAATGGCTCTGTTGTGCTGCTATGTCTGAAGCTGATCCCTGTTTTCCCTCTGAAAGATATAACAAACAGATATGTGCAAGAAAGAAGCATCAACAGATCTGTATATTCTTCCACTTCTAGTGATGCATTGTCCAAGAAAATGGAGTTTATATCGATTACTAAGCAGATGACTGACTGAAAGAAGCTGCATATCCACCAAGCTCTGACAATCTGAGGAAGCTTCATACATTTTGTTTGCTGAAAATTGAATATTGCTACCAACAGAAGTATCCATGATATTGACTGGAGTATTTCTGCTAGACCTGACAACCAGTAATTGCAATGGTTTCCATTTCCTTGTGACAGCAAAAATATTAGTCTCAGCAAGTGACAGATTAACATCAGTAAGCAACACATTTTGCTGGCTTGGTATGAGATACCCAAGCTCATGTCTTCTGATCTATGCTCCTCCGGAGAAGACTTATAACTTGTTGTCTTGATTCTATGCCTGTAACAATTGATTCTTTTGTATAGAAACTGAGCTGAGAAGCTAACAATAAACACAAGATGGATGAACACAAAAAGAATTGCCCAGGAACAAGGTGAAATCATCTGCGGCAGCCATCCTTTCCAATATAGCAGTAAATGAGAATCTGCAGAGTCATGAGATCAAGTCATCCATGACCCAGAAACGAAGAATAAAAGGTAATGGGCATAGGTAATATAAAATTTGTTTATCTTCACCTTTCTTTAGTAAAACAGATTATAATTTTCTGTTATTTTGTTATTGATCATATGTGAAAGTTACAGCTAGGATCTTTCTTTGCTAAGTTGGTTTTTGTAGGTGTGCTTTCATTTCTTTACTCAGTTAAATGTTGTCGTTCAAATTAATATGCATGGCTTAACTTTCAGCATAATGTTTAATTCAGCTCAATTCATGGTAACACATAATGCTTTCAATGTTCATGACAGTATTCACCATACTATTTAGCAGTCCAGAGTATTGAATTTAAGTCACATCAAAGATTACGAAAAAGGTAATATAGATCCTTAATGTATGGCCTTCCTTTCTGATTCACAGGATGTTAACAAAGTAAACAAAATCTATCCCTGTATGTTCTATTGGCTGTGTAACTATTTTCATTACTAAAGATATCATTTGCTAAGCTCATATAGTGATGTGTTCTATGTGCAATATATAACCAGTTCGTTCAAACTTCAAAGTAATGTATTGGGATATCAATTATTGAAATTGTAAAGTGTAAACCACCTTGTACACTGAAAAGTAGAACTGCAACTTGTATGTCTAGATGTGAGATTGTCTTGTATTTATTAACCATACACTTAGTTTTACATATCTTAAAATGTTCATGTAAAATACTTCTCGGACGTGACATGAGTTTATATTCCCATAGGCACATCGCTTATCTTTAATTTCTTTTCATCTACATGGAAATCATCCAGAAATCTAACAAAGATATCATGGTCTACAAATTTGTAACTAAACAGCTTCATGAGATAGATCTTACTTGACAAATCAAATATTTCATCGAACAACTGCTTCGGTTGGCTCATTCTTGTGACTGCTTCCTTGGCAATTCTTAGAACTGGGTTTTCTCTATCCATTGGTGCAACAAAGGCCAGGACTTGTTGTAGATCACAAGGGAAGAGAAAAAGAGAATGCAGTGGTAAAGAGCAACAGGTTAATATAGAAAAAGTTGAGGGTGAGGGTGAGGGTGAGGGTGAGGGTGAGGGTGAGGGTGACAACGACTCTGACGCAGGCTTCTATTAGGAACAAACTTTTGTAGTTAGTTTAATGCATGGGTTTGTTTGGAGGTGGTGTTGGCATTTGGAAAAAAGAGACAGCAATACAAAAAGGCAGATAAATCCTGAGCATTAAGGGGGAGATCTCACATGGTTGTTTTTTTGAAAGAAGTGGACGCCTTTGTTGTTGTTTTTTCTGTTTTTTGTTTTGGACAGAGTAGTTGGAGGACTCTCTGATTATGAGATTGTCACGGTTTTCTTAATTTGGTGGAGAGCATTATAATATGGATGGACTCCAAAGAGAAACAGGAAGTCTAATGCAAAGAATAAAAAAAAAAAACAACCGAGATCCTGATATTGCCTCCTCTGTGAGACCCAACTTTGCACCCAAGAGAAGAAAAAGTTATGAGAAGATAATTAAATTTTAGGGTGAGAAAGGAGAAATAGAGAGAAAATTGTCTCTTTAAATGAAAAATAAATTTTCTTTTCTTTCTTTCTGTTTTTTCATAGTTTAGAATATCTTCTTTATCTGGTTTTGGCAATTGGCTTCTATTTTGGTCCTAGTTGAAGCCAGCTTAGACGAACAAGGATAGAGACTAACAACTTGATCTGACATTACTATCTCTGCATATCACCACCTATATTTTAGGCTAAATTGGCAAAACTATTCTCCATTTGGCCTACCTGGAAAAGATATATTTGCAAGAAATTATTACATCCAACTAGTTCATAAGGACTGTTATCAGTATATTTTGTTTTCCTACGAAATATCCCTTATGTTCTCTTCCTTTCATTGACCTTTGCAACAAAAAGTGGGCAGTTTAATTATTTTATATGTCAAAAGAGGGATGTTTTTCCAGTAATGGCAAAATGTAGGTGGTGATTCGCAAAAATCTCTTAAACTCGACCTGCTACTATTAAAGTAGAGAAGTACTATATATATATATATATAGTCTATGAGCAGAGAACCAAAAAACAAAGTGACACAAGAGTGACACATCTTTGCTTCCTTCATGTACGTGTCATCAGGAATTCTAGCAAAGGAGATGAAGTGCGATAGGAGCTGGATCTTTTATTCTTCCTTTTTAGTGCCACATTTTATCTCAAAAAATTCTGGTGATTGGAGTCATCTACTCGTTATTGATAAGATTCATCAGCTTTTATGGCCAATCACTTTGTCAATTCCAAGGCTGCAAAAATGACATTTAAACTAGGATATAAGCTGGTGCATTTCTTCCTTATGAGACAAGCTCTGTTACTTAAGCAATGAAAGCATTACATTAGTGACAGAAACATAAGTTATTTGTACTTAAGCTCAAATTTTCCACAAAGTCAAGTTAAGCTAATAGTTTTATAGTTCATTGTTGACCTCCAAGAGATTGAAAGACGACATTTAACTTAGGATATAAGCTGGTGCATTTCTTTCGTAAGAGAAAATCTTTGTTACTTAAGCAATGATAACATCATATTAGTGACAGAAATATAAGCTGTTTGTACCTAAGCTCATTTTTGTCCACAAGGTCAAGTTAAGTCAATAGTTTTATATTTCATTGTTAACTGCTGCACTTCTTTCCTACTTAATGATTAAAGGCAAAGCCACTATCTCCTTTATACTAAAGACAAGTGTTTTTTTTATCAAGGCATGGCAGATGAGTCACCTTCTGCTTTCTGAACTCCTTTTAACTAGTCTCACTTTTTCTTTGCAGGCTACATGAGCATCTTTCCACCAAATCATCACATGGGTATCAACTTCAGAGTTCATTGAACTCTAGTTGCGGTGCACCAGTGAGTCTAATAAGGAATGGCTCACACAAATCTCAAGAATAAGCTCTTAATATATACCCACTTACCAAGGTGATTTTTATAAGTTGTCTGAACAAAGGGATACTGCCAAATTCTGTAAGCAGTCCAAATTCGCTCATTGGAATATCCTCGTCCTTGATTGGAATCATGCTATTCTTTCTCCAAGGATGGATCAATGAACCAGAGTGAACAAAGAAATGGAAAGTGGTGAAAGTTGAAAGACTGAAAGGGACTTTGGGCTTTGGCTTGCATGCTTGCATGAAGTGGGGGGACAAAAGAAAATGGGCAGATGGGGATTAGGTTGCTGGTGCTGCCACTTTGTGATCTTGGAAGCATATGAGTGTTTCTGTAAGCATTCCATAAATATTAGGTTTTGTAAGACACTTACGGTAGTGGTAGGACTTCTGGGATCTTCTCCTCCAAGTTAGTGGAACTCCACTCCTACTGGGGGATAAAATGGACAGCTCTATATCACCCCTATACTGTGTTTTCACATCTGTATATTGTTGGATGTTTTATTGTGGTTGAAAACAAAAGTATTGTGGTATCAAGTTTATCTCATCTTGGTCATGTACACCTCTTTGCTTTCATCAAAGGCTGATGTATATGAAAAATATTGGAGAATCTAGTATGAACTCAAAGATGGAACGTCATTTATCACAGGTGTCACATTTACACGCCAGGAGTTACATGATTGAAACTTTTCCATCTTATTTAGGCATAGATCTTTTCCAGATCTTCCTCTCAAACTATTGGCCAACTCTATGTTCACTCACAATGTCCCTGTACAAAAAAGGGCTTAAGTGCGTCCAAGATTAGCATGCTGTGTACTGAAAGCAGGATAAGGAATCTCAAGGACTGACCTTGTGGAAAGGGAACTTCTGAAGATAACTCGGATACTACGTGATTGCTTAGAATTCATCTTTGTGACGAAATTATTCCTCGGCCCAAATTTAACCCCCACACTACTAGTCCTTGTTGATCAAAGATTTCGAAATGCGATATTAATGGTTTGATAACGAAATTTAAACATACAGTAATGACTTTTTAGTTGCGTCCAGAATCAACATTTTTAATATGAACACAAGGATGCATGCGTTATTTAAGGGCTAAAAAAGAGAGTGTGACGTGGCTGGATATCCAATGTGGATACATCACACGTGGCAGACAGATAGCATCGGGGCCACCAAGGGAGGCGACCAACCCTGGCTCCTCACATCAGTAAAGAAAAAGGAGTTTCGACATAACATTATTATAGAAAACGGCGCCCAGAAGACGACATCGGGAAGGGAAAGGAAGGGATCAATTGGAGGACCCGAAAAGGGACAAGCAACAAGAGACCACATCTCGGGTCCCACAACCGCCTTTTATTTACAGCCACATGTCGGCTAGCCGAAAAGGCGCGAGACGACGTGGCGCGACTCTCCGCCACGGAAGAAAAAGCCGGGTCGGGCGGAAAGTCACCCGCGTGCGCTTCGTAGACCAGGGGTGGGGATGTGGGTGCACGGTGGGACGGTGCGGATACCCTTCCGGTGTAGCTCGGCGAGGACGGCGTCGGTGGAGGGTGGCTTGAGGCCTAAAGGGAGGGGAAGCCACGGCTTGCTCATCGCCTCCTTTACCACTTCGTCGATCACCTCCTCGCCCTAATTAACATCAATATAATCAGTGATTTCTTTTTTCTTCATTTCGCACCCCTAACATTATATTTTCTTACAGTTTAATATAAAACACTCAATTTGGGGTTTAAGTATATATATATAAACTAATGGATCGTAAGCAGTAAGATTACCAGATGAGAGCCATTGGAATCTTTGTTTCTATCTCTGAAAACATCCGAGATATTGCTCATGAGTGGCCTCTGCAATTGTTAAGGAATTCATGAATGAGATGTCCATATAGATATATATATATATATTAAAAAAATCATGATGGTGAGAGAGTTTGCACTCACTGGAGAAGGGATGGGGATATGGCCATATGGGGGAATCACTGGGCAACCCCATGCATCAGGATGGATCTGAAATACAACGGCAGAGTAATGTCAATAGGATCAAGAGGATTAAAATGATGACAATATATAGAATTTTTTGGTGGCTTGCTTACCCCAGGGTAAGTGTTCCAATGCCAAGTTTCTGGAGGTGGATGCCATCCTTGAAATCCAGCAGTTCCCCACAAATGAGCACCAGGGTGGTGATAACTTTGGTAATTCCAAGCAGGGTAGAGCAGGCTTTGTGGAACACCATAGCTGGGGTGATGAAATGGAGGGTATGCCATCAGAGGCTTTTGCATGTACCCCCTTGCAGTGAGATCACCCTGTGTCTGCCATCTATTGTTTTCATCCTTCGGCAGGATATGCCTTCTGTGCATTCGATATTTCTGCAAGATATATAGACAGTATTGTCAATCACGCATTTGTTTTTGTTATATGATCTTCATGTTTTCTCTGATGAACCATTCAGCTGACCTGCAAATGGCTAGCAATATTGTGCCTGGTCAAGCCTTCCACTTTCATTAAATCCAGGATCTTTGAAGGGATGGCTTGGTCTATCCCCAGCTGCTCAACAGCTTGAACAAATCTTTTGTGCAGTTCTGGAGTCCAGTCAACCTGATGCACCCAAAGATTAAACTAGATTCATCAAAAGAGGTTTTGTTTTTCAAACTCTGTAACTTAACCGAAGACCAGGCTTATGTAACTTCAGGTGAATTTAGAGGGGAAATAGTCATAGTTTGTATTATACCTTAGTCTTCTTTTTGTTGCTTCTGCTTCCATGTGAGAAAGAATTACTATTTGGAAGTGATCTCTTTTTCTTTTGGTCATCTACTCTAGACTCAACAATACATTCACAATGCAAATTGGAATGAGAGCCTTCTTTAACAGCACTGCACTCATCAGTTCTGGAACTGCCTGCTGAATTAACCTCCTCTTCGAGCGTGGCATCTTCCGGCCTCGAGGGCAAAACTTCCTTATTACTAGGTGCAACAACTGAATTGTTGCAGGTATTGTCGACGGGTTTTGATTTATAGTTATCTAATTTCCTCACTTGTATCAAGTCTTTGGCATCCTCCATGCTATCCTTTTCTGTTGAGCAGTTATTTCTTTCTTCAGATTCTCCATTATCCAATAGTCGTCCTCCTTGATTCAATTGTGGAGTCGATGGTTCATCGAACCTATCAGTTTCTATTGCATTTTCATGATTCTTCTCCATGCTTTCAGATTTACATGTGATTTCAGATTTCCCTTCAGCTGCTTCTGATTCATGCTGAAGCACTGAAACAACTTTCTCCTTGATTGGTTTCAACGATTTGGAGAGGCCATTCTCTCCCGTGTTAAGTGCCTGATCAGGATTAATCAACTCAGAAGTCGGAAACATTTCAATGTTTCACTTCATGATTAGGTAATTTACAGATTTGAAGCATATAATTTAGATCCAAATTCACCTTGTGAACCACATGCTGCCATATGTTTCGCAATTTGTCTTCTGATAAAGGTTTCTGAAGAAACTCTGCTGCACCAATCTGGGCCAGAAATAGGGAAGACGAATACTTCTTAGGCTCGTCACGTAGCATTATTCTAAAGATATGATGCTTGATAATACTAAAACAACCATACACATACATAACTTCATGTAGATATGTATGTGTAGAAGCATTATAAGTAAACGAAGCTTACTGCGATACACTTCATCATGGTGTTTAGGCAACAAACATTTGAAATAACTGCACAGAAAAGAAACACAAATTGCGACGTTAATACCCAGTTAAGGTGCGCAATCTAATTCTGCTCTTCTTCAGTATCAGAACCATAAGTATGAGCAGGAAAGCAGGGTAGAGATGCAACTGCAAATACATAATACACATAACTCCAACTTGCCCCCACATCAAAGTGAAACCATAAGTACTTATTCTCAAATTTATCTTCAAATGTCGAGCGATTAATATATGCATGACAGAAAGATGTTCAACTATATATAACTAGTGACCCTGTGCCTGCAAGAACCTTATTGACCCCCATGGAATTATGCATCCAGCACTAGGCTTCAATATACTAGCAAAAGGGAATTGGAGAATTAGCAGGGCTAGTGTCTGCAGTTGGGCTCACCTATAACGGGAAGTTCCCGAGCCATTTCGAGAAATCTGAAGCTCTCTTGGCTGTTGTCAGTTGTAACCTACAAACAGTAGTTGCTACTTAGATACAAACTTATCATACTATTTCACTCCCGTTGCTATAATTCCACAAGATCGTCATTACCTCCATAACAGCAACATGAAAATTCCCTGCCTTCTTCGAGATTGCTTCTAGTGCCTCTCGGTTGTTGCAATACAAAGAAACTGCAAACATGCAATGTGTCAGGAGTTAAACAAGTGATCTGAATGACGAGAGTAAGCACACACACAAAAAAAAAAATTAAAAAATCTCAATTTTCCAAACAAGCTGGGAACATCACTAGTGTCCAAAAACTTGCTTTTTTTTTTACAACCACTTAATTAAGCTATAGTGATATTTGACCAAAAGGAGAGCGCAAAAGATAAATGTACCAATGTAGTCCATCTCTTCGAGCTTCATCTTGGTTTCAGCAGCTGAAGTGGAGTCCTCATCAAGGAGGAGAACCCTGAGGCCTTTTGGGAAGTCCTTCCACATAACCATATCATCAGGAGAGCAAACCATTTCCTGCTTCGCATCCTTCCTCTGGCATAAATCTATTTGACGACCCCATGAAACACTCAATAAAACCCCAAGTCCAAAATTCTGGTAAAAATAGCTTGAAACAAACAAAATGGCTCAAGACCCAGATCAGATCTCTGGCCTGGAACTAATTCAAAGATTCCAAGAACCCAAGAAAAGCTTTTGCATGATGGTATATAGTATATACCATGTCATGAAGAAGAGCACAAGACCCAGAAACCCATCAAGAGATCTTCTGTACTATAACAAGAAAGGTATCATGAGAAGCATCATTAGAAGATGAGCATATATCAAAAGCTACACAGGAAAATGAGGGCAGGAAAGGAGGCCTAATGGGTTCCTTCCTATAGAGCTAGAGAAGTGCTCTCTCTCTCTCTCTCTCTAAAATTGGACTTTTCTTGCTCTGCTTTCTGTCAAGTGGCAAAGAGAGAGAGGAGAGGGGTCGGTGCGAGAGTTATATGCAGCGTAAATAGTGCGGTTGGTTGATGGATGTGGAATACTGTCTTTACGTGTGAGGTTGCTGTCAGCTGCTCCAGGCCACAAGATAGAAGTCACAACTGTACATATATGAGAGGAAAAACTATAACGAGTCTATTAAAAAAAAAATCTTCGAGATTAGTACTATTAAAAATCTTCGATAATATCATGGCTGGATGCCTTGGTCTTCAGACCTCTGCAGAGGTTATTATCATCCCCCTCTTATTTTCTCAAGGATACGATGGGAGTCCGGGGGGACCAATTTGCTTTCATTAAGCTTACGTTACTTTTACGTCGACATAGGAATTCTCTCTGTTATTTGACTTTAATTTAACAGGACAATGGATTATATAAGCTAAAGCTCCTTTTCCCTCTTTATATTCCATTTCTCTGCTACTATTTCTATATTTTGATCCTATTGAAACATTGAATTTAAGTACAGACTAAGTTTTATTCTTTGTACGTTAGGACATCATATTTTTCTAACTAGTCTTTACCCGTGCTTCATTCTCAATATATAGCCCATGGTATTAGTTAGGAGCCTCATCTTTAATTAGTTAACCCTAGTTAGTGGTCCATTCCACATTATATTGTGTCTGGTCCACCAGCCACTAGACCTCACTCAGATCGAACTTTGATGTCTCTATCATATCTCACTTAGTATCAGGACAATCTTATTGCCAAAACACCGGTATTATATACCTAAATTACCTACGTATGCTGTACGTATTATACATATATACGCACGCATGCATTCATAAGGTGAAACTTTTTCACTTCGAGTCTTGAGATGGACCACAGTTTAATTTGCACTGTACCCACAACCACCATCTGTCAACATGAGGTGGCATTGAATATGAGGTATAAATAGCGCCACGTCAACAGGACAGTGAGATGAGGTACACATTCTCACGTGCCACTTGGGGGTGAGGTCACGGGTGGTAGCTCACGAGGTTGATCTTGAGATGGGCAACAGAGTAAGTTTGATACTGTAGACTGTATGTATAACTAATAAATGAAGATAATAATTAAAGGAGTTTTAGAAACTTTGATCCATTGATAGATAGATAGATAGACCACAACTGGATAACTGTTATATATAGATCAAAAGTCCACGTCTAGATAGCCCCATAAATATATAAATTCTCTTGTTGGTTTATCTATCCTGCCCAATAACTCTTAAACCCTATCCATAGCCATCAATAGATAGGCATGCAGTTCCAAGTCTTCAAATCCAACAGCAACCACAACTTCATTCTTCTCTGCAGTTATTAGCCCTTTTTGTGTTTCAAACTTTCAATGCATACTGTTTACAACTCAATGATGCAACAGTGCAAGCAGGATATGTTTGGGTTGTCTGACAGTGCAAGAGATAAACTTCAATGTTCTGAGAACTGAAAGCTTTCAAATTAAGAGCCTTGAAGAGCTACAACTATGTCCTCTTCTGAGTAGTCATAGAGAAATTAGCATCAAGGAGGAAAAAGTCAAGTCATCTAATCAAGCTTAGCAGGATAAGAAAGAGGTTAACTTCACTTGTTCTATCATACCATAAGTACTTATCCTTCTTTTTATCTGCCAGGCTATCTCTCTATTGTCTTATCAATATTCAACTGAGATGGCGAGCCATATCAAAGCTATTCTGCTAGTGTTTCACTGTGATATGTTGTGTGCAACCTTAGACAAGAATTTAAGCATATAGGAACAGCATGGTGATTGGTGAATGAGATAAAGTGCCGAGCTTAACCAATCAAAGGTGGTTGGTTGCAGGATCACGTTTATACCACTGTAGTCTGCGAGCTATTCCAATATTCCAACAACAACGGATGACTCATCTTGTCAGGTGTTGCTATTGTACTACGCCACGGAAGTGCGAACATCACCTGGAAAAGGAATAGGGTGGTGGTAATTCTTGTATCACAATCACCTCTACTTTTATGAGAAATAATAGGCTTATGAATTACAACAGGGGGAATGTACAAGAGTTAATAAAGGTTTACGAAGGAGAAGGAAGAAAAGAAAATGCTGTAAGAAAGTAGATAGTAAGATTCTTATTTTTCGTCATAGTCCAACTAGCTCTAACTAAGATCCACGATGGGTTAGAGCTTTGAAGTCGAAAATTTCATTACCATGCTCTATAAATCTTCTGCCGAATAACTGAAATGTCTAGTTTCAAACCATGTTTGAGAATGAATGCTTCTACTGCCCATGCGGATTCGTCAGTTGATGAACATAAAGCAATCGCAAAACATTTATTAGATCTCAAGTGATTTAGGAAATCCATTCTTATACATAAAAATGCTTCCCTTGCAGATGAGATGCACCAATCGTTCTCTACATACAACGCCCTTATTCAAATTAAGTGACTTGTACAAAGCCCTTATTCAAGATACTTGGGGCTACTCACTACTGACATAGAACCTAGTCTGAAATTAGTTTTAAAAAAAAAGATATCATTTAAGCAACAAAGAGAGAAAGCTACCCATCATACAGTGTCGGTTGGAGAGAGAGATTATACTACGATATGATGCTAGACAGGACACATGACCTGGCAGCCAATTTATTGGCAATGAAGCAACAGATCTAAGATTAACTGCCACCAAATTAGATTCCAGTAAGATGCTGTGGAAGGGAATTAGGAAATCTCCACATTGAAATGGGCCAGTTCCTTTGATTCCAAAGTGCAGAAAACTGTGGGTGGAAAAGATCATTGCATGTCGTCATGTGAGTCATATTGTGGGCTCAATTAGTCACTAATTGACCATTAGCCCTCAATGTTTTGAAACCTCAATTGTCCCTAGCTACAGTTACCAGATGTTTTTGCACGTTCCTGAGACCAAAGAAGTCTTAGCCTCATTTTTGAAGTGATTGTTCCGATGACTTGAAACCATAATCTCTTGCATGGAATGGATAAGTACAATCACAGCTTCGAGGAGCCAAAATCTAATATTTTTATATTTGCAAAACAAATTATCTTTCCTTTTGAATCACTATTCATCTACTGCTTAGCCCTCGTAAAAAAAATGAAATAGACACAAATATTCTAAATATTAATATTAAAAAAAAAGACAAATACTAGTATAAGCTATTGTAATATTTAATTTAATACTAATATAAGAAATAATAATTACATATAATATGACATAAAGTTAATATTAAAATACTAAAAAATAATGAATTTGTATCAAAATTGTGATATTTTATACCAAATAACAAAAATAACTTTAAGTATATATTAAATAAAAGTAGAAGTAATAAATAGTACTTTTTAAAAATAATAATATTTTTTTTAGAACTGCAGATTTAAAATACTCTACATACCTAATAACTATAAATCCGCACTGTATAAAAATAACTTTGCACTATTTATATAAAAAAATTATACACTGCGAGTTAATACAATATTATAACAGTGTTATAATCCTGCATTACAATGTAATACAAGGTTATAAAGATATAACTAGTGAACGATTGCTTAAAGAACTTCAAATTATGCTTATAAGGATATAACATATTGACGCTGAGAATCAAACATAACTGTTTTTGTGCGGCTCGCCATTGCACAGTGGCAACAATTTGATTGGAGCCAATCTTGCCGTTAACCTCTGGCTATGTTACGCCGATAAAAGGATCAGGCAAGAATATATGTTTGAACTTGGCCTTTCATAACTCAGGAACAAATCTTAATGATTGTTTTTCACATACCAATGGATGTAGTTTCGAGGCCCACAGCCTGAAAATAATTTGATGTACTTTACACACCAAACTTTACAATAGTTTGACTAATATTTGCAGACATGCTAATAGATATAATTACAGCTAACATTTTAATAATTATGTTACCTTTGGAACACAAGGTGAATGCAAAAAAAAAAAATTGAAAAAAAAAAATTACTATACACTCATTTGGGAGCATTTCTTCAGCTCTTGCACGTAATTCACATCCTTGTTTGTTATATGTATAATTCCACCGTGTTCATCCACCTTCCCAATCAGAAGCCTCAGCAGAGGAACTCCTGATAGGGTATTCTGAGATCCAACCATGATAAGCTTTTTCTGCAACATGAAAAACTTAAAAACTGTTTTAGAAACCTGCATTGTAACATCTTGGGTTGAAAGCAGCTCGGAAATGTTTAAAGCCATGTTTGTATCTAATTTTCTTGTCCAGACACTAATACAGACATAAACAGTAGACAGATAGCAAAATTGGTTAACATTATGTATATGGATACAAAACAGATTTTAGTTGTATAAATGTTTGATTTGTAAAGTTATGAGAAATATAAAATTACTTATATCTATAGTTCAGTATATAAGTCAAGATTAAAGATTCGGATAAAAAAAAAAAGTAGGTCTTATTCTATCCAACTTTTGCTATTTTTGTAATATTTAAGCATGTGGATGGGAATCTTCAACTCATAACCATTTCCGGATAAGACCATCAGGATACAAGTACGAAGATGGATAGATAAATGCAAATCAATATGTAACAAAACTGAGATACAAAACCGAGTTTGATGGACTATTTTCCAATCCGTTTTCACCCCTTGTCCGCATGTTGGAAATCAAGCTAGGATGCTCCTATATGCATGTAAACATCTCATCTAGAAAATAACCGTCCTGATTCAATCCCAAGTTTACATAAGGCAAAGAGGTAATCAGTAATCAAGCTAGCTTTTTTCTAGAATTTCATCACAGAAAAACATGGAGAAGAGCTATAGTCTGCTTCACAAACTATAAGTACAAGTGTGTGACCATATCTCATTACATCATGAAAGAAAAGAGTTGCACCTCAAGCCAGGATATTTTAGATTACTTTCAAAAACGAAGAAAGTTCTAATTTAGTTATGCTATTAACGAAATGCAACCCTAGGATGAACCTTGCATTTTCTGAGGTGTCAAGGGCTAAAACAATTGCTGCACTTACTTTTGCACGTGTTAAGACAACATTGATCCTGTGCCAATCTCCAAGCAAAGAAGAACTGCACGTTCTCAAATTTCCACTGGATCGTACAAAAGACACAAGGATACAGTCTTTATCTCTGCCCTGCTCAATAGACATATTTTATTAGAAATAAGACAAAGCAGCAAAAAGCTGCTCAGAACACAGTTAAGATACCAACAGTCATACAACTTAATATCCATCTTACAACAGATCAGAACACATTTTTATATCTTCAACAAGTGTAGAGGAATACAGAACAATCAAATTAAAGAGAACTTCAAGACAAGGCAAGTTAGCCCTTCCCTCTAAATCTGATATGTGATTGCTTGCAACAACTAGAAGGTACAATAATCACCAATCTTACCATGTCATATGGATTTTTACTTATCTACATTTGTCATAGGTTCTTTGTCACAAAATACTTGCCAAGACTATTAAAGATTCAACTGAAAAGTATATTATTTGCCAAAAACTTCTGATTACACAACAGACAATGCTACAAGCCTACAACCAATAACGGTCTTGTCACTTGCATGCTTACAAGACTAGCACCAAAGGGACATCAAAGACCAACCTGATATTTATCAATTGTATGAACTTCAACAGAGGAACCAACAAAATGCCGAATGAGACTGGCTTGTGAGTTGTACGGGGTTATTATGCCAATATCTTCTTCAAGAATGCCTCTCTTCAGTAGATTCACAGTAATCTACAAATCATATGACGAATCTGTTTTCAAGCAAACTCAAAGAACTTCCAAAATGTGAAAAAAAGAATTTCAAAGTAAAGATATAAAGAATATCTACATGCATTTGTCCAGTGAAAGAAAGCAACAGATAGTCATAAGGATAAAGATAAATAGAAACAAGAATTAACGATGCATTCCTCACCGCCTCAATTTAGGATCAACTCATGTTTGAATTTAAATGAGCCAAGCTTGATCAGAGGTTGGCTTGACCAAGCTCGAAGAAGATATATACATGGCTTGACATGCGCACACACACAAATTGGCTGCTATAACAGAACTAAGATAATATTCCGAATAAATTGAAAGAACGATGCTAATATAACAGAAGTTTATGGACCACTCAACACATGGGCAAAAGATAGTCAGTACATGCAACTCCTGTTTCTAACAACCTTTTTTATTGAAGATGATGGCTAATGTCACAGATCTATCATCTGAATGTCCTGATACTGATTCTGACTAAGTGGATTGAGGCTCCAAACCACAAACCTATATATACCTACATACATGCTTACTTATATAGTACCAGCGTTCATATACTTGTCCATGTATATGTGTTTACCTCCATGCATGAAAAAATCGATATATGAGAAGAACAAGATGCAATTTCTTTTTTTGACAGTCCATATAAATATAGGAAATATAGGAAGACTTGCCTGTGAAACAATATGTGCTTCTGAAGGATTGTTCACAGTTTTCTTCTGTTTTGCCTCAGGAGCAGGCAATTGGTCTGAATTTTCTTTTTCAAGTCAATAACACATAGAAGATCAAAAATTCATATAATCTAAACTCTAACCTGTGTTGATAAAGACAACAGATCTGTCAGGATCCAAAATCTGCACATATTGAAAACAAGTTTGGTTATGTGAGGCCATTGTCGGAAAAAAAACTATGATATCTAGAAAAGAGGACAAAGATATAATAATGCAAAATGTCTTATGATAAGCAGAACATTACCCTTCTATGATCAAGCTTATTGCCGCAGCAGAAGTTTATTAAAGTACATTGCAGATGAGCTCAGAGCAATATAACAAGCCAAAAAGGCCAAACAATACTCATCAGGTGTATGATTAAATTACCATCAACACAAAAATATAGAAGCGGTACTGGTTCTATTTTGCAGATATTATTCCTTATCTAGAAGCAAACAATCTGTCTCTGGTTAATCAGATGCATAACATGTGCCTGCTAACTAAAGATCCTATGTATGGACAACAAACTGGATGCTTTCCATTTCCATCACTACAAAATGTTGATATGAGTAACATAATCACATTTAAGAATCTTTGACTGCCATCACAAACTGCATATGCTGATTTGCTGGTCCCTTGACTGAAATGATATTCTTTCATAAGAACAAAGTAAGATTTGTGAGATTTCTTTTACCTCTGTAAGCCATAATGCTGCAGGTTCTTTGCCAGAAAATTTGAGTTTGGCCTCTGCAATTTCAGAAGAACCACAACGTAATCTGTTCCCATAAATTAGCGTATTTGACAACTCCATAATACCAGAAGACATACGGTACTACACAAAGAAGCCATTCAAACTCATCAGCTATTATTTCTAGTCACTGGGTGAACATAAAAGTAAAACTTTGAATAAGAGGAACCTGGCACTCCAAAGCTGAAATCGCCTGAGGATGTGCTTCTGATAATCTCCAGAATAAACTAACGCCCATTCCATTCTCCCGAGCTTCTGTGCTCTATAAAAGTTGTGTTTAAAAGAATAATAGATGAAGAGAAATATAGGAAGAGGTACAACCAAGAAAAGCAGCAAACACCTGAACTAGTGGAGGAAGTTGGTAATGGTCTCCAACTAGAACAAACTTTGACGCAAGCATCAACGGTCCTAGCGACACCTAATATCAAGAAGAAATGCATAAAAGAATTTATTCCTTTATTTAGGGATGGATTAATTGATCAATCTCCTGTATTTAGCTCTATCAGCTGCAAAGTTCTCCATCAAAACAAGTGCTATTATCAGGAATTTCTTTACATATGATGATAGACTTACTTTTTGATAACAATATCTTACTGAAGCTTAAGATAATACTACATAATACAAATATGCAAAAGAAAGGACCAGAAATCACAATTGCAAGACGGGAAAATCATACTTACAGGCAATGTAGTTTGCCCGGCCTCATCCATAATACATATGTCAAATTTTTTACTTGAAAGCAAGGGATGATTAACTCCCAAGCAAGTTACCCCAACAATCTGGACACCTTCCATCCTTTCTTTAATGTCATCCACTGATTTTGCATCCATTGCTACCACAAGGAAACGCTATGAAGTCGATCGCAAAGAACAAGAACAAGTATGATAAAGGCAGTGAAGTACAAATGAACCTGAAAAGCAATGAGGGCGAACATCATGGTGCACAACTTCGGGCCTTCCAATACGTATGAAATCAATACCCTGCATAATTTAGAGCTTAAACAAGAATGCATTTGGGAAAAGACTAGAAAATAATTAGGCAATACTTTCTAACAGTGATGTTTTATATAATCCCTAAATCATCTCTTACTCATGTTATTGCAAACTGAGAGTAAAACAGGGCTGACCAGGCCAGCTTAGGCACTTGAAAAAGCACTAGGCGCCTGCACAGCAGCCTTCAACAACCTTCTCATAGATATCATGGCTATTCTTTTCGTACTATTTTCTAGTGTCCTTTGACAAGATCAACATATCCAGCATGCTTCCATTTGAAGATGAAAAGTCAACTACCAATTGAAAGTCTAAGTCATAACATCCCACAACTGAGAAAAGAATGTCTTTTAAAGCCAAGACACCCAAGTAAATGTACATTTTTAATGAACTACTGCGTGAAAAAATGGATCATAATGAAAGACATTATTCTGCCTTTGTTGATCTCCTTTTTCTGTTATAAATATGAATCATATTATCCACAACAACAGATTATGAGAATATAATATTGACAAAATTATTGGTCATTCAAGCATAGAATTCTAGATTGACAGAAAATCAACCGGTAGATATAAATATTACAAGAATTGGGACAAAGTGATACTTAAGTTTAAAAGGCCAATAGGGAAAATCTACACAGAATCGATTTTGATTTACCATTATGAGTTAGTATGCATCAGTATGTTTATCCTCAAATCGATTTGGCTCACAACATGCAGTTCAGTTAGGGAAGTATGCAAGAACCCTTGAACAAGAAAGGAAGCAATATCTTATTGAAGGTAGCAGAAGAAAGTACCTGAGCCTTCAATTTGATAAGCAAATTATCAATGGCAGAATTAGTATATGATGTAAGTAAAATGGAAGCTCCTCTCATCAACAATGCCTTTACAGCATGCACCATTGTAGACGTTTTGCCTGTTCCGGGCATGCCTAAAATAAGAGCATAATCTTTTGCAGTAAGTATCTGAAAATGACAGCAGGCAAGAAGATGCATTAGAATAATAAGGTATCAGCAGTTTCTGATATGAAATAACACATTAACCATTTTAGTATAAAAGAATCAAAATATAAAAAGGGACCGAAAAAAGTACTTTTTGGATCGACCTCCGCTGATCATTATTTAAACTCTTTTCTGATCGTACATATGATATTGCAGGATCTTGGCTAAACAATCCTCCACTATCAAACCTGGGAGCCTGTCAAATATCAATAGAAACTAGAGACAAAAGTCATAGAAAACAACAAAATAAGGGAAGCAGAGGTGTAATGCTGACCTCAAGATCAACGATCATCTTACGCAGATGAGAGTTTCTCAGGCTCTGTGCAAACAATTGTATGAGGTTGAATCTTGTACAATTCAATAGTAACATATGTTAGATTATCATTTTGTGTATAGTCAGCACAGTAGCAAATGTATTGCCAAACTTGCTGAAGAGCAAGGGAAGTTGAAACTACCGCATGGTCGCAAAAGAGGAAGAAACTTCATCCTTGTCAATCCGCCAAACTTCACGACTGATATCTCCCATCTCTGATAAAGAATCACATCCAGGAAGCCTTAGTCGGCGGCGTAAAGATACCTAAAACATGGACAATTACTTTTATATGGATCGGTTCCAACTTAGATTAGCTGCTCAGAAAGTTAAAACAACAGAAAAGATAGTTGAAGCTTCAACATCTGCTGAACTTCTGAGAGACATGAGATACAACATAAATATATGAAGATGCAGAAAAAAGAACTGATCTCTTACAGAGACACTAGAGCAATTAATGTCACTTATGACTCCATTTGCAACTGCAACACGACCAGATTCCGTGCTAAGCACCTATATTCAAAATAGTGCATGATAAAAAAAAGAATAAGAAATTAACCTGGATGAAATAAAATAATAGCAACAATGAGTGCTACATGATAATTCTGCAAAATTATAAGGATCGGAGATGAAACAAAATATGAAGACAGCTCGCTGTATTGGCAATAATCATATCATCTTAAAACTATTGTATTTATTTCATTCACAAGGGTACATTTCAATGTATATGGTGCTATTTTGATTGTATAATCATCTGCTGCTAACAAAATCTACAATGGCAAAGATGCAAAAGTGCTACTTCAAGATATGATTAGCATTAACCCGTATGAGCACTCGTAATGAAATGTAACAAAGCAAAGGTGTGCAAGGAATTCCTACAGAAAAGATATTTTAAAAGATATATACTGATCAAAGGTCGTGCCTCTTTTTGTTAAGAAAAATCAAAGTTGATGTCGTTATGTAGACATTAGACAGACTATTCTCAAAGATTTGACTTCTCGGCTTCTAGCCTTGATGAATTTCAGGTAGGCAAGCAAAATGAAAGAGCATTAATGTTGCAACAAGAAGATATTACTAATAGGATAAGATCCCTAAGATACAAAATTAATAATGATAACATCCTTAAGATATTACTAATAGGATAACATCCCTATAGAATTTCTAGATTTCTTGACAGTCAGCAGCTATGCAGTTCTATAAAAATGCAAGTAATATGTAAGTAAAAGTACCACACAATCTCCACATCTGAGGGTGCAATCCAGGTTGTTCACTCTAGGTCCAGGAGGATCCACTTGTTCCTGATCTTTTCCCGGCCGCAATTTTTGACGCACAAAATGATATATGTTTTTGTCACTTCCACCAGATGCATCTCCTGATAATTCATTTCTGACATCAAGGATAAGGGAAGACAGGCTATTTGTACTCTTCCCACCCTTTAATTTATGTGATTGCAATATTTCTTTCTTTGTGACCTGAAATTTGGAAGAATTGCAGAAGTTCAGAAAATTATACATTTAGTGCATTGCATGTCATTGCCGTGTAGTACAAAGAAAACCTGTGATACTTTTGCTTCCAGATCAATCAATCGGTCCCAATGCTTTAGAAAATTACAGTGAACAGTACTTAAGTGATTAACGAGGTTGTCATATACATCACCAAGCCCACTACTCTCGATGTTGCCACCATGCGCCTGAAGCATCCAAACCAAAGTATATGCATGAGGTAGAATAAGAGCTGAAAATATCAATAAGTGACAACTGACAAAAAAAATGATATTGACATGAATGATAGTGTATATACAGTTACTGAAATTTGAAAGGAAAACTTGATATGGCGACATGGCCAGAACAGCTAGCTTGAGGTAAAAAATACTGTAGCATATTAAAAACGCATGCAATTTCAACTAGTAAGGTGTGATATGTATCAACAATTGGAAGTAAACTTTTGAGAAATGAAACAACTATAGTTTGCACTTCCATTATGAAAATTCCACAGCCAAAATGCATCCAAGAATCCTGCTTGGTTAAATTTTATTGCGAGATATAAATATGGAAAGGATAGCATCTTATAGATATATTGAAAGTAAGGTGATGGCAATCGTAAATGCAAATATTTGTTTTTCCGCCAATAAGGCGTGACAGTAAGCATGTTGCACGAAGAGAACCAAGAAGGGAAAAGCATATTGGCAAGGAAGCAAGAAATGCTGTATTCGAACAAGAGCACAGCAGGTGGAAACAAATATAGAACTTTATGTGACTACGAATATTATAAAATGTTAATTTTGCAAGGTTGCAGTGACTAAACTTTTGATTGCAATCCCTATTTACCCATCTCCATTTGTTTCTTGGAAGAGTAGAACTTTCACTAACAAGTTCCAACAACCAACTAGCTTTATATGTTAGAAAGATGTAGACAATCGTACCTTATGATAGACTGTACAGTTATTTAGGTGGCGACAACTTCTGCACATTGTTGGACTCTGAAATACACATAATCATTAAACAGAATTTTTGTAATTAGATTTCATGTGGAAAGATGAGAGTCTAGAAGTAGTTGCACCTGTAACATTGGAGGAAAAATTTCTTTAGTTGAGGCCTTCAATATATCAGTTGCAAGCTCATTTCGGCGCATTATTAAACCAACCAAGTCTGATCGTTGTACTTTGATACCCTTCAGAGTTAACAAGAGTTAGGCAGTGATAGAGAAATAGAAGATCAGTGGATGGCATTGCTGGACTCACCAGTGTCTGATCTGTATGATGGTAGTACAAAAGACCCAAGTCAATATCCTTCTTCAGATATCTAAATAAGAAGAACCACACAGATTAGATACAAGTATAATCCAGTCCAGAAAATGATATTATCATTGCAAGGCCCTACCTTTCAGACATTAGGAGGGTGTACAATATCACCTGAGCAGAATGTTCCATAGCAGACTGCGAAAGAAAAAAAAAAGTTTAGTGCAAAATGAATTGTAGTAAGAGTTGGTTCTTTTTTATTAAAGAAACAATATTATCCAGAGATTTATTGACTTTACTCGAACGAAAGATATTGTGCAGTTCCCCATACTGATTAAAATTTACAGAGTTATCTGACAGTCAAGAGAATGCCTAAGTGACATAATACTTGAATCAAGAAGCGAGAGAGACTGCATATTTCAGGCAAGAAGACAGAAATTGTCAGGAATAAAAAATGTCAGATATCTCAGGAGCTATTACCTTCTGATAAAGAGATATGTTAGGAAATGCACTTATTAATTTTCTTCTATCCCATGGCATGGTAGTCAAAATCATCACGCAACACATAAAGGCCAAGATTAAAAGATGAAACCAAGAAAAAGATTTAGTTCATGAAGAATACCAAGAACAAATTCTCACTAGTACAAGAATTTTCAGGTTCAGCTGCTAAGTACCACAACAAATTTGAGCTGAGATTGGGCCAAGATCTAAATCTAATGTTAGATTCAGCTTTAAATCTAAAATTTGCCCGAGCTGAGACCTCCAAACAAAGCTGACCCTATACCAACTCATAAGTGTTATGTTCAAGCTTGACTGATTTATGTGTCGAAACTAAATATGAGTCTCGTGCTCAGCTTAACTTGAGCAGAGCTCTACATACCAGATGAACGACAAAAGCTGGAGATTATTACTCCACAAGAGAAAGGAAATGCAATATAGAGACAACCAGTGCTATGAATGGCAAACCATTTGCACATCATAACCCTCATCCATACCTTTCCAATAATACAGGATCTGGCAGGTCAAGACCAAATGGATAGTATTAAGAAAAAGATCAAAATAACTTCAGAATTTAAATAGTAAACATTTACTGTTGCCCATAAATGAAGAAAAGATAGTTTGTCAATGTTAGGCAAGGTTTATCACCCAGAGATACAAAGTGATTACATAGTCATGATAGAGAACATTCACAAGAATGTTAGGGAAAACTTAATTTAATATATTATAATTAATAGTTAGCAAAACTTAGCATCTCATTCTTACATGGCCACTAGTTCCTTTTCCAGTCTTAAACTCCAAAGGCATTATTTTCTCATGTGAATCACCGTTGATTGAACCGATCTTTATAGAAATTGATGCATCAATCATTCCTTTCAAACCATACCTTGGAGCCCATGCCATCTCCTCAATATCTATAACCTGAAAGTTCCTACAAATGTAGCATGTAAGAATGACATTTCAAGATCAATGATATGTACAGTAACAAAAGTTCAAAAAATGTGGAAGATAATGAAGATATGTTTATGAGAACTAGCATACCCTAGAGTCAAGAAATTGCATATAAATTTGAAGAGACATTAAAAACTAACAATATTTGTGGGCTCCATCCATGCAAAGTTTACTCTATGCAGTATGCACTCCTGAAGTGTGATCAATATTTTTACCGTTTCCCTATTATGGTTTGTTCATCCATTCAAATTAAGAAAGCAGACTGAGCCATGAAGAACCGCCTGCTCCATAACCACTACGCTCTTAAGGCTCCAATTACGCCTGTATAGATTATAGCACCTCTCAATCAGGTAGGTGTATGGCCCGTTACTTGATCAGTGATTCACTATGTGAGAGCATGAGTCTTTTGGATTGCCTTCTATGCATGTTCAGTCTTTGATCAGTGATTCACCGGTCACTAGATCGATGAAGAATCTTCCATAAATCTCCTTTTTTTTATCTATTATGTCTTTTTACCTAGTTTCCCTTTTATGTTTTTTTTTCTTTACCTAGTTTAACTGCTATGGTTTTAGCACTTCTCTTGCCATTGATTGTGCCTCAAGATTGTAAGACACCTATCTCAACATGGACAGAGAAAGTAACCTTTTCCAACCTTAGGATGAATTATTCCAGAAATCTGTAAATGTGTCAAATCTTTTTCAAAAAAAAAAGTCTGTAATATACACCTATATATATGTATAATATTATAATAGCATGTCATACATAGCTAGTTTATCAGTTTAAATTAAAAAAAGTTAACAGAGCTCATAAATAATTATTGTCATACACCATAATTTTTGTCTCCCATTAGCCTGCTGAAGAGAACTTTAAGAATGATTGCTTTATATATTTATCATGGTTCAGTCTAAGTATAAATTTTGGGTTCAGATTCTATATAAATTTTATAACCATCTCAGTCTGCATCTCAAGAGCGCTGATGCATTTAAAAAATGTGGTGCCTGGAATTCTTCATTTGGAGAATTAAACTCGACAGTTGCAAGTTTAGATGAGTATGGGTCACATAGAAAATAACTTATTGTATTCTCCTTGAAGCCACCCACTATAACAAACTGGAACGACATTTCACCACTAAAGTCATTTTTTAACACATTCATAATAGAGGACAGAAATTGATTACTACAACAACAAAAAAAAAGAAGAGAACATCCATCTTACCTCAAAATATTTCGTACTTTAGCTATGTATGGTGCTAAGATAGGAACATATAACCACTATAAAATCATACAAAATATAGAGTTACAGAATGCCTATGGTTATTAAAGGCATACATAACCAGGTAAGGCAGTAATACAAGGTCACGTGGGAGAGGCAGAAGGACCCGTCTTAAGTTAAGTATATATAGGTTACTTCTCTCATTGAAGACTGTTTTCTATTTTCCCAGTGCTGAATCCTATGGCACATGAGCATTGGCATAGAATCTATGTAATGGCAATTATCCACGTGTTGGAAACTTCTAATCTCTAGTGTTCTGTTTCTTGAAAACACATAACCAAAGACCATACAAGCACCAAACATCAAACCATATCAATTATGTACTTCAAGGCAATTAAAATAGTCTTGAAACATTTCAAAGCCTCAAGTATTTTTATAAACATATACACATTTATTTAAGAGACTCATAATGCCAGAGTGGTCAATTTTTGTGGGAGCTGACCCATAGCATGTTGATTTTCATGAGAAAATATATTAATTAACATGCCACAACTGTAACACCCCAATTAAAAAAAAAAAAATTATGACGCATGCGCCGAGCACGTGCATCACAGAGCCTGCCCCCCGTTCTTCTTCTCTTTTCTTCTTCTTCCTCTTCCCTTGCTTGCCATCCACACCACCTTCCCCACCTCCATTAATCACCATTCCCCCCCCCCCCAATTTCTTCTTCACCTCGCCAACTCTCCTTCCCTCTTCTCTCTCTCGGGTTGCCGACGCCGGAGCCGACGAAGCCCCGGACCCAGAGCCGTCAAGCCCGCCGACCAACCCCCCTTCGGATTGACATTGCGTGAGGAAGATTTTGGGATTATGGAGGAGCCGGCTAGCTGACGAGATTTAGTGTACTGTGGAGACCCCCCAGGCGAGTAGAATTGATACAAGTCTAGAATAATATAGTTACAGTTATTATATCTTCCATGATATTGTAGGAATGTTAGTATTAGTACATGCATTTAGCTGAGGGCAGTGATAATTTAGAGAGAGTGAGATATGGGCTTACGACCGGGGTCTTTAGTATGATGGCCACAGACGACCGGTCACATGTAGTGTCGTCATACATGTGTAGGTGGCATTACCGCTAGATGTGTATATATCCCCTCGATGTGTGAGATGATGGATGGTTATGTGATGGATAATTTTCTTGAGAGTATTTACCCTGTGTGGTAAATAGCTTGGTAAGCTATGATAAGTATGATTAATGCCTTGGGCATGAGATGACTAAACTACTCTTGTATTGCTGTGCATAACATATAAACACTATGATTGAGATATGTATGAATAAAAGATTGTATCAAGCATGATATCTGTGTGGACTTATCTTGATACGTTTAGTAACTAGCATGTTTCAGGATAGTGACGTGAAATCTTTATTGATTGCATTGATCTAGTATCTCATGGTAAGTCATTTCAACAAGCATATTGTTATTGCTAGCAATTATAGGGATGCATTGGATATGCACATGTGATTTCATTGTTTAGATTGTATGGATCCGACTCGCTGGATTATGAGCTCACTACCTCTTGGTGGCATTATTTCAGAGCTAAGGGACGCAGATGCGGATAACTAGGAGTAGCTATCTTTCTATTTCAGTATGTTTATTAGTTGTATTGAGCCCATACGAGGGCGTTATAATTGACGATGTATTTTAAACATTAGCATTGTATTTTGGATGTGTATCTAGAAGGCTTATTGTGGCCTGTGGAATTTATATCCGAACTCTTATGGTTGAGTTTATTTATGGTATGAATTTGTGCTGTTGCGTGCCTTGTGAAATCCTATTACTGACAGATCATGTGATGCACCGCGTGGGAGAATTTACCCACGCGATTTACACGCGTATTTGGAGGTTTGAATGTTTCAACAACACTGAAAAGCAAAGGTAAAAACATTATATTTCTAATCAACCTTGTCCAAACTAGCAGTATTGTATAAGCAATGTCATGTTCATTCAGCCATCGATTTACATAGTGAACTTAAAGCAGCAAATGAGCCCTTCATGAACCACGTCAAGTTACCAAGTTGTTAAATCCGTCGAAGCAACGTACTCTCTCCTTTTTAAGCATGTGTTAAATGCGCCTAAAAAAGGCAATGCATAAAAAGAAGAGATGTGCAAGGCATGAATTTGTGCAAAGAGTTAGGCTACATGAAGTCAGAAATACTCCTAATAAAGACAGTTGTGGGCAATATATGAGAAGACATCTACATAAACATTACACATATACACAACCTAAGAATGAGTTGACCATGTAACTACATGCTTATAAGTTAATATACCCCGTCAAGTGCACCACCTTCAAGTGATTTTCCTACCTCAGTTATCCTGACAGCCTTCGGACCTTCAAGATGTCCAAAATCAACAGTCGGAACTTTGGAGTCCTGAAAATATTAAAATAATTAGTTACAGGGACCAAACAACTTAACTTTGCTCAACAAGATCAGTCTTAGTAAATATACAAACATCACCTTTAGCAGCTAAACTAGCATATTAGCACAAAAAGAACTATACTTATTAGAATTTTTTCAGCATGCTTTTACGGAATAATATAGCAGCCCAAACATGTCTACTGTCATTTTGGAGAATGTAGCTTCTTAAGAGTAACTTTTAAGCTATTTTATCAAGTGTTGATTTGGTCATATATCATTTTCACCACCATCTAGTTCCACATTCTTGGACTGAGAATTTGCAGGACAAGAAACTATGTTGAATTACTAAACAAAGAATTTGTGGATCATACGTTTTGCAATTTAGTGATTAGAAATAAAAAATATATTAAACAAAGAACAAGAGACGATAAGAAAGTAGCTCGAAAGCTGAGGAAAAATAATCTTTCAAAAATATGCAGAACAGCAAAAGCAAGTGATACATATAAGGTCAATTAATTACAACGGCAGTTGTTAAGATCTCATTGAAGATGATAAACTAATGGGTTAATGAAAGAGAAAATTCAAAAAACATATCGAGTACCTCTGCCTCCATAAAGCAATTGAGCCAATTTAACATTCGAGGAATCGCGGCAATAAGTGTTGAATATATGTCCTTTTGATTTGCTGCACCAAAAGTAAAAGCATTTGTAATCTGCTAAAACCAAAAAATTAGCATGCACAAATGCACAATCACAGGGTCCATACCAAGTGTAAAGCAGAATATCTGACAATTTATAAAGGAAAAGAACATTCAACATTTCAAAGAAAAATTTTACCAACTATAACGCATCCTATTAAAGGCTGATAATGTGCAAGATCAACAGTAAGAAGGCTTAGAAAGATATTCCACCTCCACTTGCGTACAGACTCTCAATGTTTTTCTGAAGCACTTCTCTTGCATGCTCTTCAAGAAATTGTCTTGAAGGCGGCAGACCCTTGAGGAGTCCAGCCTGTAGAAACATCTATAACTGTTTAGCATACTTAGGGCGAACTATCACCATCCCAACCAACCAGAAGAAATGTGTAACGACGAATCAAAGCCTGATAAATGTCATGTTTCAATAAACCTGAAAGATCTGATGAAGCAAGGTACCGATTAAAGCACTGATTGAATGTTCAGTGCTTCTTAGTCTCTCATCAAGAACGGCCCTTCTTGGACAACTGAAGCTAGAAGCAACCTGAGATAATTAGCTCGTTAACAACCTTTAAATTGGGAAGAAAAAGTGACTTTCCAGTCATACTAGGTGACATTCAGTTAAAAGTATCAAACAGTAAGGATGTTTGACTACCAAAGTTATCAGTCTCAACCCATAAACTCAACCATGAAATAATTCTTCAATCAATACAAAGGAATACTAACCCGTGTTCCAGAAATAAGTATGTCAGGATGAAGAACAATAAGATTTTCATTACGATCGACAATGCACTTCCCTTGGTCATCAAATTCTCCAATGACATTTATAGTATCACCAGGTCCAACACAACTATAGAACCTAAACAGCATAATGTCAGGAAATATATCATTATATTTTAATTCAGATAACAAAATGCTGCATTTTGAATGAAAAGAAAATGAGAGAGATGCATATAGTTTCTTAGATATTTTAGTTAGATTGCTTCAGATAGTCTGTCAGTAGGACTTCAGATGCATTCTGCAGCTACTCAATAGTCAGTAGTCTGCGTCAAGTACACTACATAAGTCCCTAGCTATAATTTACCATAAGTCCATTACTTCCACAATTTTCTCGCATTATTCAGCACTGAAGAAAGTAGAGAACTGAAACTATGCAAGTTCATACTTACCACTCATCATACAGATGCAAAGCCTGTTCACTCCCACTTTGTTCATTCAATAAGCGCAACACCTATATCATAATAAACCATTATACTGGTGCAACACAAGAGAAGATTAAATATCAGATACAATTATACTACAAATGCCAAGGCACCTTGATAGGAGAGCGACCACATGATGAATCTACATTACTATGCTTTTCCGACACCTGACAAGGAGGGCACAGGTAGTATCCTTAGACAGCAAAATGCGCTGGACTTTCATAAGGAAGAAGAATCAGACCTCCAAGACAAGAAAAGTATCATAAGGTGGAGCGGTATACAGCTTCCCAGGGGAAGTATCTACTGAACTTGTTTCAGCAAGACCATATTCATTCTGTATCTTGTCCCCAGTAGCACCACGCTTTCCACAATGCTTTAGATCATCAGGTAAAGGTTCTTCTGTAATTGCATCTTCCACTTGATCTAGAAGCTCAAGTAACGCCTGAAAAGGAATCATCATCAGAAATTTATGTATATCATTGTTAAGATAAAACTGTAAAGAAATGTTAAGACTTTTTGGATGTAAGAGTAAGCCCCTTTAACCTTCCTGTGGTGCCACAAACCATCATGGTCTTGTTCCCCATTGCAATTAAACCCATTAATTGTGACCTATAATAAAAACTGTTAGGTCTGACATATCACATATCAACTAGTCGACCAAGTTCATGATTCCATATGAACCAGAAACCTATAATGGGATAGGAAACCTTATGGATCATGATCGTCACTACCTCATCGGAACCATAAGACAAAGAGGGGGGTGTCCGAAATGGGCTCTGCAAGTCCACCACACCATCAGTCTTCACATCATAATTACTCCCCTGACCGTCATAAATCTCTGAACCTTGATAAGAGACCCTTCTTGACGATGTCATAGGCACTGCAGTGCCCGGCGAACAGAGCCATCTTTCAACATTTCCTATCGAAGAAGAATTCTTCTGCATCACAGAGTAAAGAAGAAAGAGATAAACAACCAAACATTGCAAACGAGAAACGAAGCCGTCAATAAAACTGACCTCCTTCCTGGAACACGGATGAAACGTAATACCATTTGGCCTCGACTTCTCAGAGAACAATCCCGTCATCCCTGGCAGTTGTTTCGAGCTTAGCGATCGCAGCCGCTCGTTCACAGGAGAGATCTTCCAAGTGACCTCGTCTCCCCCATCGTCCTGGCTCTGCTTGATCAGCTGAATCAAAAAACCGGAAGATTAAACAGGTCAAGAAACAAAAGGACCAAATTTTGAAGCACGGAGAGTGGAAGAGACGGAGGAAGTGCGCACCATCCCGGGAGAGAATTTGAATTTCTTGAGAGGAGACGATTTGGATAACTCAGGCGAGATCTCGGAGAATGTCTCTTCGGCAATAGCGGCGGGTTGAGGGGGCTCAGCTGGGGAAGGCAAGATCCGAGGAGGAAAAGAACTAGGGTTTGGAGGGGTCGGATCGTTAGGGTGAGCGGTAGGGGTAGAGTTAGGGTTATGTTTTTGAGAGGCAGCGGAAGCGGCGGCTTGGGAGTGGCGCTCGAAGAAGTGCTGGATCCCGAACTTGGAGGGCTGAGAGGGTTGGTGACTCTGGTTTGGTTTTCTTGAGGTAGAGGAGGAGGAGGTGGAGGAGCGCTTTCTTGGAGCCATGGGAGAGATTATAGTGAGATGTGAGGGTTTCTGGGATTCAGGAAGCGGGAAGCGGGAAGAGACGACGGGGATCGCCAAGAAGAGAATGGAAGGGCAGCAGGAGAATGTTAAGAGTGGAGAAAGGATGAGAATACAAATAAATAAATAAATAAATAAATAAGAAAAGTTTCCCGCTTAAATGAATGCACGTGATGCTCAACGCGGCAAAGGTTCAACGGACAGGTACAGGACCTTTTAGTCACGTGACCAGTAAGTTAACTTTTTTTTTTTACTAAAAAAAGGGCAATTACTTTTTTAACCTTTTAAATTTATAATACTAAAATATAGATGAAGATTCGTAAAAAATGAAGGTTGAGGTTAATTATTTGCTTTGCGCTGGGAGTCGCATAAAACAGGCTTGATATATACCTACTTATGGCTCGTTAGGGTATATATATACATATATAACCGAGGCTTGCTCCTTGGCTTTTACCGAATTGAAAATCTTGGCATACGTATTACAATTATCAGTGATCTAATCCATAGTGAAGTTATCCGCGTGCCGTTTGCAATCTATCTCCACCGAGTTAAGCAAAAATGGAACCTTATCTAACCAATAAGCTTGTAGGCTTAGTGTGAAATAAAAAGAGTTTGACTTCTACCTGCTCGAGATTAAATTGTGATACATAAAGCACCTTAATCCATCTAACGAATAAGCATCCAGGTACAGTATGATATTTACTGGACAAACATAAAACCGGCAATTCATAATCACACAACAGCACTATGTAACAATGATATACAGCATCACCAAAAATAAAAGGATGAATGCTGGCCAGAAACATAATTTTAGAAGCCTTCAGGGATTGACTGCAGAGTGAGTCTCATTTAATTGTCAACACTATGAAAATTGAGGGTCACTCAGCTTAGCAATCATTTTGCAACTAGAAGCTACATCTGCGTGGTTGACGAGTTTTGGTTTCTTTGCAATTCCCATCTGTTTAATCTTTGCGCTGAGTGAGCCATCAACTGCAGTAGACAAGTATTTGCCAAATCATTTGAAGCTATGTTAGAGGAGAGTTCTAGAGAAGGAATGCAACTCTAGGATCATGTAAAAGAACAGCTTTCAATAGATATATCCTGTGGTATTACCTAAAAAAACAGATAAATGCTGTGGTATATACTACATACTGACTGCAGTAAATATGAGCAGATGACCTGCTTCTATTTAGTTAGAAGGCCTCCATTTTTTTATACTGCATGCAGTAAATTTATCTTAGGTGTGGAGATTAGAGAGCAGTTTATTATACTGCACTGCAGTAAAACATTGATAAGTTGTTGCGTAACTGTGTACCATCAAAAGCATACAGTAAATTGTATCTTAGATGTAAGGAGCAGATTGTCTTAGCACCAGAAATCATCTTCGCGTGCCTTTAGACTCATAACTCAAAAGAAATGCAAATCCCGTGGCCTATTTCACCTAGGTACTATTACAGAGTTATCATTTAATAATCGACAAGGAGATGAAACTGTCATATTGCATAGTAACCTATAGCATGAAAGCAGATTCTTCCAAAGCAATGCAGCTACATAATTACGAAATGTCTCTAAAATGCCTCAAAAGTACCTCAAGAAATGAATTAGGAACAGAAGATATACCTTGCCAGTGCATAACAGTCTTTGACTCTCCCTTGATCAACTTTGGGTATTGATCAATGCGAGAATCTTCCTGTAGCAATTCTTCAACCTATGTTTGAGAGTATTAGTATAGCTCACAGAAGATTATGTTAACAAGAAATATGAACACATTTATGCACCTAAGATTATATTTACAATCTTCTCTCAATTAAGAATTTAATGCAGATTACCAAGGTGGCAGCATAACATCCACAGATGACTCATAGTATAGAACATAATTCCAAATCTTTTTCAGCGAGACGAGTAGAGAGTGATGAAATTCATCAAAAGCCAACAGAAAAATAGCCCAATTGAGAAAATTACCTTCTTCCACAATGTAACATTCTTTCTTTCCCTTGGAGAGAGTAGATGATCTCTTAACCAAGAAGCGACCACCCAAGGTTCTCCTTCATGGATTCCAGCCTTAACATTTATTGCATTATCTTCAAGGATTTCACAGACCTATTGAAGTGACATAAACCACGACGTACGAAAATAATGATTTCATACAGAACACAAAGAAGTGAATGGAAAAGAATCACATTTTCCAATGCTAAAATTCCTTATAGCTGGATATATGCAATAAATATACGGATATCCATTATCACACTTTTTGTACCTTCACATCCACTTGTGCATGAAGTTCTCAAACTTGCACTTGACATAGTTTAAAGAGTTCAGATTGTGTTGTTGCATTATACATACAGCTTATCAGCAAAAGTAGTAAAATCACCAGGAAAGGTGTATTATGCTCGGTTGTCACACACTGACACATGAAAATCTCAAGCAGCACAGAAGTTATGTTCACCTAATAATTTTCACACCGTCGAAGGAATGGTAAGAACAGTTGAAGGCTTGACGCCCATAGACAAGCATTCTCAATAGACATCTAGGGTCCCTATGCTTCAAGGATATATCTTATGCCTATGAGAATAATTTCTCTCTCTCCAACCTCTAAAAACGGATATTTGGTACTGATTCTCTTCCAGTGGTTTAGTGTCATTATGATGTGCTTAGACCTTAGAGGAAGAACTTCTTGACCACCCCCCCCGCATCAAATCCTTTAACTAGGCGAAGACATGGATCTTTGACAACAAACGAGACCAAGTCTAGAAGCATGAGGAGTGGTGCATGAAGAGATGAAGCACTTAATGGGAATTACATATAAATGATGGAGAGGTTATCATGAAGGGGCAATCTAATTTAAAATAGAACATAGGATAAAAAGTGTGACAGAATCTACCTTAGAAGTCAGAAGTTAGTAGGAGATAGAAGTCTGGGGAGTTACAAAATCTCTAGAAAAAAGAAAGAAATTTGTGAAACATAAAAGGAAAACACTCTGCCCAGCAGCTCAATATGATGAAGACATATCATGATCTTGGAGAAATCAAGATTGATGTACCTGCTGGTATAGTATCTCGGCTCTGTCTGCGAGAGCTTGTCTCTGATGGATGCCCCATAAAAACCATAATAACCCTGAAAACTGTGAGCTTTTTCATATCAGCTAAGTCTGGGGTAAAGTTAGACTTAATAAGATTAGTTTAAGCAACATACCACACCAGAAACTGTTATCACAAGGAGAATGTTTCTGTAGATCCATTGACGGATGCGACAACTGAGGGGCTTATGCAGTTCTGCTACCAACTCTGGACATTTATACTCCTTGCTCCTATTAGATGAGAAGTGGAAGAAACAAGAGACTTAGAAGAAATCTGAGAAGCCTGGCACAGACCTGAAAGAAATTGGAAGAACTACATACCCATCGGCAATTGCCCTGGTCTCGAAAAAGCTATCTGCAGTCTCTCTTGCCTTAAATTTTGCCAACTTGAGGCCATCATCTTTTAAGCCACCAAATTCCTTGGCCGTTTCTTCATCAAGTATCTTTGTAATATCAACCTCTTGAAACTGAAAAGACCACACAAAAGATATGATATAGCTTGTCTCATGTCTGCCAAATTGACTTCCTACTCAAATAACCACAAGAATAATTCTATACCAGAAATTTCTACATACAAGTCGCAAGAAAACCACGAGGTTGGTCATGATAACAGACCCAGATTTTTCCAGCTTCATCGCATAAAACCCGCGTGTATGCATCACATATGATCCTCTCTAGCAAATCTGACTGCATTTGCAGAGGATAGTGTTGTTCAATGCATGAAAGAAGAAGAGTTTCATAATGTCTCAAATCAATAATCAAGTCTTTCCAACTGAAAGAAAAATATATAGACATACAAGTCTCCTAGCCATCTTATTAACAGCTCCATCTTCTATACATATCCTTCCATGTTTTTTATATCCATGAAAACACTCCAACTTGCGTTCATAGCATCTCCCATTGTCAGGGCAAGGTTCACAAAAACCTGTAGTAATACACGTGATAATGACTGAGCCAGACGGTTTGGAAGAGCGAAGGATATGAAAAAGAAAAGCAGAAGTAACAAAACCTTGAGTGAATACCACATTCGCAAGCTATATGCTAAGTGGAAAGGAAGAAAGAATTGCACTACGTGTGATTTAGCCTAGATATAAGTTTCCATAAAATATATTCATTTACCAAAAATCATGAAAAGGAAGGTCAGAAAACATGGCATAGCTGACAATTAGCTTGCTTGCTTCTAGAAAATTAACAGATGAAACGGGAGTGGAAAATAAGAGACGTGCCTTCCTATTTCTAACTTGTTCTCTTTTTCACTATTCTCAGTGAGATGGCCTTTTACCCTGCATTATTACTGCTTAAATTTCACCAAATATCCATACTAATTCTTTTAATAAAGTTTAGCTACAAAAGAACAAGATACGTTTCCAAGAACAATGTTAGAATACAATAATAAGCTAAAATATTAATGAAGTCGAGAGATTACTGTAAAGTTTTCCAACTATCACGCCAGGAAAGTTATGACACCGGAGAGAAGTAGAGTACGAAATTGTACAATCGAACATCAAAGCAACGTGTTTAAAAACAATACGAGTCCCGCTTAAAAAAAAAAGATTAGTTCAACTATCAGTGAAGAAATTGAATTGAAACAAATCAACTCATAATCATGCGATCGTTCCTAAAAAAGAAGAAAAGGAGAGTGAAAATATAAGGCAAACGGTCACCGGAATTGAGGGCGTCAAAAGAATCTTGACCGCTATCGCAGAAGGGTTTCGGCTTGTGGCGACTGACGAAGACGGCGGCGTAGTTGCAAGCAACGGCAACGGAGGCGGCGATGGCGAGCACAGCGACGAGCTTGAGGAGCTCCTCCTTCGAAGGGAAGAGAGATGGAGATGGCTCTCTGAAGATCCGAAGCGGCGTAGAGGACTCTCCCGACCTTGCCTTCTTCGCCCGCTTCTTCGCCACGGACGACATAGACGCGACGAGCCAAGAAAAGGGGGCTGTTAGTGTGGCGGTGTGGAATCTCTCCTTTTATTTGCAGCGTTGAAGGCAGCCCAGATGTTCGAGAGAATTCCCAAGCGGTTTTGGGATGCCTCATGTAGCCAGCCATATGCAGCTTGTTTCATGTGCTCCCTAGTCCCAACCCAATTCGGATTTTTAAAGGGAAATTTTCTTATAAGGCCCTACATTTGTGCGATTTTTCCATTAGAATCTTTCAAGTTCAGTAAATACCAAATTGGACCCCTGACCTTTTCTTATAATAAACAAGAAAATAAAACACTATTGTCTAACTTTAAGCTTTGACACATTTTCTTGTGTGTAGCATAAAAAATTTGACTTATTTTATGCATTTCAAACTAAAGCACCTAACCCACAATGATCCAGATTAAATTGTAACTATAATTTTTAAATCAAGTTGCAGATGATGGAAAAAGCTCCTTCAAACTAAAATGTGCATCATGTGTGTATATGAGCATATCTGCTGCCACCTAAAAAAATGTGAAAAGCTGCGCAAAATTTTCAATATATCTAGCCTGAATAGAAGGTTATACAGAATATTAAAAATAAATATATGTAAGCTTTCATGTACAATAGGAACACGAGGGACAACTTTGCGAGCCTAAACTGGTAAGATACACAACTCTCAACTTCTTGACATTCTTCATAACTTGAGTTTCTGCTCATTATTCTAGTTGAGCAGCATCAGGATGTTGGGCGTGGGCGTCATTTTCTCATTTTTTGTCTTATTTTTCCTCGATCTCAATATCAATGATATCCTGATCAGAACGTTTCGCAGAAGAACTGCCACCTCCTCTGAAGTTGTCTTTTGGTTGCCATACAATGTTTTGGCAACTCGTGCAACGAATTACCTGGTTGCGATAGCCCACAAACCGCCTCTTACAGGCAGGGCAAGTTCCCTGAAAGACAGAAGAACCACATAATCAAACAGTCATGAACTCCTGATACAGGAAGGAATCAGTTTGATTTGTCCAACTTAAGTTTGACTGAAAAACAGTATAGTTTAATGCTGCTGTATAATAACATAAAATTTGCTCTGCTGTGATAGCTAATACCAACATCGTATTACAAATTAGACACGACGGTAAAAGATGAGTTACTACACATAAAAAGTTGAACTTGAAATCTGTCACTTGTAAATATGCACTGCATTTAATAGGAAATTATACTTTGTTTTTTTAGAATCAGGAGCAGATTCTTTTTTCCTCTTTTTCGATCAGAAAGAGAAAAGTGTAACAGCATTCAGCATTCAGCATTCAGCATTCAGCATTCAGCATTCAGCATTCTCATTAATCGATACAAGTCTGAAAACAATCTTAAAAGTATCCCCATGGAACTACTGTGTGACAAGCTCTTTTAAACATAACGATTTAAAAATGCAGCACTGGAGCAGCCTAGTTCTGAAAGCTTACTGCAGACAATCATTTCTTATTTAAGTTGCACATTTTCATTAAAAAAATTCCAATATAGACCAATAGTGTTAAATTACTTAGAAGTAATTACTCATGTTACCAAAAGGTGCCAACTACTATTGGCAGGATGAAGAAGATATGATGAGAAGTTTTATGGCATCTCGTATTTGGATATCAACGAGGAAGTCCTTTTGCTTATCAAAAATCTAATGGACCGATATATTAAATAGAAGACAGAAAAAAAGAAGTAAAGACCATAGATAAGACCAAAAAGTTTAGTTGATTGCAAAGAGAAGGACTTCCCGTACTAGAATAACATTCATACTCCTAGATGGAAGTGTGGTACCCTTGTCATGTTCTTATCCCATAGGTCTCTACTGATGAAGGTGTGCGACCACCATACCTATTTGTCCAGAATCACTGCCCCAAATTTCTTTCTTAATTTGTATGTCAAGACTGCAACATCTTCAGCAAAAACATCTAATAACCAAGAAACAAAGAGACATAATGCCCATCTCACATCTTGATTGATGCTAAGTTCATGTTAGCCTCAGTTAAAAGCTAAATCAGAACTCTTCCTTATGTTGCTAATAATACTATGGCTATAAGATGATCAATTTCATGGTCTCTTAGTCCAGTGATTCAAATTATGTGAATAGGCAACAGCAGTCAAGATACTTTAGTCGACATTGTGCACAGCATAATAGAGGCTGGGAAGCTCAAGATCAGCAGGGAAGTAAAGAGTGTGCAACTGTATGTTCCCTCCAATACTTATTCTCACCAAGTTTGTCAACTCTCCTATAATTGGTTTGATTCAAACCAAAAACAAAACAAAAAAGTATCTTAATTGGTACTCTGGGTCAGTGGTTTCAATTTCATCAAGGAATTAAATAAACATTAGAAGCGAAATTCATCAGATATAGTTACTATATTGCAATCTGATCAAATTACAAGACTCAACTAAATGTGAGACACAGTAGGACAAAATAAGTATCAGAATGGGGAGCAGTTGTGGCAAGCATATTAGGGCATACCAAGGAAATGATAGAACATTCTTATGAAAAAATAACAATAGCAAATCCACCATAATTTGACAATAAAAACAAGGGCTATATAGTGCATATGAAATATATAAATGTTGTCTGCATCATTACCAAAGCATTCCTAGAAACTTAAAGAAGTGAAGATAAATAAAAATTAAAGAAAATTGCACGACAAGTAAAATAATTCTATTTTAGAGCATAAAAGCATACCTCAATAGCAAAATTATTAGCAAATGTTCCAATGAGAAGAGGAGCAGCAAATGGCAGTACCCATGTAGCCAAAATGAAGAACCTAAACAGCCAACCGGATAGTACAAACCAAACGAAAAAGATGGTCTGCAAGTATGTAGTAAGATAAGCACATTGACATGGCATTATATTAAATCAAATACTAAGCAAAGAAAACAATTATCACGCAAACTAAGAGTATTTCACCTCTTTGCAAAGTTGCAATTGTCCATCAACAAAGTACCCTTATTAAGAGGACCCGATGTAGAAGTTCTTAGATCAAATATTCATACTTTCCACATCATTTTCTAATTTTCAGTAGGAAAACAACATGATATGCCAGTATCAGGAGAATTTCCTAGTATGGCTGATTTGTTATGTGAATCAAATTGTAAAGATCCTTCTTTTACTGAACAACCGGTTTACCACTTAGCAAATGTTCCAATGAGAAGAGGAGAAGCAAATGGCAGTACCCATGTAGCCAAAATGAAGAACCTAAACAGCCAACCGGATAGTACAAACCAAACGAAAAAGATGGTCTGCAAGTATGTAGTAAGATAAGCACGTTGACATAGCATTATATTAAATCAAATACTAAGCGAAGAAAAAAATTATCACGCAAAGTAAGAGGACCTGATGTTGAAGTTCTTAGATTTTAAATATTCATACTTTCCACATCATTTTCTAATTTCCAGCAGGAAAACAGCATGATATGCCAGTGTCAGTAGAATTTCCTAGTATGGCTGATTTGTTATGTGAATCAAATTGTAAAGATCCTTCTTTTACTGAACAACTGGTTTACCACTGAATTAATTGACTAAAAGATGGGGAGCCCAAAGTAACCAACACTTCAAGCCTTCAATTTCCTCTTCACACTACAAGGCACATGAACTGAATAATAATTGTAACACGCAATGACAACTGACTAATCTACAGGTCCCCATCTACATCAATTACAACTCCCACAAATTGTAACACGCAACGCATCAACCGGAAAATTTCAAGAATCAACCAAGCATTCAAAAATAAAAACAAAAATCAGCAATGGAGGACGTAGAAAGAACTCACAACTAACCCTCTTCCGAGCGGTGTTTCAAGAAAACCGTTCAGCTCCTTCCTGTACTGCGATTGCGAAATATGAAGTGGAGAAACAGTGAGAAATTTAAAGCCTTTAATACGGAAGAAAGGAAGAGAAAAGGAGTATAAAATAGAGAGAGAGATAATATCGAACCCTAGGCCAATTACGAGAGAAATCAACGGAGAAGGATCGAAATCGCCGTCCGATCCCTAGCTCGACATCAAGCTCCCGCGCACGTGCAACGGCTGCGCGGGTAGCGGAGTCGAACCGGCGGGATAGCGAGAACCGTCGGTCGAGTCGTTCGGCGGTTCGTCGCGCCTCGAAGGCGAGCTGCTCGACGCCATCGTTGGCGCGCCGCCACGCATCGCGCAGGGCCTCGCCGGAGGCGACGCGGCGCGCGAAGCCATCGAAGTCACTACGGCGAAATGCTCGGACGGATAGAGACAGCGGCGGCGAGTGGTGGGTGAGACGGCGGTGGGGGTTAAGGAAGAGGGGATGATGCCACCGCACGCTCGTCGCCATAGCTCACGCGTGTGAAGCAACAAACGGTGGCGTTCGAGATATGATTGAGAATCTAACAACAACGCAAAAATAAGGTCATGATTTTGGGTCTTTCTATGGGCCAGTTCTATTCGGCCCCCATTTGATATTATTATAAATCTAGCTACAGTATAACATTACTTTTTATCTCAGACACTTTCATACTTATCACGCAAGCAAGAGGCTCCTTAAAGATATTTTTTTATACTTCTCTCGAAGCTTGAAATCTTTTTCGATTTCTCTCAAACTATCCATAAAAAGGGGACCATTAACAAAAAGCCCAAAAAAGTTCGGTTCCAAATGGGCTCGGCCCATAAGTTAGAAAATTTTGAGAATTAAAGATTTGTAGGGGTGCGCCAGGCCCGTGCAGTAGTGCAACGCGCGGGCGACGCCTGAGGGCCCCAGCAGCAAGCTACTGTGAGGTGGGCCCTCCCCCAAGAGAAATTAATTTAATATCGTGGTGGGCCGATGGCCCACGTATCAGATATTAAACTGATAAGAACAGATACTACACTTGATCTTAGCCAAAAGGCCGAGAAAGGTATGAGTTTCTACGTGGGCCTTCGCCGCCATTTATAATCTCTTCTGCTTCTAATACTTGTTCCGGCTCCGATGTGGGACTAAACTTACTGCCAATTTGTAGGACGAAAACGATGGAAGAGAGTAAAAAATCAAAAAAGGAAGAGAAAGAAAGCAACTGAAGAACTGAAATAATCATTAATTATGAGATAACAATGTTACTTTTCCATCAACTTATTGCGTAACAAAGAAGAAATCCATCACCTACCTCTTGAAATTTGTGTTTAAAATATTTTAATTCGTTTAGGCTCTTTCAGAAAGTTCATAAGGAGCTTTCTTCTGGCATCATAGGTCGGTAAGACTGCAACGATCGCCAGTGATATACCAATACATACTATAACAACGTTTTATCTAATAAGTAATACAACTCTTTCAGCATTTCTAGCTAACAACTTGTATGCACAAAAAAAAAAGGTCAAATTTCCTTATCTTGACTTCCATTCAATTATATATAATCAGCATCATTCGTCTGATACACATGTCTAGAAGCACTTGACATTCGTCTAATTTCTACGATTTAAATTTAACTTTTCTTCTACGTCGCAGTCCTTGAAGCCAAGCCATGAACCATATGAAACCTAGAGGTGCAACATTACTTTCCACGTAACATCTACCTTTTGTGCTGCCTGTTTGACTCGTTCATTTCGTCTAGATAATATGATAAGAGTGTGTACATGTGACTTGACCAATTTAATGTGGTCAAATCTTTATATGGTTAACTAGGTCTCGTCTAACTAAACCCTTCTTCGTGTATGCTCAGTTCTTCGAAAATAAACTGCCACGAGTCAACTAGTTGCCTTTTTAGAATGAAAAGTTTTCATCTGTTTCGTTACAGTGGTTTTAATTCTTCACTCCCAGTCATTGGCCTCTAGTTATGATTCCACATGTAATAAATTTTATTTATTACATAACTCCTTTGAATATAACTCTTTTGAATTATTTTTTTATTAAAGAATAGCAAAGATCTAACAGTAATTATATATTTTATATACAAAAATGGAGTGGAATAGAATAGTCGAAATTTGCCCGATAAATGGGGTAAAGTCGAGTTATCCAAGTTATTACTAGTAAGCGCATAAACTTAAACAGTACCGAATGGACAGCAGAACGGACCTTTCTGATAAATAAATTCCTATTCCTATTCCAATTCCAACATATCGGCGGCGAGAGATCGAAAGAATCCACAGGCGGAGGACGATTGGACGAACCCTCCAAATCCTCTGCTGTCTGCTTTCTCATCTGTCTCCATTTCCGAACCCTAATCCTAATCGCTCGCCTCATCTCATTAATGGCGGAAGCAAAGAGAAGAGGAAGAGGAGAGAAGACCCCGTCGTGGTGGAGGAAGCAATGAGGTGCAAAATCCACCCCTACGCGAACGCCGTCGGGGTTTGTGCTCCGTGCCTCTGCGATCGTCTCTTCGCCCTCGTTGCCGCCGAGAACGGCGCCTCACCGATCCCTTCTCCTTCTCCTCCACCGCCGCCGCCTCCGTTAGCGTTTCCCCGATCCGTTCCCCCATACGCCTCTGGCGGCCGATCCGGCCTACTCTTCTCGAGAACCCCTCAGATAGGCGGCGAGAAGGAGAAGGGAAGGAAGTTCTCGATCTTATCGACCATTTTTGGTCATTCCAGATCAGCGGAGCCGTCGAGGACTTCGTCTTGGCTCAAGGGAATCTTGCACGGCGGCCGCCGGAGGAAGCCGCAGCAGAGCGACTCCCCTCCGCAGAGAAGGCCGTATCCGGCGAGGGATCGAGGAATGTCGCCGGAGAGTAGGGAGGACGACGATAGCGGCTACTCGACGGAGTCTTCTCCATGGCGCCCGATGCCGACGCCGATGCGGCGAGTTGGCTACGATCTCCGTCGGCACCACCACGGCGGCGGAGCGATGTCGGGGTTCGCCGTGTGTTTGAGCCCGCTCGTAAGGCCCAGTCCCGGCCATCGGAGGTGCCACGTGGCCGATGCGGGGTTCTCAGGCGAGCTCCGGAGAGCTAAAGCGCCGCAGCACCACCGCCATGGGTCGGCCGGCTCCGCCGCATCGCTCCACCACCACCGTTCGAATAAGCTCGCACACTTGGGTAGGTTGCGCTGATGATTTTGTCGTTGCTTCTTCCCTTAAATTCTACGAAGCTTGCCATTAACTATTTTTCTGGCCAACAAATTAAGCAAAATCTAAAATTTTCGTCTTAATACTTAGTTTACGTGTGTAATTTGCTCTTGCATAGAACAGCGTGATCAGATGGCATGTGTGAATTAAATGCTTCTGAAATAGATTCGAATACAACTTCTTCTTCTTCTTCTTTGAAAAATCAAATATTTTGCCTTTTTTCTTGCGGTCGGTCGAGGCGTCGCTGTTGAGTGCGTTGGGCGACGGTGACGAGGAACGGAACACGACGTGGAGCAAAGTAGTTAGTTGTTTGGTTTTTTTCACTTCTCCGACAAGTTCTTTTCTTTACTCTCTTTGTTTTGTTAATTTTTTTACAGCACCGAGAAGTTGGAAGAGACGACTTTAATTACTGTGCTTCGTGTTGTGGAATAAGAATAGAATAAGAGTATCTTCCGTACTATAATAGGAATGAAAGATATTACCGATTCAGCAAATTATTATTATTTTTTAGATATATAAATTTACATATTATTTTTTTATAATTATATTATCTTAATATTTTATTAAGTAAAAGATATATATATCTTTAAGTAAGAGTAATATATTTTAATAGATAGAGACCGAGAATTATATTTAAATTAAAGTTTATCTCCAAATAATCAAATTTAAATTATTTAATATTACATAATATTTCTTATAATTAAGATAAAATTATATTTAAGAGAGAAATCATAACCTATAGAGTACTTCTTCTTTAAGATCTTCAAGGATATAATAGAAAAATTGAAAAGTTAGTCACACGTAATTAAATCTTCTTAACTAATATACTCTTTTTCTTACGTAATATGATTTTGGAATCGGTATCAAGAAATTGGTACCGTGTATGAAAACTGACTATTATAGCTGTCGAATTAATATTATAATTTTTAAAAGGGCATTGGAGATTAAATATACATCTTCCTATCTTTTCTCTTCTTTTCTTTTCTATTTTTCCAGACGTAACTTAGTTCATTAGTTAATTTCTTTTGGGATTTTTTACAATATCATAATTGCTACTCTATTTTTTAAAAATATCATAATTACTATCGACAATACATTGATAATTATAATATTTTAAAAGTCTTAATTAGGTCAAAAAAATCTGTTTATAAGAAAAACAGAAACTTAATATCGTCTCTTAATCATAACGCGTGTTTGGCACTAATATGGTGGTGGTGGTGGTGGTGGTAGTGCACCGATTGTAGTGGTGGGCTCCAACAATGTTTTCAACTTTCCCTTGTAATAAAAGTTAACAAACTTTGGGGTTATCATCGTATTGTTGTCTAGTTAAATCCAATTAACAAACGAATTAAGGTACCAAACTAACTAGACTTTTGAAGTTTATCATCAATAATTAGACAATGAGTTTTGAATCATTATCCCTACCAGAAAATGAAGGAGGGGCACTTGACATACAAAAATGGTGCCATAATCACTCTTGGAAGTAACAGTGGAGGGCCAATTGGTCGGCAACCAGACCATACACGTATGGAGTTTCGTAACTTTAGCTTTCATAGACTGTCTGTCACCTTCTAAACGTGGAGAGGCAGCATTGGCTGGCTGAAGTGATGTACTTAACAGCTAATTAAATGAAACAAGTAATGTTGGCATCTAATTAATCAGGACCTCAAAATTAGATCGTGACGGCTAACGACGTGTCTCCTAATAGATTCTATAAAATATTCGTTAAGTTTTTTGAAAAAAAAAAAATATAAAATCGCTCTCTAGTTTAGATTTATGTAAAAAAATTAAAAATTTATTCTAAGAAATTTAAACACACTTAATTTCGTATAAATAAATATTTGAGAAAACTAATTTGACCAAAAGAATAACGGTGCGATTCCGACGATAACCCCAAGTAGTAGTCAATGTCTACCACTACTATTGGAAGTTGGAACCGTGACACCCAATCGTTCTTCTGTCCCCTGTTTGCCTCCGGGATAGTGGTGAGTAAATATAATTTTATCATCCCAAAATATAACAATCCCACCTACTGCCATATGTTATCTTCGAGACTACAATACTATATATATGAACTTCCAATACCAACTCAATCTATTTACTAGCACATTGCTTAGCCTTCTTCTTGGCTCTCAGATCATCAAGATAGTGTTGATAAATATAGGAAAGGAATCCCCACACAGCAATCAACATGGCCACCACCTTCACCCCATCCATCTTATCATGAAAAAAGATCACAGCAAAGATGGGCACCAATGGCAATGCCAAGGTACTGATCACGTTGGCAAACAGAGAAGACACCACAAAGATCAAACCCACAGTCCCCACGGCTGCGACCTGCCAAGCTATAGCAGTCCAAACCAATGTCATCACGTAGGACACCTTCCCTTCCCCATATCCATCCATCTCTGCCCCTAAACTCCTCCATTCTCCACTCGCAAAGAGTCCTAACACCGAAGCGCCGGCTGCAACGAGGCTACACCAGATTTGCATCTCTAGCACGACGGAGAACGTCTCCGTCCTTATTACCTGTTAAAATATAACATATCAAATTCGAAGCTTATTTAACATAGTACCAGAGCAAGAGTTTCAGGATTTAAGGCTCGCCTTTTGAAAGGTGAGCTGCATTAATGAAAGGATGAGTGAGAATAGCGCAGAAGCTCCGAGAGTTAGCATGAACCCTAGTGCGTACTTGGTCTTCAGGCCGTCAGTCGAGTCCCCAGAATCCGAGTTGACTCCGAGGAGCGCAGCGGAGAAGGTTAGAAGCACGACGGAGTTGAATATCAAAGAAGTGAACTTTTGATTGTTGAGGAAGTAGGAGAACACAGCGTTGAAGGCAAGTTGAGTTGCACAAATAAGAGAGTAGGTGGACACAGGGAGGTACAGAAGGCCATAGGAGTACATCAAGTTATCGCCGGCGATTAAAAGTCCGAGCGCGGTATATATAGCAGTGATCTTTACGAGAGGAGGTCGGGGGACGGCGACGGCGGTTGTCGAGGTGGAAGGAGAAGGGTAGAGGAAGAGGGGGATGACGAGGAGAGGGTAGCCGGCAGATTGGACGATGGTGGCCATCCACTTGCTATTGCCGCCTTGGTCATAGTAGAGCCGGCCGAGCAGGGTGGCCACGGTTTGGCCGGAGAGGAGGAAGAAGATGTTGAGCAAAACTAACCACCACCACTTCCAGTGTTGGAACACCGAGTCTGTCTGAATTGGAGGTGTTGTTATATTAAGATGGTTGATGACAGTGTGATCTTTCTGGGGAGCAGAGCCATTTGGGCCTTCAATTCCATGACTTGGATAACCTACAATTTGGAGACATAATAAGCACCATCGATTTAATGACTAAGTACTCAAAATTCAGAGAATCAGAGGAGCTCTTTTGGTTGGAAAATAGATTACATCAAGAGCCATGATGTCTTACATTGCAAACCTAAGATCCTACTCATATTTCATCGGATACGGATTGTATAGTGGTAAAATCGTATATGAATCTATACTTTTTATTCAAATAAAGATTCTGATTACAAATAGTGAACTTAAGATGGTAGACAAGTTGAATCAAAATAAGCACCATAATCGTATCCACATAGACAGAGTCTCCCACTCATTTTCACCCCTAGTTCGATGTCATTCTTGACTAAAAAAAAAAAAAAGAAGAAAACTTCTTGGGCCTAACGGCCCATTAAGGCCCAAAATAAAATAGAAAAACCATATTGTTCCACCAATTCTAATATAATCAGGATACAGATCCAGCAACTCTAGTAGTACGCCATGAAAAACATGCCAAGGAATTGTCTTACTTCAGAAGAAAAGGTACATAATTTCTCCTCTGGGATCAAGCAAAAACAATACATATATAGAGGGAGAAAGAGATAAGAGAGCTTAAAACCTCCGATGTGAAGTTGGAAGTCTTGAGCATCACCCATACTGAGAACTACAGGAAGAAAAGAGAATAGCGATGAAGAGATTAAAAAAACAAGAAAGAATTCTATCTCTCTGAAGATTTTCTTGCTCACTTATCTCTTTTCTCACACAAGAGGAGCCACCTCTCTGCCGTCTCTAGATATAGAACGAAGGCTACACGACAAACACGCCTGCCTTCTTGTGGCGGATATCTTTAACGCATCGAAGTTGAATCTTATGAATCCATAGGACCCGCAGCCAAATGACGTTATTTGACCTCTAAGTGAACAAGGTTTTCTTTTTTTCCCACCTTCTCTTATAGATAGATACTTGATAACAATTCAAGAATTGCCTCAGTTTAGTCTACTCAAGCTTTAGAATTGTCACAATCATTATTCAACAAATAGTCAAACTGGGAACCAGGGTATGTGACTTGTGAGTTGATTGTGTAATAAGGCATGAATACATTATGATCACCTACTCCTACTATGAGAATCCGAGAATTAACTATTTTAAGTCTCCCAATAGTTTGGGCCACAAGCCCACAATGAAGGGCGAACACGAATATATACGTACACCCTAGCTTTAATTTGCCTTATGAACTGGTATTAATTTGTTCCTAAACCCAATTGGACGAGAGAATCCGATGCACACGTTCTTCCTCCAATCACAAGCAAATGACATGCAAAAGAAAAATGACCTTTTTTCCTCTAGCCTATATAAAACATTGCACCAAGCTAATTAATCAAACAAGAGTTGTATATATAAAAATGTTGCCCCCTGATATGAGTACGGATATGGATATGGATATGGATAATATGGTAAGGTTTCCCGGCGAAGGTATGGATATGGAGGAAACAGAAGTACCTGGCCATGATGCTATGGCGAGCTCAGATGAGCGGTGGCTACCACCGCCGTCTAACTTCCCGCAGATCTACAAGCACAAATTCAAGGCAATGTACAGAGAGATCGATGCCGCGATACAAAGGAGTGACTTTAATTACCTCCAGAAGCTCGTCGCGAACGAAATGGCACAGACGGTGAACTTATCAGATGACCCGTTGCTCAGCGTCGTGATCGCCTATGGGAAGAGCGAACTCGCACTGAAGCTGGTGGAGGTGATGCCTGAGAGCAATCTAATGGCCTCGAACTGCTACCGTGATACGGCGCTGCACGTGGCTGCAGCGAAGGGAGACGTGAGGGTGGTGGAGGCGCTTGTGAAGCAATGCGAGAAGCTCATGGAGGAAACAAACGAGAACCAGGAGACCCCGCTACACAAGGCGGCGCTCTACGGGGAGCGAGACGTCTTTTGGACGCTGGTGGGACTCGGAAGTGATATAAAACGGAGGAGGACGGATGGCTCCAACATGCTGCATTGTGCAGTCATGGGAAATGCGCCTGGTATATAATTATATACATAATTAATTATATAAGGTTCACCATCTTACATCATATGTAACTAGGTAGGTGATCGATATGTGCATATATATGTTTTATGTGCAGATCTTGCAATGGAGATAGCAAATGAAAATAAAGGTCTGATAAGTAGTCGCAATTCAAATGGCGTCACGCCATTGCAGCTCTTGCTGACCATTCCTGAGGCCTTCAGAACCAAACTGCGGCTTGGGGCCCTGGGTTCCTTCATCTATGACTGTTAGCACCCTTCCCTTTCTTTTTCTTCCATTTCTTTCTAATTAATTAGTCCTCAATCTGCACTTCTTTACCTATCATTTGTTTTCATATAAGTTAGAACAGTCAGCCAAACTAATTGTGACAGAAAGTTAGCTTGATGGGTAGTGTAGATCGTTTCAGATACTCTCCAAACTGTTAGACATGCTCGCTCCCTAGTATTATACTAGTATGCGTCATGATCACCGTGTTGTATTATTCCTATATATCAATCACCTTATGTGAAAGAACAACAGTTGAACATGAATTTACGAATATGGATGAAACTAGAGAGAAAAGAAAAGTTGGAAGATGAGGAAACTAAGGCGCTTTGATCATATTTTATCTTCAAAAAACCAACTTGAATGGCACATATGTACATAGTGAATCTAAGAAAAATATAAAGTGGCTTTATACTTAAGATTAGAAATTCAGTGAAGTTTTTCAAGAAGCAAAAAGATTCTTAAGAGGTACGTATATTTCTGTAGACATGTTTTAGAAATCAACCATATATATAGGGAGATATTATGGGTCGTATAAACATTACAAACAATGCTCTTGAGCGCTCTCTTCTAGCTTATTTTGTTATTTCAGGTATTCCCTTGGAAAAGACAGTTGCTCATAAATATTTAAGGGATGAAGAGGAAGTTGTTCATCAATTTAGAAGGGACGAAGAAAAGTTGGAGATACCAACGGTAATTCATATTTAATCTTTCTATACATCCAATTTCTCTGAAAGTTTTTAGCTAACAAAGAAAGATGAACTCAAATTTCTCATATTTTTAGTAGATCCAAGACGTGGACTTGGATTAAATGGATTGAATGTGGAGTCTTTTTTTTTTTTCTTTTACAATACTAATCGTCTTATCTATCTAATAATAACAATCGAGTTAAATGTCCTTTGTTTCAACAATAACAACATAATAATTTTTGGCTTTTACTGCAACAAATGTTGGAGCTGCAATTGCAGGATGAAGAGAAGCAGTCTCAGATGACACTTTGTCAAAAATTTCCAGAACACTATTCTACCCTTTGTGGCCTCTTGGAGTGGATTTACAGATTTCCTGGTGCAGTAATTATCCCTTATTAAAATTGCATTCTTTTTGTACTACATTAGACTTACTAGTTCCCTGGATTTGAGGTTTCTACAGTCGCATGGATCCGACAGCTTGTTTTCAATGTATTGAAGCAATGTGAGTTTTAAATATATATATCCTGGACTTGAAAATTCAAACGGATTTTATGGTGTTAAATCTTTCTCCAGATTTATAATCTAATATGCTAGAGTTGATATACAACTCTTAGTTAATCTACAGTCCCTGTTTGTTATCTAACAGTGTCTCCTGGCCTTCATAATCTCCAATTGAAGAAACAAAAGCATACGCAAGCCACAGAGCTGATTGCTTTCTTGGCTAGCGAGCCTGGTTATTGGGATTTTTTTAACAAAGGAGGAAAACCTCCAGAAAAAGCAGGCGAAAGAAGTCTTCTTGAAGAACAAGATGGGAATAAAACTACAGCAGAAGTGAAGTGTTGCTGCCAGAAAAAGGATGTGACTGATGATCATCGTGACGAGATAATACAGTGGACAGAGTCACCTCTGATTCTTGGTGCTAAAATGGGACTTGATGAATTCGTGAAGCAAATCTTAACAAACTTTCCGCAGTCTGCTATCAATTTAGATACAGAGGGAAGGAATGTGCTTCAAGTGGCAATCAAATATGGCCATAAAAAGATTGTGAAGGTTATAGAATCAATGACTTCTGGGAGTAATCCAAATTTACCTTCTTGGTTGCTGTCCTCCATCGATCGGGCGACTGGAAATACCATCTTACATTTTGCTGCAGAGAAAATTGTGAAAGACGAGGGCTTTGCCTTGCAGATGCAATATGAACTCCAATGGTTTGAGGTGAACTTACACATAACTTGGTCTCTCTCTCTCTCTCTCTCTCTCTCTCTCTCTCTCTCTCTCTCTCTCTCTCTATATATATATATATACATCTTCACAAACTCAATTATGCCTGCTCCAACCTTTTTTCCTTTGAAGAATTGGTGAGAAATTTTTTTTCTTAGGTTTGACTAAACAAAAAGTAGATCGAGTTATAAGATACAGATGTAATATATAACTATGTGCATGTTGAATCTAGTACTTTACAAATATTTTACAAATAAGATTATGTGGTATTGTCATGTTTTATGAGACGGAGATGAGAACTATCATGAACATGATGATGCCTGCCACATCAAAATATTTGTAGAATATTTGTAGAGTGTTGGTTAGCACAGTACTTCTCATAATTCTTATAAAGAATTAAGGCAAAAAAATAAATTATAAGGAAACTTACCTATGACTGTATCAAGTGCAGCAAGTAAGAAAGATAGTACCAAAAGATCTCGAGTACAGCCGAAACAAAAAAGAAAAGACTGCGCAAGAGCTCTTCACCGAGAACCACAGGGATATGGTAAGAAGTGGCAAAGAGCAGCTAATGGAATTGGGGAAGACATGCTCCAGCCTCGTAGCAGCTGTGGTATTTGCCTCTAGTTTCTCCATTCCAGGTGATAAGGATGCAAACCAAAACCCAATCTTCCTTCACAGGACTGCATTCAAAGTGTTCTCCCATGCATACGTGATCGGGTTATCCAGTGCCTCTGCTTCTCTTGTGCTATTCTTATCCTTCTTAAGCTCTTCTTATAAGGAGCAAGACTTTCGACGCTCTCTTCCTACCAAGTACTTATTAGCAAACATGTCATTCCTCATTGCACTGGTGGCTCTACTTGTGGCATTCTCATGTAACATCTATCTTCAAATCTATGGAGGAAAGAAGGCGGAGACAAAGGACATAATTCCGCTCGTTTGTGAGCTCACCCTCTTCCCGGCAGTGTGTTTAGTGGTGGTGCTCTACCGCGGTTCCTCATTAGGTATCGGATCTTTTCTCAAGCATGTTTGGCGTTAAATTGAAGGCTGTGGAAATAAATTTGATGAGAAGTTTGTAGAGAAGGAAACCAAAGCTCCTAAAATATAGTGCAGTGTTGCAATAAAATAAATAGATGAGGAAAGATGGTTGAATAGTGTTTGTATGCAAAACACTCACCAAATACACAACCTCTCAGGTGGGTTTATTTTCACATAATTTATTGACTAATATTTCCATGCAATATATAAGATAAAAATAATATTTCTACACAATATATAAAATGAAAATAATATTTCTACACAATATATAAGATAAAGATCTCACATTTTCATAAATAATATAAGAAAAAAAACTTGAAATACCACAGTCCGCAATAAGCCCCCAAAATATATATTCATATACTTTAACAAAGTAAATGTTTGCCTAAGAGCTACAATCCGTCTAGACTTATTTTACAATAAAAATAAAATAAAAGAGATTGTAAATAAATTTTCACCAACACCTCTACAGACTCATGATCATCTACTAATCTAAAAATATTTCTACCAAAAGTTAGTGAACATAAAACTCAGCAAATATACACATCTATAATCTAAAATTAGTATAAGAAATAAAAACGCGCGCACACACACACACCCACACACACACACACATATATATATATAATATAATACGTTAATATAATACGTTAATATAACATGTCTATCATATCCGTATCTATAATTCACATATATTAATAAATAACACATGATATGTATCTTTCAACTTATCAATTCTTTCTCTCATGCTCTCATAGAGGTATAGCCAAGAATTATCATTATTTGTTTACAGAGATATCCACCACATAATAAGATATGCTCACACATTGAGGAGCGACAGATATCTAGCAGTAATGTCGCTCGTATATACTTGTTGACGCTATATAATCAATTATTTATGGCCAACAGACTAAGGACAACAAACTAAGGATCTCAATCGTAAGCCCACACCCTCGTATCTATTATCATCCTCATTATTATCACATATAACAAAATTATCGCATTTAGCAGAAATTAAGAACATATAGCTCATAGACTCCTTGACTATGTGTCATCGAGTATTGCTGGATCTATATTCTTTTTTCTTTCTTTCTTTCAAAGCAAGTATTAAATGTTGGCTCTGCAAGAACTCTTTTCTGTAATTGCGATTGAGCTGACAACAATAGGATTTAATTCCGCATTTGTGAACTTGAACGTTAGAGCTCACCAGCCTAATGAATGCTGCTGCTATGTTTGATTCCAATTCGCATTTGCTAAAGATAATATAATATATGACTAAATAATGGAAAATAAGGGGAGAGAGAGAGAGAGAGAGAACATATAGCAAAGACTATTTAGAACATATAGGACGTTGCAGAGAAAGAAGTGTACCTCCTCCTGCTTAACTGTGACAAAAAAAAGAAAGAAAAAAACTATTCTTTGCTCAAATTGCAGGTAAAACCTTTGGCTTTGCCCTTGATGATCTTTGGAGTTGCTTTAGCTTTTGGATCATTGCAGGTTAACATTTTTGTGAAGCTGGGTGTCCCGGAATATGATCCCATTCTCGCGTACTCTGTATAAAACTAATGGCCCAAAGAGGAGAGGATACTTTCGAAATTAACTAACCTGTTGATCAATCACCACCTATATACGTATGAAAAATTGTAAATAGGTAGGTAGCCGGATTGGTTCATTGAGATTAAAGGTTTCATTGAGATTAATAGCCTCAGGTGTATACGAGTTCTAATACTGCCATGCTGTGACCAACACTAAGGTATAGATAACTGAACTAATTACATGAACAATGGAACCGGAGCAAAATAAATGCAGGAGAATATATAAAACATATAGGAAGTTGTTTTAGAACGTTGCAGAGAAAGAAGTGCATATATATCTCCTGCTTAATTGGGACGAAAAACTATTCTTTGCCCAAATTGGAGGTAAACTTTTATTGGATTTGCCTTGATGATCTTTGGGAGTTGCTTTGGCTTTTGGACCATTTCAGGTTCACATTTTTGTGCAGCTCGCTGTCCCCGAATTTGATCCCATCCTCTCCTACTCTGTATTGAACTAATGGGCCAAAGAGGAGAGGATGCTTTCGAAATTAACCAACCTGTATGTTTGTTGATCGTCAATCACGAGAGTATATATGTACGTATGCCCTAGCTTTAATTTGCCTTACGAACTTGTTATTAATTTATTCCTAAACCCAATAGGTCGAGAGAATCCAATGCATGTACGCTTTGTTCCTCCAATCACATGCAAACCCAAAAAGGAAAACAATTAAAGCAGCCAACTTTGTCGTCACCTTTAATTCCTCAAGCTAGCCTATAAATTAAACCTTATATTAAGCTAACATCAGTTGGATCATAAAATTCAATCAAGACATGGCAATGGTTCCAAATTATATGTACGTATCGTCTGACGATGATAATACCGACGAATTGCCTCACGATGGTTCGTTGCCCGACTTATATGGTAAGGTCGGCCATGGTTGGCCCTTTAATTTATGTAATTTTGCTATCTAATTAGCTCCTCTTAATCTTTTGTCAACTCTATGTGTCTCACTTGATTAATATTTAAGAGTTTAGAAAGAGGAAAGGAAATTGTTTTAGCATCTAATGACTAATGTGATCGCAATAGTATATTAATACTTTATTCTTTAATTCTTAATTTTTATGAGAAGTCTTGCGAACAATTATGAGATCATTATTGATAATTAATTAGTTTTGTAAAGTTTCGCATTTTTTATTTGTTTTGCGGACAAGTATTAAAAATTGTGGCTCCGCAGCAGACCATGATCCTATGCTAGGCTTATATGACCCGGACAAACCACGGCCGTCCATCTTCCCAACGATGTACAAGGGGAAATTCAAGGAAAAGTACAAAGAGATTGATGACGCTATACGCAACGATGATTGGACCTATCTCCAGAAGCTCCTATCAGAAAAGTTCATACCAAATGATGATGAGATGAATTTATCGGATGCGGTGAATTTATCAGATGACCCGCTGCTTAGCGTCGTGGTCGCCTACGACAAGAGCGATCTCGCACTGAGGCTGCTGGATGTGATGCCCGAAGGGAATCTGTGGGCTAAAAACATCTACGGTGATACGGCGCTGCACGTGGCTGCAGCGAAGGGAGACGTGAGGGTCGTGGAGGCACTTGTCACGAAATGGGAGGCGCTCATATGGTTGAAAAACAGTAAAAATGAGACTCCGCTGCACAAGGCGGCGCTCTACGGGCAGCGAGACGTCTTTTGGAAGCTGGTAGAAAATATCCAGAACATTATTCTACCCTTTTCTACCTCTTGGAGTTGATTTACCGATTTCCTGGTACAGTACGTAATTATCTCTTATTAAGATTGCATGAATTTTGGGCTACATCTGACTTACTGATTTCCTGGATTTGATGTTTCTACAGTCACATGGATTCGGCAGCTTGTTTTTAATGTATTGAAGCAATGTGAGTTTAAAATATGCTAACCTGTAGGAATTAGTACTTGTTCAAAAGAGTATTATTTATATATATCCTCTACTTGAAAATGCAAGTGGGAAGTTAATTTCTATATAAACTTGATATCCACAATTATAATCTAATATACTACTGTAGTTAATTTACAATTCTTATTTGTTATCCTACAGCATTCCCTAGCATTCAGAAACTCCAAGAGCAGAAACGGAAGCAGAGGCAAACTCGGCAACTGATTGCTTTATTAGCTAGAGAGTCTGATTATTGGAATTTTTATAACAGAGGAGGGAAACCTTTCAACAAAAAAAAATTTTACCCTTCGAACGGAATAGAATCAATAGAGGAGATTCTTTTGAAAAAATTAGTCAAGTGCTGCTGCCAGAAAAAGGATGCGACTGAAAATCACGCTCGATGGTCAGAGTCGCCTCTAATTATTGGTGCTAAAATGGGATTTGATGAATTCGTGGAGAAAATCTTAGACCTATTTCCAGAATCTACATCCAATTTAGATACAGAGGGAATGAATGTGCTTCAAGTGGCAATCAAATATGGCCACAAAAAGATCACGAAGCTTATACTATCAAAGATCTCTGGGAGTAATCCAACTATACCTTCTGGGTTGCTGTCCTATGTCCACCCGTCGACTGGAAATACCATCTTGCATTTTGCTGCAGAGAAAACTGTGAAAGATAGGAGCTTTCCCTTGCAGATGCAATATGAACTCCAATGGTTTGAGGTGAACTTACACAACTAATATCCCTTTTACTTCGACTATCTCTCTCTCTCTCTCTCTCTCTCTCTCTCTCTCTCTATATATATATATACTTCTTCACTAACTTTAATATGCCTAATCCAACCATTTTCCTAATTCAAGAGTTGGTGAGAAAAATCTTTTTTCTTAGGTTTGACTACATAAAAGAGAGGGACTTGGAAGATACATATCCACTATGTAATTATGTGGATGTATGTGACGTCCATAATAAATTTGTGCGCCATAAGTTAATCTATCTTCTATATCCTACCTAAATCTAGTACTTTCTCAATGCAATTTATAAATTAGTGCTTTATGATTTTACTTCTATAATAGAGATCCATGAGCTTAGAATATTTTAGAGCTATATTACTCTAAATTGTTTTAACGGATTACTGTAGAAGTTTTTTTTTTACACAACGGTATATATCAGTGTAAAGGTTTGCGAACCAAAAGGATTTGCTTTATGCTAGCTATACTAACCGAATAGAATAATTTAAGTTGAGAATCTTAGAGCAACTCGAACCGAGCTCCATTGCTAGCTTCAAATTTGGAGCTAGCAATAGTAGAGCTCTAAATTTGGAGTCCCACTAAAAAAATAGAGCCCGGCTCCATTTTGTTTTAAGCTTTTTAAAATTTTTAAATTTACCTAATAATTATTACATTCAATAATTTTAATTTTATTTGTATTTTTTATTAAATAATTTAGTTAGTTAAATTGAGTATATAATTAGTTTTTAATAAAAATAGTACCATTGGAAATGTTTGATTGGAACTTTAAAATGAGTCTAATATTAAATTATTTTTAGTTAATTTAAATTTAAATTTTTTATTATTTATAAAAATGAGTTTAATATTTTATTATTTATAAAATAAATATGTTTATTATTATTTAAAATCAATATGTCGTAGGAAAATATAAATATTAAATATTAAAATACATAATATATCAAACATGAAATAATTATATCAATATAGAGGAGATGGATACAGTCAAGGAAGAGGAGATGGCTACGGTATTGGGAGATAATTTACTAGACTATTAAATATCTATTATTTTTATTATAAAATATTAATTTTTGCTTATTTTATATAATATAATTTTGATATTTTTAGTTAATGATATGTAATGCTTATTTCAATGTTTATTTCATGTAATATAATTTCGATGCGTTTAATTAAAAATTAGTAATTTAAAATTACTTATGAAACTATTAAATATTAGTATTATTTTAAAGATCTCGATGAGAATTTTCTAACCATATATTTTTTATTAAAAAATAATAACACTGAAAGGACTTATTAACTAATTTAAAATAGCAATATTATTTTAATAAATATGGAGCCCGGTGTGTTGTAGTTGACTGGGCTCTTGGCTCCATATTGGAGCCATATTTAGAGCACGTAATGCTCTTAGCAAATGAAACCACATAAACAGATTTTCGTATCTCTCTGACTCTTGAGTAAGATTTAAAACTATGAAAAATTGAAAAATTATAGGGAAACTAGCTTACATATGATTGTATCAACTGTAGGAAATAAGAAATATGGTACCAAAAGATCTCTTGCACCACAGAAACAAAAACGAGCAGACTGCAGAAGAGCTCTTCACCGAGAACCACAAGGATATGGTAACAAGTAGCGAAGTGCAGCTAGTGGAAATGGGCAAGACATGCTCCGCTCTAGTAGTTGCTGTGGTATTTGCCTCTACTTTTTCCATTCCAGGTGATAAGGATGCGAACCAAAACCCAATCTTCTTCCACAGGACTGCATTCAAAGTGTTCTCCCATGCATACGTGATTGGGTTATCCAGTGCAGCTACTTCTTTTATGCTCTTCTTATCCTTCTTAAACTCTTCTAATTACAGAGAGCAAGACTTCCGACGCTTTCTTCCTATCAAGTATTTACTAGCTAACGTGTCCTTCCCCATTGCACTGGTGGCTCTATTTATTGCTTTCTCATGTAACATCTATCTTCAGATCTACGGAGGAAAGCCGACGGAGACGAAGTACATAATTCCGTTTATTTGTGATCTCGTCGTCTTCCCGTCAGTATGTTTACTAGTGCTGTTCTACCATCTTCCCTCAATTGAGATCGGATATTTTCTCCGGCATGTTTGGCGTTAAATTGGAAGCTAGTTGTGGGAATAAATTTGATCAGAAGCACATGGAGAAGGATGCAGAGCTCCGAAAATCTAGTGCAGGGTTGCAATAAAAAAGGGAAGATAAGTAGATGAAAAAAAGACGGTGGAAGAGTAGCGGTTGTCATTTTATTTTCCCATTTATACGTATGAAAAATTATAAAGGTTAATGTCGCAATTGGCAGAATATGTAGCTTTAATTTGCCTTGTGAACTTTTATTAATTTATTCTTTAAACCAATGAGTTGAGAGAATCTAATGCATGCACACTTTCTTCCTCCAATCACATGGAAACGCAAAGGAAAAGGAAGTCATCTTTAATTCCTCAAGCCTACAAAATTAACTAACGTTGCACTAACTAAACTGACACGAGTTGATACAAATCAAGCAAGATATTGCAACTCTTCCCGATCTTATGGCAGCAACGGATCCCAAAAATCCACACGGAGAAACTCCTGTAGATGTTGTTAAGAAAGATATACCATCAGAGTCTCACTTCCCGAAGATCTACAAGGAGAAATTCCTGAAAAAGTACAAAGAGATTGATGACGCGATACTTGCGGAGAAATTCGACTATCTCCAGAAGCTCGTATCAAAAAATGTCAGAGTACGGTCGACGAAGAATGAAGACGAGGAGGATGTGGTGAATTTATCAGATGACCCGCTGCTTAGCGTCATGATCGCCCACAAGAAGAGCGATCTCGCACTGAGGCTGGTGGAGGTGATGTCTGAAGATAATCATCTGAAGGCTAAAAATATCTACGGTGATACGGCGCTGCACGTGGCTGCAGCAAATGGAGACGTGAGGGTGGTGGAGGCGCTCGTGAACAAATACAATGAGCTCATGAAGATAAAAAAACCAGAACAATGAGACTCCGCTGCACAAGGCGGCGTTCTACGGGGAGCGAGGCGTATTCTGGAAGCTGGTGGAGCTCCGAGGCGTTGATAATCATGATATACTACAACAAAGGAGTAAGGATGGCTCCACCATGCTGCACTGTGCAGTTATGGGAAATGCTCCTGGTATAATTAATTTATTTTATATATATATATATATATGTATCCAATTTTACATCTTACATAACTAGGAGATGTATTTGCAGATCTTGCAATGGAGATAGCACGGGAATATGAAGATCTGATGACTACTCGCAATACAAATGGCGTCACGCCATTGCAGCTCTTGGTCACCATTCCTGAGGCCTTCAGAAGCAAACTGCAACTTGGACCCATGGATTCCTTCATCTATAATTTATGCAGTTTCTTGATCAATTAGCCCGCTGCACTTTTATACCTAGCTATCATCATAGGGATCGAATAGCATGCAGATCCCAGTCGCATGTCTTGGTGTACTTTTGACAAGAATTTATCTTCAAAAACCAACTCCACACACACACACACACAAAAGCTTTCAACGAGAAATATTGTGTTAATTTAAAGAACGTGCGTAGTGCTTTATATTTAATATTATAAGTTTTTGAAAGGTTTGTCAAGAAGCAAAAACATCCTAAATAAGTAGGTATATTTCTATACTTGTTTTTAAAAATCAACTCTATGGGAAGATATTATGGGTTGCATACACATTTCAAACAAACGCTCATAATATATATATACATACACACACATGCTTATTTTATTATTTCAGGTATTCCGTTGGAAAAGGAGAAACTTGATGATATAACTAATAGTGATGGAAATGAGTTAGAGATATCAACGGTAATGTATTATTTAATCTTTTTATATGAGAATTCATGCTTTAGGCAGTATTAGATTAAATGGATCGAATGTGGAGTCTTTTTTTCCTATATATGTTTTTCTCTTTTTTTCTTACAATATTAACCATGTGATCTATCTAATAATAAAGATGGAGTTAAATGTTCTTTGTTTCAACAATAGTGACATAATGATTTTGACTGCAATTGTAGGATGAAGAGAAGCAGTCTTTGATAACACTTGGTGGAAAATTTCCAGAACATTGTTCTACCCTTTGCGACCTCCTAGAGTTGATTTATCGATTTCCTGGTACACTACGTAATTATCCCTTATTAAGATTGCATGATTTTTGGGCTACATCTGACTTACTGATTTCCTGGATTTGATGTTTCTACAGTCGCATGGATTCGACAGTTTGTTTTCAATATATTGAAGCAATGCGAGTTTTAAATATGCTAACATGTAGGAATTAATACTTGTTCAGAAGAGTATTATTTATATATATCCTCTACTTGAAAATGCAGACGCGTTTTATTATGATCTTATTTCTCTATATAACCAGAGATTAATTTCTATATAAACTTGATATCCATATTTATAATCTGATATACTACTGTAGTTAATTTACAATTCTTATTTGTTATTCTACAGTATTCCGTTGCGTTCGAGAACTCCAAAAGCAGAAACAGAACCATATGCAAACCAAGAAATTGATTGCTTTATTGGCTAGCAAGCCTAAATATTGGGACTTTTTTAACGGAGGAAGGGATCCTAAAGTGTCAAAAGAAGAAAATCCACAGCCTGAAGAATCTGAGAAGAAGAAAGAACTTATTATAGAAGTGAATTGCTACTGCCAGAAAAAGGATGACCACGACGATGAGATAGTTCAATGGAATGATTCACCTCTAATTCTTGGTGCTAAATTGGGACTTGATGACTTTGTGGAGCAAATCTTAACAAACTTTTCGCAATCTGCATACAATTTAGATTCGGATAAAAGGAACGTCCTTCAAGTGGCAATCAAGTATGGCCACCAAAAGATAGTGAAGTATATAAAATCAGAAACCTCAGGGAAGAATGCAAAATTACCTTCTTGGCTGCTATCCTACGTCCAACCGGAGACTGAAAATACCATCTTACATTTTGCTGCAGAGAAAATTGTGAAAGATGAGGGCTTTGCCTTGCAAATGAAATATGAACTCGAATTTTTTGAGGTGAACATACACAACTCATATCTCTTTACTTTGTCAAAAAGGTAGACCGACTTGTTAGATAGATATATGTAAAACTTGGGGCTAAGAATCAGTCAAATTTGTTAAGTACTTAAACTCAAACAGAGTTTTATGCAACTCCATCATGAGCATTAATGCATTAACATACCAAGTTAGTATTTGCACTCTTATGTTTTCAAAATTACTTGTAAAATAATAGATATATTAAAAAATAGTTCCTTTGTTATCTAGGTTTTTTTTTTTTTTTTTTTGCTTTATATTTATTTTAGAATTTAGTATTCATAGATGTTTCATGAATATATAAAAAAACATATAATTGAGTTTTCATACCGAAAATCCAAGGAGAGCTGAGTCGATTCTTATGCTTGACTTCACTCGTTTATATTTCGAGTTGAATTGAGATTTCGAGTTTTTGTTCATTGCAATTTTATAGATTTGGTGTTTTATGGTCTCATTTCTACAATAGAGATCCACGCGTTTGCTATATTACTCTGATTCTCCAGAGACAGATTTAGTATTTCTGTGACTCTTTTATTTCTGATAAGAATTATATGAATTAAAGCTACAAAAAATTATGGGGAAACTTACATATGGTTGTATCCAAGTGCAGCTAGTAGAGGAGATTGTACCAAAAGACCTCAGGTACAGCCGAAACAAAAGCGAAAAGACTGCGCAAGAGCTCTTCCCCGATAACCACAAGGATATGGTAAAAGATGGCAAAAATCAGCTAATGGAATTGGGGAAGATATGCTCCAGCCTCGTAGCAGTTGTGGTATTTGCCTCTAGTTTCTCCATTCCAGGTGATAAGGATGCAAACCAAGATCCAATCTTTCTCAATAGGACTGCATTCAAAGTGTTCTCTCATGCATACGCGATTGGGTTATCCAGTGCCTCTACTTCTCTTGTGCTATTCTTATCCTTCTTAAGTTCGTCTTACAAGGAGAAAGACTTCCGACGCGCTCTTCCTACTAAGTACGTCTTAGCTAACATGTCATTCCTCGTTACATTTGTGGCTCTACTTGTGGCCTTCTCATGCAACATCTATCTTCAAATCTATGGAGGAAAGAGGGCAAAGAGGCAGGATATAATTCCGTTTGTTTGTGAGCTCACCGTCTTTCCGACGGTGTGTTTACTGCTGCTGCTCTACCGTGGTTCCTCAATAGGGGTCGGATCTATTCTCCAGCTTGGTTGGCGTTAAATTGAAAGGTGCGGAAATAAATTTGATCGGAAGCAGAGCCAGTGCACCGTTGCGTTATAATAAGGAAGATGAGTCGATGAAGAACGATGGTGAAATAGTGTTTGTCGTGAGATAATAAGGAAGATGAGTCGATGATGTTTCTATCTCCGGATTTCTTTTCGTTCAAATATTACAAACTTATAGCTTCTTTTAGTTTGGTGTTTTCGAGCTTAAAATGGTGGTGTTGTCAAAGAGAGTAAATGCGCTATCATTTAATTTGTGGAGCTTGACTCTTTTTACACTCAGAATTTGCAGCACTACAATCACATAATATAAGTTTATATGTCATGGACTACAGACTGTAGATAGAGCCAAGTCTCGGTAGCCGGAAATACTGAGATTTTATAGCACAATAACAAAGCTCATTTTTAAACTTTCCACTACTCATATTTCTTGTACATAAGCTTAGGAAATAGACAACTACTAGGATAACGGTATAGGAAAAGAAAGATTTTGATGTTGGACAAAGAGAGAACATCGCGAAACAGTTGCAACTAGAATCACACACTAACGAGATTGATTTACCACAATGGCGACCGACCTTCATTGCTCCCCCCCTCGAGATATTATTGCAGTAGTTGTGTTTAAGTAAATGACACAATGAAACACGTTCACTGGTATCTAAAGCAGGATCAACAACTACAGCCGCCAGATTGTGTCTGTGACTGGGATGAATTTGCATTTGTAGCCTTCAAGTTCACATCAACCATGTCTTCTTGCTTTGTGGAAGAAAGGGTCTCCATTCCGGGCAATGCAGCAGCAATCTTTCGGAATAGTGCCTGCAGAGACCTGGGCAGTTAGTAATTGTCTTCAGGGAAATAGATGCAGTAAGAGATCCAGAACAATAGATGGCTATAATCAAGTTCTCTGATACTGAAAGAACTGAGAATCTGAGAGGAGAAAGGGAAAGGAAATAAATGGAAGGTGAAATGCACCTTTATATTAAAACCGGCTTTGGCACTAGTTTCAATGAACATGACACCAAGGTCTTGTGCTTTCGCTTCTCCTTCCTCTATTGAGACTTGCCTGTCACATCAAAGTGATCAAACACAAAGTAAGTCATAATCTCATAAGCACTAAACAAGGAGTAAATTCAACGCTACAACAGACAAAGAAAGAGCTAAAAGAAGATCATGAGGAACTCATAATCTAGATGCAGGTAACTCAGCAGATCAAGATGTGACTTGAATTGAAGCAGACTTGTATCATTATGGATGGCATCAAGCAGAAAAATCTCAAAACTAGAAATTGTAAAGCATGCATTTTTTTGTTCTTAAGTTGATCGTCACTTAAATGATTTAGCAGAAAATTGAATTGATTTAAGAAACTAAGAATCATGCATCTGTTTGTGAATGGGTGTGCACACATACATTTACACATTTGCACATGCATGAATGGTGTATCTCTACTTCCAAATGATTGTAGTCTTTCTCAACTAATTGTACAAGATATGACCATCACATCATTACTTAATCAGACATCAAACTCTCATGGTTTCAAAAACAAAGAACAATAAATCTAACATATTTATATGGAAAATAAGCAAAAGAAAATAACTGTTAGAAAGTCACAATTGATAACCTCTTGTCAACCAGGTCAGTTTTGTTTCCAACAAGGACAATGATAACATCACTTCCCCTCTCTGTGCGGACTTCTTCAATCCACTTGGAAGTGTTCAAGAAGGATTGTCGGCCTGCACCAAGAGGAAAAATGGGAACAAAGTGATCAACTAAAAGCTCATGTGTTATAAAGGAAGATATGAAGTTAAATGTCAACAAACTTTAATATCAGCATCAAATTTCTTATACGATTCACAAAGCATTTCTAATCAGATAAAACAATGAAAACTGCAAAACTGATACTAAAATCTTCTGAAGGTTACAAATGCAATTCGATCTCTAAGATAGATAAATGCTTGTCACTTTGAATATATAGTTTACTTGCAACATCATATACAATGACAGCAACAGAGGAGTCCCGAATGTAGCTTGGAATTAGGCTCCTAAATCTCTCTTGCCCAGCTGTGTCCCTATAGATGATAAAGAGTAAGAAAAAGAAGTCATTTCAAAGGATATTAGAAGTACAAAGATGAGACATTGTGCAGTCAAAGTATTAATTTAAGGAGCAGAGCACCTACTAATTCTATCTGTTAATTCATTGTTATCATTTATGTCATAACTTTTTAATATATCAACACTGACTGGAAGTTGGTATTAGGTTTTCTAGCTGCCTAATATTAAACTATAAGAAGGCTTTGGATTCATACGAGAGTATAAGATTGAATTTCTAGGAACAAGGGACTAAATATTGGCTATAAATAACTTGACATGGTGATACATTAGCATAGCAACTTTTATTGCTGAAGGAAATAGAAATGATAAGACATGCAAGCATTATAACAATCAAAGACTAGGAAGGCTGTCAGACTGGAAACTGAGTCAACTGCCATCAAAACTTGACACCAAAGGCTAGAAATTATTTTCCCCTTGTATAAACTAGACTATTAAGGCCTATTTTATTTGTTGCATAGGTTTACAGGAATGTGGGTTGCTGAAGAGATAGAAGGTGATGAATCCTGGACAAAAAGGGTGCCAGATATGCTTCTTAGCATGTCTTATATTTTGTACGGGTGTTGCACATAGATAGTTTTGACTTTTGGTCTATGACTCTGGATTGGTGTAACTTTCTGAATGATTGTACCAGAGGTGATGTATATTGGACAGAAAATAAATGTAGCCCGAGAGTTGTTTTGTAAAATGGGAGTTTCACAAACAAAATTGGGTGACCTAATCACATTTTATCAACAACAAAAAAAAAACAATGATCTTACCAAAGTTGCAGTCTTACAGTCCTATCTTCAAGATACATAGTCTTTGAAAGAAAATCAATGCCAATTGTAGCCTGTAATAGAAAATAAGAGTGGCAAAAAAAGGCGCTGGTGAATAAATGAAATTTGCTTCCGTGTGTTGTAGTTCTTTAGACAAACATTGAATCAGCAAAAAAAAAACTGAAGGGATTATAAAAAACAGAATGATCAGCATTGCTAGTTAAAAATAACTGAATCCACAGTTGAAAGTTGAAATAGACTACTTCCTAATTAAAGAAATGCATGAATGGCATTTCTTTAATAAGAGGGAATGTTATCAACCTTAATCTACATGTTATGAAATGTTACAGTTTCCATCATTACTATCTCAAAGAGCAAATGCAAGAAACAACTATTCAAAGAACTCATGGAAGATTTTAGACTTTTAGTCAGTACACAGAACACATGTTCCACAAAAGAAGGGATTGTGCTTCCTTCAGTTTTACTTGAACATCCTAGAAAATCATTTAATTTTGTGGCCTATCATCATGAAATCGTCTTGAATTCCCAAAATTCAACAAATTCCATTAAGTTTTTCTTTTATAATTATTGGCACGTGAAAATTTTAATTTCTCTTTAAGTATTGGTGCGTGAAACAAAGAAAAGTTGTCCATAATGCCAAATGAATGGAAATGGTCGAGAGGGGTACATCCCTTCTAAAAAAAAAGTCGAACTAATGTCTCACAAGGCAACCTAATGTACGAACATCAACAAAGAGTCTTTATATCTCTCAACAAGCAGCCTGAATGTTTCTTTTCCTAATGCAAAATCAGATCCGACCACAAATGGAGGATTTGCCCTACATTAAATCAACATGCAAAAGAAACAGGAAGACAGCAGCACCTTAGATTCGAAGTCCAACAAAATTATGTATGCAGTATGCTAGCCCTGGTCTTTCTAATAACAGAAAAGGCACTCAAATGTAAGGTAACGCGCGGCTACATCTCATGTCGACATATGCTTATACTAAAGAATCAAACTAAAGAAAGCTTTCTAAAACCATCAGAGCGCCAATGAACACTCCAAATCCAATATAAGTTTTCAGTAACCTGGCCAAGAATCAATCAGATCTATCTCTTACACCAAAAGTTCACACGGCAGAGCAAGAGGTAGAAGAAATTGAAGTGAAAGAACGATTCGAAACCGTTAACTTGGGATCGAAGGATGAGATGGGATCCGCACCTGGTAGGTGTTGTCGAACTTGTCGTACATGAATCTGGTGATGATGCTCGTCTTCCCCACCGACTGATCCCCCAAGAACACTAACTTGTACTTCGCCAAAGCCGATACCGGCGCCATCGAGATCGATCTTTCGATGCCTTAATCGAGCAACAAAGGAAAGAGACAGAGAGAGAGAGAGAGAGGAGAGACGAAGAAACCAACGCCAAGTCGAAGGGGAGAGAGAGAGGGAGAGAGAGAGATGTGGGGTTACACGCAAGAAATCATTAGTAGTAGTGACGAAAAATAGGGCGTAAGAGAGTCAAATGAAGTAGGAAAGTAGTCCACTCAAATTAGTAGGAGATCGGAGGAAAATTAATGTAGTTGCGACTTAGAAGCCACGTGGCATCACAATATGTAATAAAGGCACAAACTATATACCGATATTTGAATAGACATTAGAGGCATTATTATCGGAAAATTATTTAATCTCGAGAACAACATCAAGTAAAAGGAATTTTCTTATATATATATATATATATATTGATCGACTGTCATTACATAGTGAATAAATCTCTCTCATAGAATGGCGAAAACATGTAAAATAGCTGATAATTTTCCATAATATTACACTCTGAGATCAACCACCTTTCAGGGAAAAATTAGTCAACACTTGAAAGGGGCAAAAATGAAGCTGCTACAAAAGGCAAGTCGCTAGATTCAGGCTTCTTCAGCTCGGGCAAGTCGCCGCTTCTTGTCGGCTAAACCTGGTGGAGCATTTAAGCAAGTTATATCTGTGTGATAGTTGAAGGGTTTCTAGTCGCATGCATATATGGTTAGTTGCAGAGAACTTGCCTTCCTAAATGAGATAATTCCAGTTCTTCCAGAAGCAAGTCTTGCAGTTGTCTCGAATCTTTTTCAGAGTCACTGAACGAGCCATTGAATATATGATCAGATATTTCATAGCAAGACAAGATTGAAATCAGAAGATTAGAAGGAAAAGGAAAAAAAATGAAGATAAATGCACCTTTGGCCAAGAAGAAGCTTATGATGAATCACAGAGTCTGCGCCAACATAAGTAACAACAAGACTGCCAGCATCTGGATGAGGCCAACTGCGAGATGTAGGAAATCTAAGCACAAAAGTTCCTGGTTTTTTCAGTCCATTAGGACCTTCAAGTGCCTTCTCTGCTTCCTCCCTAGTAATTAATCCCTCCAGCCATTTGGGAGATGTAGATACCCACAAAGTATTTATTTGATCTTTCGACAAAGAAAGAGCAACTGGGTATAACCAATACCACAACCTGTCAAATTCTTCACGTCCCAACTCGTCACCACACCCAGCAATTTTACGCAAAACTTCCAGGTCCTGGATCAAATCATGATGCAAAGGATTTAGTTTTTTTTTTCTTTTTGATTGAGAAAGCAAGACAGACCACATTAGCTGAAACTGCCAGAAAGGGAAGTGGTACAACCTGTCCAGACAAACCCCTAGTTGCAGAATGGGCGATGCACATGAAATTCCTAATGATTTCAGGTATGGCATATGTCCAAAGAACACGGTTATTATTCCGAGAAATTGCACTCCAAATATTAGCACCCTTTTGGAGCAACTGCTTCGATATGAGAATTTGGTTGCTGAAAGATTAAAAAAATCAGCATAAACTAAAATTATTTATGTTACAGATTTAAAACATAAGAAGGCATCTCTATGGTGATTACCGGTGGTGAGAACATCCACTGTACAATCCAACCTGCTCTGCAAAATTAGCCATGTCTTCATCGCTAGCAGAGGCGGCAGTCTGTTTGAGTAACATTGACCTCTCATATGTGCCGTCTAAACAGTATCTGAATATGATAGCATCTGAAATGGGATTCGTACCATCTCCAGACCATCTGGATTCAGAATTTTTAGCATCAGTGCTTTCAGAATCAGATGGTGCACTGTTTGTTCCTTCAGCATTGGTGGATTTTACTTCTGAACACATCTTAAATGCTTTCCCATCCTAAGGTTAATATCCAAGATCACCAAGTAAGTAACATCAAGAAAAAATCACACGCACACACACATTCACCGCATTTGTCTGACAATCCTGGAGATGGCTAAAATTACTAGCTGGCAATGTGCTGTAATAGCACTGGTCAGTTACCTGCACTGGGATTCCATTAGCATCAACTGCCATTTGTGATCCATTATGGTCTAGCTTATAAAGCTTGGACGGTATTTGGAAGTGTCCAAGTCTACTAATATCACGAATAATTCCAGATCCATCATTGACACTAGGTGACTGTCTCTCATCAAGAACCAACGCTGTGGAAGAAAATCTTTTCCCATGCCCAGATTGCCGGCTATTTCGGTTCCTTGAGATACAGCGTATTGGATTGGAGTATGCTTCAAGAAAAGGATATCTTTGATCATGCAGTGCATGAAAGCAAACATGAAACAGCCGGTTGTCAGATTTGGAGGAGAGCTGGAACAACCAGAGAGCAATATCATCTCAAAGATCAAGAGTAAAGGAAAAAAAAAGAAAAAGAAAAGAGAGACAGCCTAATCCTGAAAGTCCACAGAGAAAACATGGAATGGCAATGCACCAAGGGAGGCAGTTACATATATATATATATAAAGCATTCACATTGCTGGCTAAAATTTCTTAGGTAAAGCTTTCATTATTGTAATATGCAAAGCAAATCTCCGTTTAAATCAATAGGCCAACTACCTGAGACATTTTAAGTTTGAATGTTGCACGGCCACGAAGAAGTGAAACAGGCTTATCTGGAGAGGGATATTCAAGTCCATCACAACTTGTCAGTAGTGGGGCTTCTTCATCGTCTCTTGATTTTTCAACAGGAGTTCCACTGTCTGCATACACAAGTGAAGCAACAATCTGCAATGGCACAAATATCATCAGGAAGAAGTGGGAAATTTGTTAAAACATCTGTTTTACATTAAAGATGGAGGATAGAAACTGACCCTGATCTCCTTGTGCACCAATTTACTAAAAGCATCAAATAAGACTACTTCAAGGGAAAAGTTTCTGCGACAGGACGCCTGCGTTTAGCCAAACTTGGTTACAAACATGATCTAGAAAGTAGGCCAGAATTTTGAGTAACTGTGCTCATGCTACAGATTTGATTGTTTGTACAAGTTCTCAGATAGGTATTGCTACAGATATTTAATAATTAGCTTTCTTCTGCTAGAAGGTTGCTATGGTGACACAGTCAAATAGTAGAACTTATAAAATATTTCTAATTGATGACAGATGATCAGTTGATACTGTAGAAAGTTTGGGACTCCAAGCCTTCAGAGAAGACCATATAACCAAATATTGATACTTCAACAAAATGATTTCTTCAGCCATCCTATGGTAGCAGCATTTAATTGCCAAAAAGCATGGCATAAACATAAGGTATTTCATTCATCAAATCTTACAAAATACTGTAGTTCCTTAGTGTGCTAATGAGTACTTAAGAACCCAGTAGCATATACTGCTAAAACAATTCATTACAAAAGCTGCAGATTGTTGATGAATGGAAATTTCAGACCTTTCCACCCACAATGCTCCAAACACCATCACCACCCTCTTCTACTCCATCAGAGAGACATGAGTTGTCAAGAGATAGCTTTACTGGAGGATTCTGATACCCAAGCAAAAGAATTTGTAATGGACAAGTAAAGGTGTAGTTACATGTTGTCAAAAACTAATATACAGAGATTGTAACAATTTGGCTAACCTTTCCATATTGATGCTTATTTGCTTCTGATATATGTAGAACTTCAATATTGTAGGCATAACCCTCAAGGTTCCCATCATTACCAACTAAGGTTATTTTCATCAAATCTTCCTGGAAGTTATGCTGGCTGGATAAGAAGGATAGATGCTTCTCAGCAACAAGATTTCCATCAATGTTAAACCTCATATAATTTGCAGCTACCTGATATCAGCATATCCATTATCAACTAGCTTTCATACATAATCTGTATGTGTAGAGAAAAGGCTCATGTAATTTAAGCAGAGTAAATGATTTAGTCTCAAAAGAGAAGGCAAACAAGGAAAGAAAGGAATAATTGAATAGAAACATGAAATGGGGACAGAAAAATATGCAAGGTTTAAGATACTTAAAAACTGCACTTGTGTCTTGATCCTTGTTCGAGGATATAAGGAAGAAAATCATAAATGCACTGGTAATAGAAGAACTTCTACATAGATTCTAGATGTGGATTTATGACAAGTATGAATAGTGCAATACTTCAAAACCTACACTATTTGAAAATCGGATATCAAAGTTGGAATCTAAAGGACCCAATTTAAATGATGCCCAGTCCTCACAACATTTAATGTACCGCTAACTAGTTGACAACTAAGAAAAGCATTAATATCTCATTCTACACAAGGTACTATTTTAAAGACTCAGAGGTAGTATCCAACATATTTTTCTACATATACAAGGTTAGGATCAACGTGAGTATGTGACAATAGTGTGCCTTAACTGGCTACATACCTCACATCCAATATGAACCCATTTCTCCCGTGAGCATTCAATTGCTGCAGATACATGTGGCATGTTAGTCCATGAAAAGGAGCTTCCAGACGTAGGAGCTTCTTTATGCAAGTTCATCAAAGGGAAGAGTATTAGCTTGTTCTGCTCACTCAGAGCAAGAAAGGGAACATCATCTTGAATTTCCACTGTAACCTGCATTATTAAGAAAAGTTAATTATATGTTTCATCCATCTCACCGTTAAAGAATAAATCCCCTCTTAGGGATGAATGACATATTACTACCAGGCATTACCATTAAAAACACAACTTTAAATAAAGATGTACCAATCTGTTACATAACTCATTTGTAAGATCCTGTGCTATTGTTAGATCATCAGTCCAGATTGATATAATTTTAAATGCTGTCATCATCAACAAGGTAATCAATAAATTTACATAGAGCCTCTACCAAAATCATGAAATGAGGCTGTACAAGAAGGTTAATATAAGGAGCGCATTTAGATCCAAAGTCCAAACATAATAAATCTTAAATAAGAAGCCTAGTATTACTTGTAACTTCTAAGTAACCTAAAATCTGGCAAATTGTTGCTATGAAGGCCTTGTAATTTATACAGCGATTAGAATTGTAAAATCCTGCTACATTGATACTTGTTAATCCGAATAAGAAACGAATATTGTGATATATCAACATATATATGTTCATGGATTCAGAAAAAGTGGAACGCAAAACAAAAGGGGGAAAAATTAAGAACAGTCTGTACAGAGATATTTCAACCAGGACAGCAACAAGTGATAGGACACGAAATTGGTAACCCAAAATAAAAACCAAAGAAAGAACAACCTTTCTATCAGCAAAAATTTCGATTCTCGCAGGGCTAGTAACCCCGCATGTGGGTTCTACTCAAATCAGCAAGCAGAACAAGAAATAACGCATGGGAGGGCAGAACACGAGAGAAAAGGAATAAATCTTCACCTGACGAAGGATCACGGAACAAGGGCGGGCAGAACTCGAGAGATAAATCCAAAAAGAAATAAAGAAGCCGTCTTTTCCCTCTTCTTGGTCTTCTCCTCCTCCTTCGATTTCTCGATCGAAGCTTATTCGTAAATCCCTAATCTTGGAGTAGTCCTCCTCGCGGAATTCCTCGTCCGCCATGGATGGCCGCAGCTCGAAGCTTTTGGAAGTTGGGGTTTTGGGGCAAGAGAGGGTAGAGAGAGAAGGGAACGGAACCCTTTTCTTTTCGCTTTCAATAATTTAGTTATTTTTCTCATCGGGCGTTAGTTAACGGTCTCTCCGCTGTCCCCGAGTCCACTTGGGAGTTCGGTATTGAGCTACCGGAGCGGCTTATCGATCTCGGCCGTCCGTCAGATCATATCTAATATTGATTTGGTTAATCTAACGTTTAAACAAACACTTTTTCTTAAGTTATGTACAAAATCTTATCTCAGATAGATGGTGTGATAAAGTTATACATATTTTCTAAATAAATTTTAGTATAATTAATATACTTATTTATAATTAGTAATTAAATATAAATTTTTATATAAATATATTTAAAATAATTATTATATTTTATAATTAAATAATAAAATGTAAGTAAAATTATCGATATATCAACTTTATATTTAAAAAGTGTACATAAAGTTATCTACCTAATTTATTTTAAAATATATATATATAAATATTAAATTAGTAGATCTCTAATATATAATTATTAAAAAGTATATGCTCAAATATGAAATTAGACCTTTTTTTTTTCTTACGAGTTTTTTACTTATATACACTTTAAAATTTTCTTATTTACTTGTATATCCTTTAAAATTGATATTTGAAAGTATGCTTTTCAAAATATATATTATTGCATAGATACTTGATTACTTTTTTAAGTTAAGTCTTAATAATTTTATCAAAAAAAAGTACCTTCAACTAAAAAAAATATAAGAAAAACTAGAATAAGGATAATTATATTTTTTTATGTCTATGTTTAAATTTTAATGGTCAGTTAACTCTAAGAATATCTATAAAAAAAAGTAAAGGTTTTAAAAAATATATATGATAGGGGCATACAAGTAAATATGATATTTTTTAAGGGTCCCTTTTTTATTTCATTATTTGCAATCATATGATACACCAAAATGAGATCCTCTTTTGATTTGCAGTGTCTTGCGGAGGCGCCAAAACCAACGATATCAATCACGGCGGTGATTTAATCGGACGGCCAGGAAAAGCATCACGGCTGTTGCCTCCCTAAAGAGTATAAATACAACCCTCCCGCTCTCTCGCTCTCGCTCTCGCGCTCTCTCTCTGTGGACTTGGGTGAGAATTCAGATCTTGAATCGAGTAGTTCAGATGTATTCTTCAACTCGTATGCGCTCGGATTTCGAATCCGTAACTGTTTTCCAGTCCTTCCTGGGTCGAGTAAGAAATGACTTGCATCGATCTTGATAGGTGTTGTTCTCGTTTAAGATTTGGCGCGATCGGTTTCTTGATGGCAAATTGTGAGATTTTCTCGATTTAGATTTGACATTTTGCGATCTTGATTTGTGACTAGTGCTTCGTTGATCCGGTGTGTCCAGTGTCATCCATTACTTTTAGGGTTGCGTTTCCAAGAATAGGGTTTCTCCTGATATTGGTTGCCCTCTGCTTTTCCCGTTATCACCGACTTGCCGTGGAGATTGAAGAATTTCTCTTGGTTGCTTCTTTTCGGATAATAAATTATGTGAGAAAGTTTGTACAGTATCGACTTACATTTGAGGACGAGGGTTTTATGTTCAGACACCGGTTCTTGTAATCATAATGTCAGGATTATCTTGGTACATATGAGAGGAAAAGTTTGCAAATCTGAAGTTAATTTAGCAAGTTAAACGCTAGACTTTGGATAATTTCTTATACATTCTTTTACTTTTAGTGTGGTGGCATCTTTTTGCCACCACACTAATATAAACTGTTGTTTTTTTTTAACTTGAATGCATAATATAGACAGCTGTGGTAGAAGTGACTATATACACATTCTAATTCTCAATATTTTTATGATAAGAGTTATGAGCTGCAAGATTTTCTATTTACAACAGTTGCCTTCTTCTGTCTTTTCTCAGCTGTTTTAGAAAAAGGAAAAGGAAAGTATTTTTTTCTTTTTAAAAATTGAAAGTGAATTATAGAAATTAGAGTACTATATCAGACTTGTGAGAAGTTTGCTGTTATATATATATATGTTGAGTTTATGGATGTACTTAGGTAGTTTTAATTGATGCATGGATAAAATTCATTGGGAATTATAATAGTTAGTATGTTACATAGCAGTTGTAAGAAGTTCACTATATTTGTTGTACTTTTGGAGGACATATATGAATACGCCATTAACTATGCACGAAATGAGGTTCAAAATTGTAGTATATGAATATGCAATTACTATTTCTGTTGTATTTGCAGAGTGAATGTACAAAAAAATATTCATGTAATGAGGTTACGAATGACACATCAGTATTATCAGTGAAATTTAACAATGTTCTCATTTTTTGTCATGTACCTTTCTGTTTTATATGCTATTATTTATTTGTAATTTAAGGTTCTCACTTACTAGTTTAAGTTTTACACTGGAGATTGCATAAAGGTAGCTATTTATGTATATTAGGTGAAATATTCTAGTTGGTATGTTCTAAGGGGTTGGATCAGAGTAGAAGTAGTGGATTCCATAATCTTTATTGTACCTTTTCTTTGAAATCTTCATTATAAAACCGGTGCTTGCAGATAACATGCTCAAATTGATTTAGATACACTAGATGAAAGGAAAATAGTTGGACTATTATTCATTCTATGACAAGCCCAAAGTGACAGATATGATCAATTTTCATAAATAAGTACAGTAGTTAGTTTTCACTGTTCACAAATATAATTAGGGCAATTAGCTGATCTTTCTCCCTTATGTTACCACTGCATAGAAGTGTTTTATTATTCAAAATGAAAAGATTGTTATCAGTTATTTGGTGGTAATGTGATTATGGTTTAAAATGCTAGGCAGACTTAGACTCAGACTCTTACAAGGACCGGTGTTTGGTGACCAACATCTTGATTTTTCAAGATTTCAAGGAAAATGATTTCCTCTGAGATGGAGGAGCCCAGAAGTAAGATATTTTTTTCTTTTTAATCCAATTTTTGTCAGTCTTTATTTATGCCGCGTGTTTAGAGATGGTAGATGATTGTTTCAGCATTCTTCTTTATAGCTATCATCACAGAGCAATATTTTTATACTACTGTTAGAAAAAAATTTAAGAGCGTTTGCATCTTCTGCATTGTGTTATTTTAAGCATAATGTTTCTGGGGTCTGTTCCTGCCACACCAATATCTATCTTGTCAAAGTTCATTTTTTTATATGTCGAAAATTCAGTGTTCATCTATCATTTTTCTGTTGCATTTGGATACAAAAATTCTGTTACAATCTCTTAACATATTTTTACACCTGTATTGGCCCAGGAGTTGAAAGAGAGATTGGACTTGGATTGATTGTATTTGGGATACTGTTCTCGTTGGTTGCATCGTTGTTCTTCTTCCAACGGAATGTTTTAGCATTTGGCAACGTACTGCTGTTTTCCGTTTAAATTTATCGATCATACATACATACATATACATATATATATTATTACCACCATATGATGGCCCTAACATATCTGTCGTTTGTGAAACTTGTCAGATTATCTTTGTCGTAGGGGTGATATTAATGATTGGACGAGAATCAGTCATGCGGTTCTTTGTAAAGCCAAAGAATTACAAGGTTTGTTATCATATTAGTTGAGCTAGTTTTCTTCTTTTTATTTTTTTTTTATTTTTTTTTTATTTTTAAGAGCTAGTGGTTTCTCGCAATGCCCGTTGTCTTATTTCTCCACCTGCCATTTGATAGGGTGCTGTCTTGCTTGGTGTTGGTTTCCTTACTGTCCTGATGGGATGGCTTGTTACTGGAATAATTTTGGAGGCTTCTGGGTTACTTGCTTTGCTCAGGTATGGATTGTTTTTTTCAGAAAAAGAAACAATAACTTTTTGGATGGTTTAGGATGCAGAAAAGAGTCGATTCCGGGCTCACATTCTGAACTTTGAAGGCTTAAATATGTGTACCAGTGCTGGTAGGATTTTTGGACTTCGGGAGAGGTGGTGTGATTTGCTCCACTAGGAACAGAAAGTAGACATGGGTACTTGATGGGATTATTAAAAGGATACAAGAAGAGATCTGGTTTCATGATCGAAAGTTTCATCATCTGTTTAATTCTCGCCCAAAGCACATATGGGAACTATTTTGTTGCCCAAGCACTCTGGATTCCTCTCCTCCCATAAGAGAGAGAATCCCACCGAAGATAATAATCCTAATAGAATGAGGTAGACATTTTGTGCAGGTGGACTATAGGCTCTCAAATTTGTCCTGTTTGTGGAGCCAATACATACATTGCCAGCCGCTTCGAGTTGAGGAGATTTCCTCGGATCAAAACCTTTTTATTTAGTTGGCAACCACACGAAGATATTGCATTTATATGTACTGGGCAGTTCCTTGTTCTATAATGTTTATATGGTAACAAAATAAAGCTGTGGGAAACCTATTGGCTATGCATCGAATCATACTAGCTAGTCTTTTTAAAATTTTTAATTTTATTTTTATGCTAGCACATCAGTAAGAAGTGGTTTGGAAGAAGAAATATATAGAATCATGAAATTTTGGTTTAGTCTTCGTACTCGATTTTCTATGTATTATATCCTTACTAGATATAGTGGCCTTTGCTTATGTGCATACATTCTACTGACATTGGTCATTCAACAGTCGTTGGCTGCTGGAACGATATTTCGCGACATTGGTAAGAAAGCTCTTATGGAAGTAGTAATTATTTAGCAATGAATGTACCCATATCTCGTTACTAATTTAATTATTCACTGCTTTATTTCTGCTCGCAGCCCCATTACCGTTATAAAGGCAAAAGAAGAGCGCCTGTGTAACTTCTATCAAGTTCTGCTTCGGTGCCCGCAATATCCATGATCTGTGATATGCCCTGGCTTTTGTCTCAAACTTCTGCAAAGAAATCCTTTGCTGGGGATTTTATTGGATGATAGAAATATTTCAAAGTCAAAAGACCTGTTGGTGCTTAACAAACAGCTGATCCTGATGTGGAATTTTATCTGTGAATACTAAATACTTTCCAAAGGGAGGGCTATCTGCAATTACTTTTTCTTGCAAGCTGGATGACCACTAGTATGATTACGTTACTAACTCGTGCCTTGTGATATAAACAAACTCATGGGACCCTAATAAGGAGTTAAATAATAATAGGAATTATAAAATATAGATGCTCTCTTGGTGCTATCCAACCCGTGACGCACCACCACAGCCACATCGCTGTACTCCAAACAGTTGGCATCATCCTCCTATCCTCATCTCGAATCTTCTCGCTTTTTTTTTCCAGCTGAAGTCCTCGGCATCCGGGTTGCATGAGCCCTCTTGCGAGAGTTAAAATTTCTTCTTTTAGATTGTTGGAAGACTTGGCAAGCTGCCAAAGTATTCCAACGTAGAGAATTCCTACCAACAAAGTGTTTTGGTAGCTTTGACACGACCACGTAAAATGTTAACAATCTAAATGCACGTTTACAAGAACTTAACGCCAGCTAAACAACAACTTACAACGAAGCCGTAATAGCTAAAGCCATGTCGGCCAACCTTCCGTACTCCCCGTCCTCTCTCTCTAAAGGCGACGGGGCCACCGCCGCCTCCTCGAACGCATCCTCGCAGTTCTCCGCCGCATCGAGCGCCGCGCTGAGGAACGTCATGGCGTCATGGTAGCTCCTGGCCTCGATGTCCCGTGCTGCGTTGCCGAGGTGGTCGATGGCGTCCGAGTAGACGTCTGAGCACACGCCGAGCTGATCTTTTGTTGAAGGTTTGGATTCTGCTTCGATTAGTTCGTTTATTTTGGATTCAGTCTTGACGGCGCTGGAGTTGGCCAGTCTCGTGGCGATGACGGCGAGGCGGTGCGCGTCGGCGGAGAGGCTTTCCTGATCGGAGTTGAAGGATTGGATGCAGAAGTCGTAGCCGATGTTAGGGCGAGCTGCTGTGATATGCTTGCACGTGTCCTCGATGAGACAAGTGTTGGCGAGTGAGGAGAGTGGATGGAGAAAGAGGAAGAGGAAGAGGAAGAGGAGGAGGGGAGGGAGTGGATTGGAAGACCTCATTAGTTGATGCGTAATTGGTTAGAGAGAGAGAGAGAGAGAGAGAGAGAGAGAGAGAGAGAGACGATAGGTAGGAGAAATGGGTTGTTTTAAAGGAGTATATATTAATTGGAAGCCTGTAACGGATACACGTGGAGTAGGGCTATCAAAAATAATTAACATGGCTTATATATATCACAAATAAAATATAAATTAATTTTTTTTTGTTTGATTTACTTTTATCAAGTGTAGACCATTTTAGATTTAATTCAAGCATGATTAAAGTTGGACTTAAGCTTGACTCGGATTATCTATTAGTTGGATAATTGGATTGACAACAGGCAAATTGGAAAGTCTGTCTCACCACCTTCAGTGGATGGAATCAGAAAATTGGTTGATTCGTCTTCCAAGGGCCCACCCAACGAGACACCAACTCTAGCTGGCATAGTACTAGGTAAGTTATAATTATAGATTCTGAGATCCATATGTTTCTTGTTTGAGTGTCTGACAAAAGTCTAAGCAACAGTAGATCCAAACTGGAACCTTGCAGAATAGACAGTTACAGTCCGAAATGAACTGAACATTTCGGACCTTTTAAATACAGAACATGCATCAATTCACTTCCATGTTTTGAATGAATTTAGTCTCCTCCGATGCTGCTGGAATTTACATGATAAGGCAGAGTATTAATACTACAAGAGCCATTCTTCTAAATATGTAATTCATCAGCATGCCATCTACTGAAATGTACAACAATCCTACATGACCACTGAATTAAATGGCTAGTTAGCTTAATCTATCAGATTAAGATGCTTGGGCAAGAAGAGTTAGCTCTAGCAAGCTTCATAATTCCCTTCTCCTCCTTTGCCTCTCTGAAACAACTACACTCATCAAGATTGGTTTTCTGAGGCTGAGGATGATCTAGCCCATTTTGCTTCAAAGCATGCAAACAAATAGAGCTCTTCTTTGGGTATGGAGATCATTTAATTACACTTTTTTTTTAATCAAATTATTTGATCGATCCGATTAAACTCGGTGCCATTCGATTAATACATAATCTGCAAAAGTTTCCCTCTTTTCGATATTTAAAAGACCACAGGGTTTGTATTGCAAATAGGGAGGCGAGAAGTGTAATACATGATTAAAATGGGGTGCGATATGCAAAAGTTTCCATGAAACGTTCACTCTTAGCGTGTTATCGGATGAGGTTGAGATCGGATAGGTAACACGGATAATGATATTTTTATCCGCTATGTATCGGATCCTGGTCGGATATATTCAGAAACCGACCCGAATAGGCCCTGGGTCACTCTTTCCTCGTCGCCGAGAGCGGAAGGCAGCACTCGGGTCGAGCGCAAATGGCGGAGATCCGATACTACTGGGCGATGGTGGCGGCGGCGGCGGCCTTCCGCCTCCTCCTCATCGTATTCTCCGGCGATCTCAACCTCGGCTCTCGCCCTGAGGTCGCCACACCTCTCACCAGTCTCCGCCGCTGTAAGCCGTCGTTCTCTTCTCTGTGTCTTCTTGTTGGATTACAGTAGCTCAGTTTTCTTGATCGGGGAAACGGATCTTTGCAGTGGCGGAAGGTTATTGGCTCAAGCAGTCTTCGATGTCTCCATACGCAGGTTATTTGTTTGTCGATTTTAGCAATAACTTTTGTGCTCATTTGAACGCTTAGATCCTCTTTGTATGGAGAGAATAATAATTAAGGGGAGAAAGTGATGGTAAAAGGTGAGAAGAAAACTGAAATCAATCAACTCTGAGGAGGGAATAGAGATGGAAAGATAGTTGCAAATTTTAAGAGGCATTGCAGTGCTTTAGCTAGAAGCACTTCAGACACCTCAGGAGATGGAAATGATTGAGTTTTGAAGGGAGAGTGAGAGAAGGAGGAGCAGCATCATCAATTGCATGCATACATTTTCATGAATAACATTCTTTTTCTGAATTCAAGAATTCGTTTTCAGGATCTATGTACCACGGTTCTCCCCTGCTATTGTCGATTATTGGTCCATTGACTATTAAAAGGTACATGGTTTATCTCGGGGAGAAAGAACTTTGCTATATCAGCTGCACTAATTCTTGTATATGTATTTAACTTAGCTACTTAATATTCATCCACTTTTTTTTTATACTTGAGTGATTATGTCTACTCTCCTTTTTTAATTTTATTTTCTGCCTATACATCATCCATGTGTTACATCTTCTTAAACAATGATGTCATGATTTCTCTTGGTACTGCAGATCAGATGGGCAGCCTGCAAACTTTTACTGCAGGTAATTTTCCTGCGTTTACTATTGATTATGACTCGTAAAGAATTCCGTTATTATTTTAGATTCATGCTTATTGCAATAGTCAGATGATTATGCGCATTCTTGCTTTCTTCTTTTCTTGTTTTAGCTTTCTTTCGTCCATTAGCTGTAGGCATCAAAATTATGCTCCCAAGGAGCTCCTTTAGTGACTCGTGATATCCTTAGTACCATTACTATAAACTGATATAGGAATGCTCATAGGGGACATTCTGGGAGCTCTAATAGTAACGGACAATTGGACGGGGCATGCCTGTATGGTGATTTTGGAAGTTCTTTTCTTTGCCTGAGAAATGCTTAATAAACAAGACTATATTAATTGTCCTATATTGTGGTAATCATACCTCTGCCATCCGTTATCTTTCTGATCATCTTCTTCTTTTGATTGTTTTGAGCATGATGTCCTCATCATTTATGGATTTTGACATCCCTAAGCCATGTTTGGCTGCAATATATCTATATAAAAGTCTTTATGTCATTCTCAATACATATTGATGCTTATGATTAGAGATCTTATAACTACTGTTGTGCTCACCAGTGCAAGAAACAGCTTGATATTTGTGGTTGCAGATTTGGTTACTGCCATGCTTATCCGTGCAACTGGCTGGAAACTTCTCCTAGCACGCCGTCAAAGCTTGCAATCACTGGGCCTCTCCAAACTGGTAGAAACTTCAGGTGAGCTGCAAGTGTTGGCGGCTGGGTAATGCTTGTTACACTTATGATGTGTCATGGGGGAAAAATGAAATTTTTATAAAGTTCTGATTAAATCTTCCCTCTGCATGGATTTTGATATTACATCTGTCTTAGTGTTATCTTTCATTTTAACCTTTTATTTTGACTGGTAATATGTTGCAGTGAATATCAGTGCTGGAGATTTTGCATCTCTTATTTATCTATGGAATCCATTGACAATAGTCACTTGCTTGGGATTGTGTACATCACCAATTGATAACTTGATGGCTGTGCTGGCAATTTATGGAGCCTGTTCACGTAAGTGAACAGTAACTTGTCTCGGCCTTTTTTCACAATGGACTGGTGGGCATGTTAGGTTATTTTGGTTGAATTTAGAATAATGATATATTCTTTTTCTCGATATGCTTGTAAAGCATGTTATTACAAATTGCAAACCCGAACTGCCATGCTTAACCAGTATGGAATAGGTCAGCATGCTCATTATGCTTGAGACATTAAGATATTCCATTCACTCTTGTATTGACATTTATCGTCATTGAGCATCTGTTGGTCAACAATGGCCAGCAATGTTATCCTTAACCTAGGTATCAGGCATATAGCCTGTGTGTTCTCTTTTAGAAATTGCTCAGTTGTGTTGCTCAATTTTTGTTCTTTTTGTCAGTGGCTTTAATCCTTTACCACTTGAGCTGAATGCTGAATGTAATATCTGTTCTCAGGTCTAGCCCCTTTGGCAGCCTTTGGATATGTTATCGCAACACATCTATCTCTTTATCCTGCAGTTCTTGTTTTACCGGTATGTTTTCTTTGTCCATAACTTTCATGCTTGAAGGATATGAATTTGTTCTTGGTTATTTTTGTCTTTGACTTTCAGGCTTTATTTCAGGTTATCCTTCTTTTAGGATATGGTCCAGATGTTCCTCCGACAAAGCTATTTCTTCAGAAGAGGTCCAACGCAAATGGAACCAATCCATCACATTCAGGCCATGAGAGAAGTGCCATTACAAGTGATAAGCCTGATCATCATTTTTCATGGAAACCGGTTCTCCACTTCATTTTGTGGGTGTCTATGTGGTCATGTTATGTATTGTTCTTGAGCAGCATCTCCCTAAAAGAGACTGATGGCTTACAGGAAATGTTCAAAAAGTAAGGTGCCAGCACCAGCTTTGATGATATTTCAATTTTTCTTTTGACTTTTTTCGCACCAGTGTTTAGCATGTGACTTGTTTATGCTCCTACCGATACTCAACAAGGATCTGTTGCATGTTAATAATAAAATGTATGTCAGAGTGCTCTCAACATCTTCCATGATTTTTTACTCTTGCATTGAAGTGTTGCGCCGAGTATTGGAACTCTAAAAGAGGACAGGTATTAAATGGAAAATATCCAAAATCTTAGAAATTGTGGACAACATATTAGCACTGATTTTTAACCTAAGCTACAGTTAACTTGCACAAATAACTAAGAACCCGAAAATGTGTATACCCCGGACCGTGCATAACCTTTTGCATGGTTAATTTAAATTATCTTCTTAAGCCATTCCATGATTACCATAATTTTGTTTGAACTTTCAAAATTATAATGATCATTAGCCTTAAAATCTTGCAACAATTGTTAATTCCTACTCATATTCATCCATGTGGCTCACACATATTTGCCTGATGTCTTGTTATCTTCCTCTTCTGTCAAAATACAAATATCATTTTCACTCTAATTGCAGTGAACTGTTCCATTTCGCAACCTTGTATTGGAAAATCTTTGATAAATTTTCCACTGGATGGACTTCCCTACTGTTTTTTAATCTCTTTTGCTCATTCTTTTCTTTTTTTATCTTTTGTCTGGATCTTACAGGACCTATGGATTTATTCTTACTGTGGAGGATCTATCCCCAAATATTGGTGTCTTATGGTGACGTATCTAAACTGTACATTCTGTAGAAATTGATACTCTGTTTCATGTTTATTTGTTTCTCATGGATGTGATAAATGATGCAGGTACTTCTTTGCGGAAGTCTTCGACTTCTTCAGGAATTTCTTTCTTTTAGTGTTTCACGTGAATATTCTATTCATGTTATTGCCATTGGCCATACGCTTGAAACACCGCCCATGTTTCCTTGCCTTTGTGTATATTTCCATGTCAGCAATGTTGAAATCTTATCCCTCAGTAAGTATTATTTCTTTCACATGACAGATTCTACATATTTATCAATGACTACTAATTTTGTGTTTTCACATGTTCAATCTTGAAGGTTGGAGATTCAGCTCTATATTTAGGTCTTTTGGGCCTTTTCGCCAATGAGCTAGCCGGTATTTGGATTTGGGGTGCTTTGCTGAATCATATCAAATATTAATTTGGCATTAACTGATGCTTACTCATTTCAATTGCAGACATGCAGTTCTCTTTCTTCCTGTTCTTTGGATACATCGCAGTGACTCTCCTTAGCCCTGTTATGCACAACCTGTGGATCTGGAGGGTCTCTCTCTCTCCCCATTTGTGCTTACGTTATTATATCAATATTTCTATAACCTTACTTTCTTTGTGTATTGAGACATTGCTAACATGAAGGAATTTTCAGGGCACTGGTAATGCAAATTTTTATTTTGCCACCGGACTAGCTTATTCGTGCCTGCAGGTACTTAGGAGTTTCTATCTATAGTACTCGCTGCATTCTGGTAGAAGCGATCTGTTACTATCAGTCTAAACAACTAATACCTTATAAGGCTTAGCTGAGTTGTAACTTGCAACTTTTCTTTTTGCCGATTTTGGTATTTGTATCTCTTGCTAGATCTCTTTGAATAATGAAACTTTATTCTCATGATAACATGTTTCTGAATGTTTGCAGACTGTATTGGTCGTTGAGAGTGTGAGCACAATGCTGAAGCATGATAGGTTGCTAAGAAAACATGTCTTTTGATGTAACACATACTTCTCAGGCGTTGAACAACACTGACAGTTCTTGCATCAGATATCACGTTGAGTTCCCTTGACGCTTTTGGGAAGCAAAAGTATTTCTAGTTTCGACTTAGAACATGATTATTAAAGGTCCAACCGATATATAGATTGCTCCACAGTTCCTCCATCCATCAAATGCTTAGATCATGTTTGCACTCGTTCTTATACTTTGGGAATCAAATTCATTTCAAGCTTGGACCTGTGACATGATTGGCAAGAATCAAGTGCCAACTGATTGAGTGGGTGTACTGCTATATGTTCTGTTCTTTGCTACATGCAGACTAAATTACAGGAGAAGGTGATGTAACTATTTCATCCCGGGCATAAAACTAAATCTCTTCGGTATAGTCCATGTAACATGTTGAACATTTGGTTTGAAAGAGAGTGATAGCTCTCGCTGGTCTGAATTCACTAAATGTGCTGTCTACTACTGCATAAAAGCTCCTTTTATTCTCAGCCATTGTTTGTTCAAACTTGGTGTGTATGTCCTTTATCCTTGTCTGAGAGTATGATGATAACGTGATGGTTCTACCACATAATATTGCGAGTTTCAAAAATGAATGAAGCGTTAAACTCCATTCCATTTCTACTACTAAATCTGTTTCAGGTGCTACCAAAGAATCTGCTCTTATCTTTTGTGGTCAAATGGGAGAATTTCCTCTTGTTTTGGCTTGAACCAGGAAGTCTAGTTGCTGTCTGCGGCAAGGAATTCAGATGCTTTCTTTGACTAGCTCGTCTCATATCTTATATGTCGTCATATAAAAAAGTTTGAGATACTTATTTAGATCTCGATCCAACGGCTTTAGTTAATCAGTCTCGTTAGTCGTTACTCGCCAATAAGCAACTGCCGAGTGGCGAGTAAGTAGTAACCGTACCGAGAGTGAGATAGGTAGTGGCATCTTTGCTATTTTATGGAATTGGAAGGGCATAATCCAATCAATTTGTCCTCCAGGCTCCAGCCCCGCATATGTGAAACGTTTCGCCGTGCTCTCATCCGTAGTCCCGTTCCAAAGTTCCCATGCGGGGGAGATCAATCCGCCGTTCGTACGTTAATGCGACGTTAGATCACTAACCCACATATCGACGTCACGGAGAGATAAAGCGGGTCTCCAGCGAGGATGACGCAGGTGGACTTGTCGAGACCCGAGAGGATTTATTTATTACAGTTATAATAGAAAGAAGGGGGAGAGAAAGAAAAAAAAAAAGGGGTAGTGATTGATGCCTTAGTAATAAAAGGGCGAGAGAAGAGAAAGCGAGCCGGAAAGCTACGGAGAGCTCAGTTCTTGGAAGAGTAATTCTAGGGTTTATCTCGCATCTCCAAGACTCCGACCGATCTGGAACCGAGGAGGTAGAGCTCCCACCCCCGATGAAACGCTTTCTTTGGTCGCGATCTCGCTTTCTGATCGGTTTTAGCTCGTAATTCGATGCGATCCGCCGTATATTTGAATTCTTTGATCGCGTTTTTCTTGATTTTGTCAGACGATCGAGTTTCCTGAAATCTTGATTTGGGCGGAGCCGACGTATGTGGACGCCGGCGTGGTTCTTGGGTGTTTCTTGATGTGTGTGTGGACGCCGACATGATTTGGATGTTTCTTGATGTGTGTGGACGCAATTTTAGTGGAGAAGTGGTGAGCTGGTGGAGTTCTGTCGTTAGTTGCTGAATGTAGGATGCTGCTAACCGAAGTGTGTTTCTTTCCGTGTATATTACTTGATTCTTGCTTGAAAGATTATCTTGTACTTTCTCCATTGGCAGGCTTGCATTTCAATCAATATTTACGAATCGCCAAGTGATATTAGTAAGCGGGGTATGGGATTGCAGAATCTTGTTCAGGATGGATGACAAGTTCTCTATTCTATTAGTTGGCAAGGGAATAGGTTAATATATTGTAGGTGGTAGTTATAGAGAGTAATGGCGGTGGCACTTGGAGATTAGGGGAACTCTTTCTGAGGACAAAATTTTGGGCTTTTGGCTTTATTAGTTTCTTCTTCTTAAAGCTCATGTATATTCTTACTGGTTTATGTGATGTATTGTCACCTTCAGTTCTTAACAAAACTTACAGTATCTGATGTTTTAAAAGTAATAATTTTGATTTATTAGTGCTCTATTTGGTTGACAGCATCTTCGACCATAGGAGTGCAAAATCCTGCAAGAGTTGTGGTTTGCGGAGAATGAAACTTGTGCATAAGCAGCAAGGATCACAGATCTTTCTTCTTTCAAAGATTTCTCATGCGTAGGCGAATCCATAAATGTAATCTGTGAATGAAGAGGAGAAGAAATCTCTGTTTTTCTCATGGAGGGAGATAATTTCTTGTCATGCTTTATGTTCTTGTGAATGGTCATGCCTTCAGTCCTAAAATATGGGTACTTCACGTGGCACACTCATGCAGGATATTTGTTCATTATCATGCTTTTCCTTAACCTAGAGCATTGCTTGGCCAATGGACTTCCTCTGCAAATCCTACCTCAGAATTATCTAGAACTGCTTCGTGATGAAAAGCATGGTGAAAATCAAAATATCCAATTTAGGGAGCTACCTTGTGAATCATACTTGGGAAATTCTGGGTCTTGCGAGGACTTGAATGGGGTTGGGTCATTCAACACTACATGCCTGTTGAATTCAAGTTTGGACTTAGATGATGATTTATGTATATACGGGACTGGAAATATTGAGATTGCTTCACATGTTAAAATCATGTGTCCTCTCAAAGGCTGCTCCATTACCGTTAATGTCTCAAGAAACATTAAAGTTGGCCCATATGCTTCAGTTATTGCAGGATCCGTAAGTTTTGATGCCACCAATGTTACGTTGGATAACCATTCAGCCATAAACACAACATCTTTAGGGGGATCACCACCTCCCCAGACTAGTGGAACACCGAATGGCCATGACGGGGCTGGTGGAGGGCATGGAGGCCGAGGCGCTTCATGTCTGATAATGAACAAGACAAATTGGGGCGGAGATGTGTATGCTTGGTCAACTTTATCTAAGCCATGGAGTTATGGGAGCAAAGGAGGAAGCACATCTACTGAAAAAATATATGGAGGTGATGGTGGAGGCTGTGTAATGATCAAAGCCAATAATTCATTTCATATTGATGGATCTGTACTCGCAGAGGGAGGTATAGGTGGTCTTAAAGGGGGAGGTGGATCTGGTGGAAGCATTATCATCCATGCTTTAAAATTGTGAGGATCACTACCTGATATAATATCTTCCTTATTTTATTCTTTTTCTGTTTGTTCACTTGAATGGTGGAATAAATGAGCTTCCATTTGGATGGAAGTGTTCAGATGCTAACTTCTCCTGGTAGATTAACATTACAGGACCTTGCTTGTTAGTAGAAACCTTGGTAATTACATCCTTCTAGTTTCTATTCGTTTTTCTTCTTCACTATTTCATATTTATATCACAAAATGTCAGAAATTAATAGCTGATGAATTGTAACTTAAAAGAATTTTTTTTTCATTTATGTTAGTTGACTTAGTATTAGGATTATGTTACTTTTTGATAGTAATTGTGCATGTGCATGCATAATCTGGTTTTTTGAGTTACCTTATGAAAAAGTAGGTGCATTTCATTTAGCACATATGGTATTGATGTAACTACTCTTGCAGAATGTCTGACTTTCTGCAGTGATAGTGTCTCATGTTTGTTAGGCAGCAAAGATCTTTGGTATTTTGACTTTGTCTTTGACTTGTTAAGCACCTCCATTGTTTTCCTCAGGATGGAACTTAAAAGAAGATTTTATGATAATTCTTCTTTTGAGTTTTCTTTAAAGAAGTAATTTTGACCTCATGTTGTGCCTATAATACTCGGGGGGTCTCAGGAATCAGTAAGAGAACTAGAGGACCGAGTGTACCTTCTATCATCGGTCCTTTTTTAATCTTCTTTTACCTTCTAATATCTATTTACTAGGAGTGCTGAAAGACTTTTCACCATTACTTGTTGAATTGCGTTCTCTCTCCTCTATTAGATGTCGAAAATCTCTTGTCTAGGGGTCATCCTTGGATGAACCCTTCCTTACTCGTGTTTTATTATTCTCCATGGTAGTCTCAGAAGTTATGCAAAGATCAGAGTTACCTTTTGCTAATTTTTGAGATTTATTTTGCTTTGGCATTCTCTTGAGAATTTGTAGGCATTGGTTACTCTTCTCTCTCTCTCTCTCTCTCTCTCTCTCTCTCTCTCTCTCTCTCTCTCTCTCTCTCTCTCCTTTGAGCTCATAGACTATTATTAATTTGTGTAGCACCTTTGTATATTTGAAAGATCCTTTTATGGTCCATTATGGTCCTTCTGATTTATGGGTACTTGAACTTGATTCTGCAGATACCATTTATCGAGTCTGCCTTATTTGATAAAAAATCAATTATGTTAATTGCAAATCAGTCATAATTCCCTTCTTTTATGTTGCATTTAATCCATTTTTCATCATTTTGATTATCCATATATATATATATATATATCTTTATATTCAATGTTTACATGTTTAGGACTGGAAATGGTACTATAAGTGCTGCAGGAGGGGGTGGATGGGGTGGAGGTGGCGGTGGGAGGATATCATTGGATTGTTACAGCATACAACAAGATGTAAAGATCACAGTTCATGGTTCGTATCATTGACAGTTAGATTGTAAAGCCACTATTTATCCTTTTTTCGATTGATGATATTTATTATGGTTAAATATATTTTACCCCCTGTATTTATGCCTAAAATTACTTTACTCCTTTATATTTCAAAAAGTCTCAAACTAGTTATTGCACTTACACTAAAGTGAAATCGTCAATTTTTCTGTCAAAGTTAATTGAGCGTGTCCAAATGACTGAAATGCCCCATTGTGTTTATTAGGCGAAATAGATGGGCTTTTGATATGATTTTTTAAACTCATATTTATCTTGTTTCTAAATATGATATAACTATTAAACTTCATAAAAATTCAAATTTAATAAAATTTATTATATAATTGGCACAATCTACAAAGTAAGAGAATAAAACATGTGAACATTCTTTGAAGAGAAAAAATGTAAATATAAGAGAGGAAGAACATTTTTGTCCATGAAAAATTAAAAATGGAGACAATTCATTTCGACATTTAATTTTTAAAATTTTTTGGATGCACTTCGTTAATTTGGATGTAAAAACTAACGGTTTCACTTTAGTCATAAGTATAGGGATTAATTTGAAAATTTTTAAAGTACATGAAGTAAAGTGATCTTGGACATAAGTATTGAGGGGCAAAATGTATTTAACCCTATTTATTATTATTACAAACAGCGCTCTAGCAATGGACTTCAGATCTTTTGCTATCCTTTATCTTATGTCCTCAAATTTAAGGGGCTTTATCTATTTGCTACTAACTTTAAACTGTACTCAATACTCAGTTTTGTGGACTTCTGAAATGGTGAATAACAAACTGAAATAGTATACATCCAGATATTAAGTACTTGCATATGTAACTATTCTCGTTCTTGTATATGAAACTATTCTATGTACCCTTTATACCTTTTATTCTATATACGTGAAAACACTTGCATACCATGTTCTTTTAGATGATTTTTCTATAATCAGCAAGATAACACATTGTTTGTGCATATCTCTGCATTGAAGTTTTTTAAAATATGATCTTTTGGAGAAACTAAGTCTAGTTGGTGGTGTTAGAGTTAGTGAAACTATGCCTTTTTTTAATTTGTTTATAAAAATTGCCAAATAATTAAGAAGGATAGTTGTAACTTAGTCGTTCTGAACTTCTGATTATTTTGGATACTTCAAGGCAGAAATTTTTGTATAGAACAGATACTAGATTATTCCTACTGAGCAACCTTTTAATCTATTTTTAATTACAGCAAGAATTCTCTGAATTGCTTCTATTATTCTGTAGCTTGTTTTATTTCTTATTGTAACCATTGGTGAAATCTAGCATTGTTCAGCTTGATTATGCTTGGTTAGATCTAGCATTGGTCAGCTTGATTATGCTTCTGCTTTGGATGCATGTAGTCATTTCGGTACTTGTTTGTGACTTTAATGCCAATGCTTGCCGTAATATGCCACTTGGTTTTGTCCTGAGTCCCAACTAGGTCCTTAGCAACATCACATTTTGCTAGGTCGGGTTAAGCTCAAAAGCAAGTTTGTAATTTTATAGTTTGCTCAATCTCGAGATGGCTGATTGCTTTACATTATTCAGGCCCTGGCCTTTCAAGTTGTCATGGAAACTATTTATGCCACTTGAGGCATGAGGATTCCCTTACAGTGGCACCTGCTATGCTGGCTACTGATTAGCACGACTCATACACATGTGCCGTGTCAGCGCACCTTGGTGATGCAAAAATTGCCAAAAAAAGAGGTTGGTGAGAGATATCGGGGGAGAGAGAGAGAGAGAGAGAGAGAGAGCCCTAGATTGGAGAATACAACTCGACCAATCGGAGAAGATGATTGAGCGGATCGACTTTATTGACTATCCATAACTTATAAGAGGATCCATTAAATGGATCTAACTCGAATAAGTTAGTTCATTTAGGCCTAAACATTTAGAATGATCTGCTTGAAGCAGATCATGAGTAAATCACGATCCATTTTGAGCAGATCGTCTTTTTTGTCACCTTCTCTGGTTATTGTAAGGGTAAATCAATGCCCTAACCTTCTCTGATTGCCACGAGAGAGTTCGAGTGGCCTCCTATGGCTGGAAAACACCATTAAAGGGCATTTCACTACATTGGTTTTTGCCTTTTTGGGTTGCTGTTGACTCTCCCAGGCCACCTACCAACATAGCTTCAACACTGCAAGTGCTGGTTAGCTCTCGGCACAACCATGCCATCTTTGCGTGCACACCTGCATAGGTCCTCCTATCATGACTGAGATCACTTTAGCACATCATGGGTCAGTTTATGGCAAAACGTGTACTTATCTGCTGATCATATAAGTATGAATTGTAGACATCTGATGAATAGTTATTTGAATGACCATTGATTTATACTCACATTGATCTCCAATTTCCGGTGATTGCACTATTTGTTCTTAAGAAATGTGCACGCCTTTCAACTTTTTAGGAACTTTTCCTCATTTACCTTGTTCTCCTCCTTCGGAGTTACATCTGTGGTTTATTGCAATTACATTAGTAGTCATTTATCTTCTACTTACTGAATTTGTTACTATTCTTTTCATGTATTTACCAATACCTTTCTAATAAATCTGTGCTGGATTATGTTGCATCAGGTGGAGCAAGTGTTGGCTGTCCTGAAAATGCTGGTGCTGCTGGGACAGTGTATGATATATCGTTGCAGACTCTCAGAGTTAGCAATGACAATTTCACAACACATACAGAAACTCCTCTGCTGGATTTTCCAGTGACAACGCTTTGGTCAAATGTGCTAGTGGAATGTAATGCAAAAGCATTGGTTCCTTTACTCTGGAGCAGAGTGCAGGTTGTACTTGTTAAACTTTATTGTACATTGACACATTTTGTTTAGACTCATATTTTCTTTCTTCATATATAACACCTGAGCAACCGGACTTGGTATTGCTTTATAAGTACTTTTGGATAGAAAAAAACTAAATAAAAAGGAACTTTCCTTGGCCCAGAAGTTTGAAGGGATTTGACTTTTTGATGTGCTTCTTGCCATATTAGATTATGTTAAACCTAAGGGACAATTTCTTTTTTTTCAGTTTATGTCTAAAATAGGAAGGGCTCGACTAATTAATCTGCATGGAGCTCATCTTGTTTACAGAATTATGGGGAAGAGAGTGAGGTTGGTCCGGGCTAATACAAACATAACCTGTTAGCAGAAAAATGTTTACTGTATCTACTATGCCAATTTTTCCCCTGAAGAAGGGATTTTCTTGGAAAAAGAATTTAGTGCCATCTTCAAGAATAGTCAACCAGACATTAATACTTTAGATGATATAAAGTAACTTTAGATGCAGCATAATAGCTGTATAGGCATAGTGTGTGGTCATATATGTATTTCAGTCCCTTCACCCTTGGATCCTTCCAAAAAAAATAAATTTCCCCTTTAATTGTTATGTTTGTTTTTTACTTCAGTGTATCTAATATTGTGCACCTTAGATTGTATACATTGCTTGATGATGTTGCAACTTGTCTTCTCTGCATTTTAACTTCTGTTTAGCGCTTTCTAGGTGAAAGGTCAAATTAGATTGCTTGATGGAGGTAGCATTTGCTTTGGACTGTCTGACTATCCAGTTTCAGAATTTGAGCTGGTTGCCGAAGAGCTTTTGATGAGTGATTCTGTTATTAAGGTATGTACCTTTGCTTTGAATTCTTAGTATCTAGTAGATCTCACCCAGAACTAGAATCTATACATTGGAACAACATATGCAACAAGATCACATTCTTAAGTGGGCTCGACATGTGTGGACTTATTTCAATTATATTTTTGATATGGAAGTTGAATCTTTTACTATATATATTTATTCATTTAAAAATGCTTGATAGAATGAGTCTTTTAGGAATCTTTTTCATCTATATTATAAGGTTTCAAAACTCGCTATTAGGATTGGGATCTGCCGTCCGAGAGAACGATGCGCAAAATCCATATTAGCCATCCATATTGGATTGAACTATTTTTTAATTATGTAAAATTTTAAGTATTATCTAATTTTTTTTATTAATACTAAGTTGGCTCTCGTAAATTCCTATTGTCATCATCATCGTAATTACCATAAATTCATAAATAATAATGTTTACATCATACTAGTCATATTAAATATACTTTGTTGTGTTTGAGGAAACTAATTATTAATATGTGGATCTTGTGTCTAAGAATACTGATTACGATAATAACCAGCATATGAATCTTGTAATGACTCCAAACAATGAATGCTCGATGTATTATAATTATAGGGAGCAATATCCTTATAATGACGTCTCCGATATATATGTATATCTTCAACATTTCTGTATTTAATTCTTATCCATTATTGACTTTCCTCAACAAATGTGAAAGGGACAATCTCACCATCAGGTATATTATTAGGATTATTAGGGTTATCGCTGGTGCTGATAGATGTACTATCTATTTGTTGTCAAACGAATTATACCAGTCTTTGTTCTCGTCGTGATTTTCGCCAGTACTTCATATAATCATGGTTATTAGTATCATTTAATAATCTATCATTCACTTCTCTAATCTATAGACTTTGAGGGATCTTTTTTATTAAAAACATAATTTGAATCAATCAACTAATCATTTTTTGTCTTTCTTTTTAAATTTTTTTTTCAATCACATATTATAATAATTAAAAACTAATTTTTTCAATCTCTCCATTGTTAAGAAATTATATGTTTTGGTGTGGATTAAGGAGAAAGTATTATAATCTTTTTCACACTGTAATGAATACACAATTTGATTTATGATCTTCTTTGCTATTGATATCAAATTTGATACATCATTTCATTTATAAATGAACCACCATTCAACTAGACTGTTTTGAAATATATATGCAACAATTTAGCAGTATAAATTACTCAGCTCTCAATATATTCTTTGCTATTGATATCAAATTTGATGCATTATTTCATTTATAAATGTACCACCATTCAATTGGACTGTTATGAGATATATTTGCAATAATTTAGTAGTATTAAATTACACAGTTCTCAATACATATCTCTCCACTTGAAATATATTATTGTATATATTTAAGATACTGATGAAATTAAAATAAATAGTAATAAAATTATTTAATTGAATTAAAACTTACTTCTCTATCGCGAAGGATTTGTTTATGAATGTCAGGCTCCGATCTGCTGATTACATTCCTAACTCTTAGCAAAACTTCAGTATCATTAATGATATTTGTAAATAATTAAAATCTTGGATAAAAAAAAGCCCTGTAAAATTATAATTTTAACTTTGTAGGCATTCAAATTTTAAAATATTTATAAATAAAAAGTAGATTAATAAATTAAAAGCGTGCCTATTAGCAACTTGTACATCTCAATGCAATTGTTTGTTCTAAAGTCAATCAAACTTCCACCACTTCCTATAATGTTTGCCCATATTTTTTTAATTAAATTCTTTTGCTATGTCCATAGTCCTATATTTGTCATCACTATCTATAAGTCATAATACCTTAATAAAAGGCTCAAATAATGTAGTGAAATTGTAAAACTATTCTAAAATGCATTTACAAGAACCTTTTTTTCAAAGTTTTACTTAATGTTTGATTTATAAGTTTTATGATCTTAATTTTAATAGACCACTCATGTGATGTAAACATTCAAATAATGTCATTCTTGTAGCACATGATGCTTTCGAATGCTAAAAAATGAATAACAACTTTAGTGAGGCCAAGTCTGATAAGTTATCTGTCAAGAACTCAGCCACGGTTGTATATAAAAATTTTTAACCCGTGACATCTATGTACTACCATGTCAATTTTAAGATATGTGGCAATATCCTCCTCCAACATGATATTAATACAATGTACATCACATAGCGTCTAATATAAATAATATCTTTTTATCATAAGTAATTTTTTGGTGGCGTTATAATTTGCTACATTATTAATAACCACTCGAATAATTTTGTTTTACTTATTTCTTCTACTACCTTATCTATTAATTGAAAAATAAAATATGCACTTTTGATATGAGCAGTAGCATTCACAGACTTTAGAAATATTATTATTTTATTTTAATTATATTTATTTTATTTTAGATAGTTCACCCATCACATTATCATACAACTAAATTTATCATAATATTTTTTAAATGTCTCAACGTTAGTGTGAAGCTTATCTATCTCTAACTTAAGATATTTACTAGCAATATCATTTGAAATAAGAGATCAGATATTTCACCGTACAAATTTATAGGATTCACCATAATGTGATAATAAGGACTATCAACTACATTAAAAGGAATATGGTTGTTGATGAAAATTTAGAGATAGTCGTATCAATGTGCTTATTATATTTTTTTATCCCTTTGAGAATTGTCTTGATGGTGGTCGTTTACGACCCATTTTTTTTTGAAGATATGTGTATATTGGTCTAATATTTTTAGACTTCATTGTAACACTAGGAGTCTTAAGAGTGGAATTGCTGATCCCATATTCTCTCTCTGCATATGAACTGATCTATCTCTAAAAGCTACCACAATTGCTTCTTCTCATCTTTTCCTTCTCTCTATGCTATTTTTGCTCTTTTTTATTGCCCTCATAATTTGTCTCTATTCATCATCCTTCTCATTTTGTTTATTGCTATTATCATCAATGTCTCTAGAGTTATAATTCAATTCTTGACGAACCATTAACCATCTTTATTGTGCAGATTAATTATCCTTCTTTTTGCCTATTAGATAAGTCGGTATCTATTTTCTAACTTTTATGGTCGGTTGAGTGTAAACTACTATTTTTTTTTGTCTTCTTGCTAGATATTTTTTTCTTAAATGGTTGACTCTACCATTATTTTTCTTTCTACACCAGTTGCATTTGACATACCTTTTATCTTGTCTAATAGTATTGCAATGTTGCCACTTGCCACTCTTTGGTATTGTGTGAATTTTCTTTTGAAGCCATGTTAATTTGTAGTGTAAACTAAATCTAAACAAAGATCAAATTCAAAATATAATTAAAAAAAAATGGAAGATAAAAGATTTAAAATTTAAAAAATTAAAACCCTCTCTCTTCCTCCCTGTCTCTCTATTATTACCTCATTTTAAGATTCTAAAGGTTTTCTTTTGTTTTTTTTTCTTCTCTCTCCCTTATCTTTTCCTCTCTTATTCTCTCTTTGTTATTGCCGTAAGACAATTTTTTTTCTTTGATTTTTTTTGCAATTCTTCTTTCCCCTTTCTTTTTCCCTCTCTTTCCCTATCTCTTTCTCTCTCCATCTCTCTCTCAATCTCTCCCTCCCTTTCTATCTTCTCTTTATCTCACTCTTTGCTACTGCAACAGATTTGTTTGTTGCAGTAACAGAGACTACAAAAGAAAGAGAAGAGAGGAAGAAATCGGATGAGAGAGAGAGAGGGGGAAGGAAAAAATAAAAAAAATAAAACAATATTAATCTAAGGTCACAGAGGTCGAGATTGTCGGATCTTGGTTGGAGGACATTGCCAAATGTCGAGGTTGCTGGAATCTATGTCGAGTGTGAAGAAATCGGATGAAAGAGAGGAAGAAAGAGATAGAGGGAGAGGTTAGAGAGAGAGAGAGAGTAGAGAGGGGCTCATTGACGTCGGAGATAGCGAGAGGGAAGGAAAAAAAATAAATAAAACAATACTAACCTAAGGTCACAGAGGTTGAGATTGTTGGATCTTGGTTGGAGGACATCGCCAAATGTCGAGGTCGCTGGGATCTATGTCAGGTGCCGCCGATAGAGGGAGAGGAGAGAACGAAAGAGAGAGAATAAGGACATCAATCATTTGATGTCCCAGTGTCTGATTCAAATCAAATCCTTCTCAGATCTGACCCATTTCAATAAGGCAAACCTATATTCAGCGGGTTCGGATGATTCGATTATCCCTGACCTGATACGGATCGGGCATCAACCAATCCAGCTGAAACCAGTCTATGGATTGGGATCAGCTGAAGCTTGGAACCCTGCGTTATTAAAATATTGTAGTATTCTTCTTTTCTTTTTCTTTTTTTTTCAGTCTATATTTGGCTTTTTTTATTGTTTTAAATGCGACAATATCAGTCAATAAGGACATTGATAAGATGAAATAAGTTCCTGGAATCTGTTCTAAGCTATTTCTCTTGTGCTTTTAGGTTTATGGCGCATTTAGGATGTATGTTAAAATGCTGCTGATGTGGGACTCCAGAATTCAGATAGATGGTGGTGGTAATAGTGATGTTGGTACATCTATGCTTGAAGCTAGAAATCTAGTTGTTCTCAGGGTATGGTAATTTAAGCTTTGCATATGCTTTCAAGTTTCAAGTTGATGTTAAGCTAGTATGTCGTGCTTTTTTCTTTTATATTATGTAACATGTTGTTTCTACTTGTGACAGCATAATTCCATCATTTCTTCAAATGCTGATTTGGGTGTCTATGGTCAAGGACTTCTCAATTTATCTGGTCCTGGTGATGGAATCAAAGCTCAACGACTTTTCCTATCATTGTTTTATAACATTGAAGTAAGATCATTATGTGATTGTGCAAATTAAAAGATGATTTCTGTTTCTGGTAGAGATTGTTCTGTTATTTTTAACTTGTACACTTTGTCATATTCTAAAAACCTCAAATATCTAATATCTATGCTTGGGAAAGTATTGGTCTCTATAAGAAGCAATGCGAGACATATGTGGAATGAGCTTCTTTTAGATGAAATAATGCATATATGGAAGTAGCCCAAAATAACTGTTGTTCCAAGTATAGGGAATGTTAACATTAAAAAATGTTGCCTCTAATTAGCCTTCTTTTTACTATTTCCTTTTGATGATCCACTTGCTTTCACTTGCCAAAGGAACTTATTGTTAACCACAACAAGCACTTTGCATGCAGCTATTTCTTGGTCACGTCCATAAAGAATGCGACCACTTTGATTAAGACTATTATTGGTAGATCATGGGTTTCCTTGGTTCTAGAAGATCACTGAAAGTTTTATTTCTTGGGATTATTATTAATTATTGTTTCACTTGTTTCATTGAGCAGGTTGGACCTGGTTCTTTTCTTCAGGCTCCACTAGATGAAGTTGGAAGCAGTTTGTAAGTTTTTGACGATAAATACTTACACGCTTCTCATTTAAAGTTTTATAAGCCAACCATTATCCTGAAACATCTCTTTCCAGAGCTGCACAGTCACGTTGCGAGAGTCAAACATGTCCAAATGAGCTAATCATGCCTCCTGATGATTGTCATGTGAATAGTTCTCTCTCATTCACTCTGCAGGTAAAAGAACATCGAGCAAAATATATTATTCTCCAGAGGTGTCATTCATATGTTTTAGCTATATAATGCACTTCTTATGCTGTTTAACCTTATTTTTGCTATCATACAGCCTCTTATGTTTGTATTCTTTGTCTTGAACAGTAAATTCCTTTAGGTCAATTGAAAAGTGAAAACTTGTGACAAGGTTACACACGTCATGTGCTGCCTTTATTTTAGCATTTGTTTGGACATTGCAAACTCAGGCCAGTTACAACCCAGCTAATTTTTTATGTCAGCGTCAGACTTTGATAGGAATGACTATTCTCATAATCCTTTTGATTGTCGAGGTTTTAAAATTTAATAGACTCATGACTATAATTTTAGCCTTTTTTTGTCTTCTCTTCTCTTCTCTAACATATGTGATGTTTGTTGATAATATTTCTTTACCACTTGTTTTTTTGGTTATGCACAGTTATTTGGTAACTTATTGATACTTATATGACTTTGCAACTTTTTATAGATCTGTCGTGTTGAGGACCTTATAGTCAGTGGTATAGTTACAGGAAGTATCATTCACATTCACCGGGCGAGGACTGTCACTATTAATAAAGATGGCATGATAAGTGCCTCAGAGTTAGGTGATTCAGTATTTCTTTTTAGCAAATTAGCATTTAGTGAATCTTTTTAGTAGTCTATGTTTACTTGTTGTGGAACAACTGCTAAGTGGGCAGGAAGCAATCTTTTGTATATATTCATCTCTGATTTTCTTCACTAGGTTGCAAAGAGGGCATTGGTAAGGGCAAATTCCTAAAATATGGAGCTGGAGGGGGTGCTGGGCATGGAGGGAAGGGTGGATCAGGCTTTTATAATGGGATGCTAATTGAAGGTGGTCCGGAGTATGGTAATGCCGATCTTCCATGCGAATTAGGAAGTGGGAGTGGTGGCTCCAGTGATTCTCTTGAAAATGTTGCTGGTGGGGGGATGATAGGTAAGTACTTGCATTTCACTTTGCTTCTAAAATAAATTTTCATTAAAATTTCTGATCAGGTGTTATACATCTGTCTAAGCCCTGTATACTCAAAGCTAAGTTCTCGTTAGTAGAGTTGCACCTAACCTGTGTATGGTGTTGTAAGTTGTAATTTCTGTTTTTTCTTGTTTCTGTTCATTGTCTTACATCCTGTTACTATGACAAACTGCAAAGCACTTGCAAGACCATATTTGCCTTCTGTGGACAAAAGTTATGTAATCCTTTGCTGAATTGCCACTAGATACTGTTTATCTTTTCGCTTGGGACACACTTAGTTATACAGCTCTACTTAATTTTTGGATGATCTGTGGCAGCAATTTCCATATGCATATTTGCAATAAAATAACATCTCGCTGAGATTCAGAGATTACATCATTTGCTTTACAATTCGTTCAACCATACTGATATTTCTTATCTGCTGGGGAGTTTGCTCTTCCTAGGTAGCTCCATCGTAGCACATTTACCCTGAGCTTCACCATCCTACTCACTCAGCACACACCAGATCTCCTGCAAGCACCAGAATGGATGTTGGGCGGATGACAAACTAATTTGTAGGTTGTTCTTATATGACTTGGACAGAGCAGTGCAGTTTGGGCGGTGGAGATGGTGAGGCAAGAGAACTCAAGTTCTCTTGCTAGTTTGCTTTGTTGACGAGGATGTGCTGTTTTCAAGGAAAAGAATCAAAGGCATTTCTGGCAGCTCAAAGTTGTTGAAACTTGAAAGTCTCTGTCTTGAAGGCACATAAATATGCCTTAGTGGCATTGTTAATATGCAAAAGTGATATCAAGAAAATCAAAAGGAAAGGATAAGTCACACAATTGGGGGGTGGTGTAGTTGGTTTTTTATTGGTTTTCTTTCTATTAGCGTAGAGGATAATGACCAAATAGAGGGTAATGTTTGGATCAACTCTATCCTCTTAAATAGTTGTTCCTGGAGTAGGTTACTTCCTAGTGCGGCTATGTTCGGTTCGAAACTGCTATGATAAAGGATGCAAAGAAGAATCAATTGTCAATTCAAGTTGTAATATAGTTTATCTGGGAGAATTTGCTAAGATGGTTCATGCAAAACAAAATCAATATGGCAGCTTTTCTATTTTCATAGCATTCTTTCCCACCTTTTTTGCCCATGGTTGCATACTTGCTGCAAAGGAAGAAGAAATATGTGTTATTTCAGATATTTCGTATTTCTTATTGGTTGCAGCACTTTCAACTGTTAATGCTCCTAACTAGTTTGCTTAGAAGAATATAAGGTATGGATTTGGTTGTTCTCCATTTCATTTTAAAAGGATGCGAGTGATACAGAAAAATAAGGTACTAAAATGATCATTTAGTGAATAAAATTGGAGGTCTTTTTTATTCAGTTTTTTCTTGGGTTTGTTTTGCTTCTTTTGTCCAATAAGATATGCTTGCAATAAGAAACAACTTTGAGAAAAGCAAATGAATGGTCTTGAATAATGTGTACTGGATATTCCATGCTTGATACTTTATTCAGTTATTGCAGTATGAAGAATTGACAGTACAGTATAGTGTAGAATTATCAAAAATCTTTCTGTCAACCTTTTCTATTTCTTAATAAAGCATCTATTTTGTGCATAGGAAAACATTTCTGCACTAATCTTTAATTTTAACCTCTGATGTAGTCTTTCCTACTTTTATGTTTTTATGTTTGCCTTTGGATGATTTTCTTTATTTTGTTAAACAATATCTTCGAAATTCATGCTATTTAATATCTCTTGATATTTTAAGATTTTTAAATCACAAGTATTTGACCCTTCGCATCTCTTGTGTCTTATTTACTTCTTCCAGTGGTAGGATCCATCAAATGGCCTCTTTCTAAACTAGAAATTCATGGCTCATTAAGGGCTGATGGCCAGAGTCATGGAGAATCAAGTACAGGATCAAATGAGAAATTAAAGAGTGGGCTTGGAGGTGGTTCGGGTGGTACAATTCTTTTATTTCTTCAAGCGCTTGTACTGGAGAAAAACTCATCTTTATCAACAGCTGGTGGCAATGGTGGCCCAAATGGTGGAGGTGGTGGTGGTGGTGGGAGAGTTCACTTTGATTGGTCAAATATTGCCACTGGAGATGAATATGTTCAACTTGCTTCTGTTAATGGTACAATACTATCAAGGTACACATTTCAATCATGGTCTCATAATTATTAGAAGAGTGTGCTTAATTGTTCTTAGTTTCTTACAAGTAATTTTTCCATCCCATTTTGGAGATATTTAACTGTAAAATGTTGTTAATCATTATGCTTTGGCTAGAGTTGTTGATAAAGGAATGGAGCACTTTCAGCATAATACATGTTCTTCAGTTGTTCCATATTCTTAGATCCTTATAAGGATAATTAATGGCTTATAGCATCATAAGATGTGCGAAAGGAATCCTCACGTAGTATTGTATGGTCATTATACATCATGTATTGGTGCATTTGCAAATTGTAACATACAATCATAATTTAAAGCATTTTTCTATCATTTTGTTACTTTTGTAGTTTCAGATGTACCTGTGATGGTCACATAATCTCAGTAATGCCTTTCATCTTTCTAGAAGGGCAATAAGTTATGGGAGTTGGTACAGCTTAAACTTTGATTTCTTATATCATTTCTGTGCTATTGAGTGTATGTCCTTTGAGTTTAGTTACATTATAGGGTTTACAATTTGATATGTCATACACATGTAGCATACATTTGATCATTGACATAGAATTGTATTCTTCTAGAACAAGTGGTAACAGTAGCTAACAGAAAGTGCTGGTAGTTGTCGAGATACTTGAACTATATTTGCTAGAATTAGATTCATTTGTTAGGTTTTGGCTTTTAAGTATTTCTTCCCTTTTTCCCCATTTTTTTCTAATTACAGTGGAGGGGCTGGTAACGGTGGTGGTCATCCTGGGGAAGAAGGTACAATCACTGGGAAGAAGTGCCCAAAGGGGCTCTTTGGAACATTTTGCAATGTATGGAGTACACTTGAACTATCTTGTGTCTTAATTTTTTTATTTTACCTTATATAAATAAAGTATGTAATTGCTGAAAGTCACTAGGAGGTTGTACTGGTTATCAATCATTACTTGAAGTAATCTTCTGTTGATAAGATCTGTATTGTTACTGTCATATAATTTTTAAATATTCCAGTATGACTATATCAATAATGGAAAAGGTAAAAGGCTGTTTCCATTGGTTGTTTTGATCTGTCTTACCCATGTTGCAATGTGAATTACTTGAATTAATCTTCTTTAGACAATTTGTGTAGCACCTGTTACTGGTATAAAATCGTTAAATATCCTTCAAATACTATGACAATAATGGAAAATGTAAGAAGCCTCTCTTTCTTCTTGTATTGTGGTACCTAGGTGTTTCACGTGCCGGCAAGCTGCCGGCACAAGATGTGCCACCGGGCATGTGTAGTGCTGATCAGCACATAAATCTTTGATGATGAAGATCGAGGATTCTATATAAATTCTTGCTTGAGTGAAAAATGTTGCAAATGAAACCTATCTGGCTTTGATTATTGAATTATATGGACTGTATGATGTGTGAATGGGAATGGTGCTGCAGGACTCTTAGAACTGATTACATTTGCATATATTAAATAGTCATATAATATGACTAATGCTGTCATATTTTGTAAACTTTTTTCTGTACACTTTTCAAAAAAGTAAATGGTGTGCAGATTGTTATTGGTCAGCAGAAGGTGATACAATTTTGATAAATATGATGGAAAAAAATTAATGAATAAAGTGGGCTTGAAAGAATGGACTGGTGAAATCTGATTGTTAGATGACAGATGTATATTATTCGGAAACAGTTTTTTTATCCTATAGAGAAGATTCTTGCTACTAAAGAGAAAAGGAATGAATTCCTGGAAAAGCCATTATTTCTTGCATTTAGAAAATTTATTTAGACTATTTTTGCCAATGAAATTGCAAAAGCTCATTTTGTTTTGGAATTATTCTATTGCATACCGTTTACTTGAGTATTGGCACTTTTTGTACGTTTTCAGGAATGCCCTGTTGGTACATATAAAGATGCTGTTGGATCCAACTCAACCCTCTGCACTTCTTGTTCACTTGATATTCTTCCCCGCCGTGCAGACTTCATATATGTAAGAGGTAGGCTCATAGTGTCAATATAAATTTTCGATGACATTACTACCAACTGAGCACAATCAAATTGATGGGCAGATATTAGATACCAATATACCATTACATTGGCTTTGCTATCTATTAGGGTTCTACCTACTATTTATTGTATTTGAACAAATGAACCCCGCCATAGGAAACCAACATCCTGACCAAGAGCTTTCACTTAGATGACTACAAATAGACAACCATTTCCATGTAGTATATTAGTCAGTCCAATCAGATATCCTTGATAATTATCCTTTTGATATTAGAAAGGAGAAAATATTTTCTTTCAGAAACAACTAAATGATAACTTTTTTTTTGCAGGAGGTGTTACTCAGCCATATTGCCCATATAGATGTGTATCTGAAAAGTACAAGATGCCAAAATGTTATACACCACTTGAAGAACTGATATACACTTTTGGAGGTCCATGGCCCTTTGCAATTCTTCTGTCGCTAGTTTTGGTACTTCTAGCGCTTATAATAAGTGGTTTAAGAATTAAAATGGGTGGAAGTGATTTTTCCTATCGGTCAGCAAGTTCCATCCAAAATGATGGTTCTGATACATTTCCATATCTGCTTTCCCTGGCAGAGGTAATTCTTTGCTTGAAAAGTTATTTGCATGGTAAATCTAGTAGTTCTGAAGTTGAAGATTTTTTGTGCCTTTTGTTACCTCTGTTATGGCACCAATATGTATTATCCAGGTGCCTGGGACAAGCAGGGCAGAAGAGACTCAAAGCCATGTCCACAGGCTGTACTTCATGGGTCCAAATACTTTCAGGGAACCCTGGCATCTTCCTTACTCTCCACCTGATGCAATAATTGGAATCGTGTAAGAAGTATTTCCGACTTTAGAGGGATGCAGGCTGTTCTGTTTATTTACCATCGATGAGCTTGTGCATCCCCATGTTAGCCATCCATTCTACAGAATACACTTCTGTTGTCATGAAAAGACATCAATTAAGAACTTAACACATGCAATCTCCATCCTGCTTATTGGCCTATTAAAATGTTTCAGCTATGGGATGACTTTAATTAGGGCCTGCCAGCAAATATGCCTTGCCAAAGCTTGTTATTTGCAGCCAAAATTTCAATTCGCAATTAGAACATCTCTTTAAGTTATAACTTATAACTCAGATATACGTTACATATGATTAGATAATGTTGGAGTACCCATTTGTATGCATAAAGTACTAGTTGGTCTTATTACATCTTTAGGAGAAAATTTTCAATGAGTGAAGTTAATTATCTTTTCAGGTACGAAGATGCTTTCAACCGATTTATTGATGAGATTAACTTAATTGCTGCATACGAGTGGTGGGAAGGGTCTGTGCATAGTATTCTTTCAGTTCTTGCATTTCCTTGTGCTTGGTCATGGAAACAATGGCGCCGAAGAAAGAAGATTCATCGTCTTCAAGAATTTGTCAAATCCGAGTATGATCACTCATGCCTTCGATCTTGCAGATCACGAGCCCTTTACAAAGGAATGAAGGTTTGCCATCTCTCTTCTTATTATGCGATGGAACAAGTGCTCAAATAGGGTGTAGAAGACATGTTGATCCTTATAGTGCTCACACAAGTGCTCTCCTTATTCATAGTTTATGGATTTTACACTGTACAGAAAGTTTAAAATGTTATATTCAACAATCACTAGTAGAACAAAAAAATACTGCTAGCTGAGCAGTTGTGGTTCCTCCAGTTAAGCATGAGGTTCTTCCTCAAGGATCATGAATGGAATCTTGGCCTCAAATTGTGCATGTGATATAATTTTCCTTGTCTCAAATTCATTTTTGTTCTTCCTTCTCATCCTTCTATCTTTCTAAGATTGATAAGTACATGTGAATCTGTTTTTTCCTCATTGTGTTATTGTCGTACTAGAATTATTACTATTATGCATATGCTGACATCAAATTCTTTTACTTTTTCTTAAATTTTATTACCAGAAACATTGCTTCTTTTCTACTAATGACTTCTCCATTTTACCTTTCTAGAAATAGTATGCCATCCTTATGATGCTTCAGCCATTTATATCCACCGTTAACGCCAACCTCTCCTATTAGGTTTAATGTAAGGAAATTGTAACTGCAGGTTGGTTCAACACCCGATTTAATGGTTGCATACATTGATTTCTTTCTGGGTGGTGATGAGAAACGGCTAGATGTTGCATCCACCATCCAGAAGAGGTTCCCCATGTGCATCATTTTTGGTGGTGATGGCAGCTATATGTCCCCGTACTATCTTCACAGTGACGTGTTGTTGACAAATCTTCTCGGTCAGGTATTGGTTACATTGCCTTCTTTCTGGACCTCCATTCTGATTACTTTATAACCCATAGTGACACTGATTTCTCTTTTCTAGTATGTCTCCACAGCTATTTGGAACAGGCTGGTTGCTGGGCTGAATGCTCAGTTGAGGACTGTTAAGCAGAATTGCATTCGCTCAGCATTGGGTCCTGTCATTACTTGGATAAACACTCATGGAAACCCCCGGCTAGTGTACCATGGTCTTAGTGGCGAACTTGGTTGGTTTCAGGCCACAGCTTCTGGTTATTACCAACTAGGCATCTTGGTAGCAATGAATGAAGACTTCTTCAACTTTCACCAGTCAGATGTCCTACATTCAGGTGACCACTCAAGGTATGGTGTGACAGCATTTATGAAAGCTACAATATCTAAGTGCAACATATATTATTTCATAATTATCTCGAATATTCTTAGCTTAGTTGTTAACTGTCTTCAATATGTGCACCACTTGGTCATTCTCCAGGAGAAATGTTACGGTCTCCATCAGGAACTCTAAGCAGCTACAGAAAAACCAGGCTTGCATTAGCTATCCAGTTTCAAGGAAACGGTTGACTGGAGGAGTGAATGGTGGGATAATAAATGAAGGAACACTAAAGTCGTTGGATTATCGAAGGGACTACCTCTTCCCTTTCTCTCTTCTATTGCAAAATACAAGACCTATTGGTCTTGAGGTAATCAGATTTGTCGTAAAGATTTGGAGATATCATTTGTCTTGCCAAGTTACACATTCTGTGATTCTGAGTAAATTTTTCTATTTCAGGAAACACTGCAGCTGATCATATGTATCTTGCTGTTGGGTGATTTTACTATAACTCTTCTTACACTTGTACAGTTCTATTGGATTTCTCTTGGGGCTTTTCTTGCTGTCTTGCTTATTCCTCCCCTATCCTTGCTCTCACCTTTTCTTGCTGGTATAAATGCACTATTTAGTAGAGGGCCCAAAAGATCTTCACTTTCTCGTATATATGCTCTGTGGAACACCACTTCGACAGTGAACATTGTGAGTTCCTTTTCCTGTCTTTCATTACTCTCACCAGACAAGGTCTGAAATTATGGAGTTCATAAGAGAAATATTATATATATATATATATATATATATATATATATTGCTGCTATAACAACCAGTGTTAGTTCTACAAGTATAATGTACTTGTGGGGGCAACTATGCGGCTATTCTTTTGATTTAGTAAGAGCAAAATATTTTCCTTTTTTCTTTTCTGTTGCTCCGTAACAGATTATGCATGTTGATAACTCGTGAAAGTATGATGAACATGTGTTGTGTGTGTTTATTTCCATGAAAAATATACTCTTCATTTCTGTCAAAATATTATCTCGTGCTTAGATCTGATTTTAAATTATATTTCTTTGATGTGGAGTTTTTAGGGGTTAGGGTATAAAACTGTAAACATTGCTTCATTGTAAGTTTATGACTTAGTTTCTTTTTCTTGGTAAAGTATTTCAGGCCTTGTTATAATGTATGGAAAGTTGAATAGTTGATTGATGTGCAGAAAGTTAGCTGATAATCTTGAATAGTTGACTTGATCTGTGTGCAATTGTTGGTGTAAACTTATTGTTTCTCACTCTCCATGATACGGATCTTCAAAATGTGCCCCACCGTTAATTTTGGTGTTATAGTATTCAAGGACTCAATGCTATCAATTGGATTCCAGCTGAAATATAAATATTACGTCTGGTTTCGTATAGCTGAAAGATCTATTAACCCAATTATATTTCATTGAGGATCCATACATTGTTAAGTTAATACAATGCTCAGGACGTTGTTATGCCCTTTTCGCTGAAAACGGAGGGCCTTAATGAGTGACCTAATTTTATTTAATATTTTACACCTTGTCACATCATTACTGAATAGTATCTTGCAGGTCATGGTGTAAATAGATATATTTGTTTGACCTTGCGTAACATTTTCACAGATTAGAGATTAATGATGGACAGCTGCTAAAAGTAGTCAGGGAAAAAAAGAGTTGTTTGGACTTTAGCATAGCTGGTCAAAGTTTGTTGTACATCTTTTATTGATCAACAAACAAACCGAATGCATGTTTAGTTTTGTATGCCTAAACTTCATCTTTAATTATCTCCAAGTTTCTTTTCTTTCTATAATGTTAAGGATCATGCTTTGAGGCACTTCATTCATTTTATTAATTTTTTCCGTTCTCTCTATTTTTTCCTGAAAATTGATAAATTTAATCTATGTTTAGATGGATAGGATTTGTCCTGATAATTTGTAATGGTAACTTTGACCTTTAAAAAACTCTAGGAGTGATGTTAAAATTTTGTTTTTAAAGAACACTGAGGAGGAATTATACTAAGTTTTGCATGATTTTATTTTTCTTATATGATGATTTTCTATAATGCAGATCATGGCAATTGTTTGTGGAATACTGTATTATGGGTATTTTTCCTCAGAAATGGCCTCAATGGCACATATGTCAAACTTCAGGTATGGTTCTTTTTGTCTCAGATAGCATGTCTTGTAGCTATTTGCATGCTTCCTTGTTCTTGTTGCATGCTCTAAATCGTTACAAAGATGATGATTATGAAGAACTATGATAATGCCTGGCTTATGATTAGAATTCCACAAGAGCTGAGCCCAGCAAATCCATGTTTCATTGCTCCCATTTATCCATACTTTTCTATTTTTCTACACGTGGACCATTATGTTTTATTCGGTGGTGTTTTCTTTTTCTTTTTTCTGGATAGGGAGGACTCTGAGTGGTGGGTTTTGCCTATCATCCTTTTTCTAGTTAAATCATTGCAAGCTGGCCTAGTCAATTGGCACATAGCAAATATGGAGATTCAGGATCTATCATTGTTCAGCCCTGATCCAGACAAATTCTGGGCAATGTGAGATTCATTTCAAGCAAAAGAATTTGAAAGCTCTAGTGGTTCATACTACAAGAAGAGTTGCAGTTCTCACAAGTCTGAATTGCTGTATATATGCCATTCATTAGGGCTTTAGATGCCCTGCCTTTTTTGCATGGTTTGCAACAGTCATCAGAAATTCCAAAATCTGTCTGTAGCAGTAGCCAAGTCTGTAGACGATTCCCCCAATTAAGGGCGTCTTATCCTCGGCCCCTTCCAGATGATCCCCATGGAGTACAAGTTCTCGAAGAGTGTGATAGCATCTGGTTCTGGTGCGCCCGGATGATTGAAAACGCCCGAGTGTACAGCATCCGCACTTTCTTTTTTGTTTTTTAGAAAAGTGGGGACTTTAGATCTGGTTGTATCTTGTAAATGTGGTGAGTAGCATTAGATAGGGAATGGCCCACATTTTTCCTCCCTGAACTATTTTGTTGGGACTATAGCGAGTTACTGTTCTTGATTTCTGCTGGCTACATCATCTTCACAGGACTTGGAGCCTGGTAACATAGAGGATAGCACTAGTTTTTCAGCATTTTGGGCTTAGCATACCACCCTTTAGTGATTGATTGTAATTTATCGTGTTTATCTTCTTAAATTGTGTTTACTCTTTGAGAGAGCAATATCAAACTTTAATTGTTCTGGGAATGCAGGAAGAAACTTACCAATGTATAAATACTGTAAATTTGTTAGAAACGAATGTTTAAAGCTTCATATTGCTTGCAAGTTGAGGCTTTCTATGACTCCGCTTATCAACATCTTAGGGCAGGATATGGCAACCCAAGTATTATTTTGCAAGAATCTAAATATTTACCTACACTGTAATATTCATTTAACTTTGATTATATTACCACCTGATGTTAGGGTATCAGTCGTTTTCTATTATCTCCTCAGTTGTCTGTCTCATTTACCACAGGTTGTTAACTCACAAGGTAAAGTAAGTCCTGTTCGAAATTTGTTGCTTGCTCACTCACTTTCAAACTCATGTCCCAAGTCCAGAAATTAACTCACCTTTCCTCTTGCCCCTACCTCTGTCTGACATTGTCTTCAATATGTATGACGAACAAGGCCAGATCGTACCCTCACGCTGTTATCAATGGCCCCCCGGCTAGATCGATCAGCCTCTATTAATGCCTATGACCACGTCCCTTGGTCCATTCTATTTAGTGTCAGGACCGTTCCATTTAATCCTTGGAATAAAATCTTGTACTAAATGGTAGCATTAATTGATGTCTGAAGACAACTCTTGCTGTAAGCGATGCCTTCGCCGCATGTCACCATGCAACTCTGCAGCTTTTGACATTAGAGAACTCGGTAGACTTTTGTAGGAGAGTTTTTATCGAACTTTACATTTTGTATTACTTAAGAGGGATCTATTTTGGCCCAGCAGGATTTTAAAATAAAAAATACTGATCTCCTAGAAAAACTGCTTGTGGGACGTTCGGATCTTTCCCAGAATCTGATATACCTCCTATCAACATCGAAGTAGGTAAACCAATACATCAGCAGTTTGGCAACTTCTTGGACGTTAAGTACTTGGCGGCTGTTGTCAGATTGATTCATGCATTTCTTTCTATTTAAGACGCGTGAATTGGCATCCTTGTATGATTATTCTGTAATTGAAGAAAGACTTCCCGGTCTTCGGCTCGTAGAATCACTGCGTTGATATAATTAGTGGATCCAAGATGAAGACCATAAGGAGATGATGATTGCGAAGGAATTGATATAAAACTCTCGTGCAATATCAGATGTGACTGGTGCTGCTTCAGTGGATACTACTTGATTACTTGGTTTTGATCCAAGCTTACTCAGCCTTGACACTATAAGAAAGGGATGTCTGATAGAGATGACGTACCCATTTACGTTAAACTTTTCCAAAGTTGGTTTTCGTCTCGGTTCTTCATTACAATGCTATCCAAGTTTATTTTAAACACTTGGATAAAGAAAATAGCTACAGTAGTTGTATTCAAGTTTCTTCGTTAATCAACCCTCCCTTTGCTTATACTCGTTTATCTTTATCTCTGTCTGTCTCTCTCTCTCTCTCTCTATCTATATATATATATATAATCCATACATTTCTCATAGTCATAGCACATGCACCTTTTAAGACTAGCTAAAAATTTAATGCCGTCCATTGTCGTTTCGTAGATCGAATGAAATGCTCAGTTTTAAGAACTAGAAACAACTTTATCAAGAAGGCTGAATACAAGATTGGAGTGGGAAATAATAGGAGACAAAACATCCACTTGTGTACACAATAACCTTCCTTATTAGAAAATTTGTCAACGACTTTTCAAATTTACATGGGAACACTTTTCTCTAGAACGAAAAATATTATAACCTCCAAACCAAACCCAGCGGTTACATAGGGAACTAAGAATTTTAGATTCTCCCACAACTAACTAATTCACTCTCTACTACCAACCTTATGAAACTAAGTAATAACAACTAACCCCAGAAGGTGGGGGTGGGGGTGGGGGGGAATTAAATGAAAAATTAAAAAGGAGTAGTGCTGCCTGTGTCTTCTGAGACGCTCAGAAATGTAATAAAATCTCTCGGGAAGCATCGCAGAGAGTAAGGAGTCTGGTCCCCCGCTGATATCCTCACCCACCGCACTGCCCCGCCCCGCCCCTGTCGTTCTATTCTTCAAAACCAACCCGCTCTCCTCAAAGCGGATAAAATGCAAGTAAACTTAGTAAGTAGAGTAGTAGTAAAAGAACCGAAAAAAAAGAAGAAGGTAAAGTATTAAGTATGGGATTATCGAGGGGCAGTTTGGGGAATTTACGATGTCGTCGTGTTGTTTTCTTCCGTCGGATTTATCCAAAAGAAGCTTCGGCAGCGGCACCTGTTGCTGAGGGAGCAAAAGACGGATCTGCCCCTCGGAGGAAGGGTGGTGTATTTACGGTTATACCCCTACGAGCCACCTGTAGAAGGCGTAGTAGGCGGGCTCCTCCGGCTCCCAATGGTGCTGGTTATTAGCCTCCTCATCGGGCCACCAGGGGTCGGCTCCTCCTCCTCCGCCGCCGCCGCCGCTGTCGTCGAAGCGGTGGCTCCACCGTGCGCTCCACCGACCGGAGAAACGTCGCGAGTTGAACGAGGAGGAGGCAGAGGAGGTGATCCGATCCACGTAGTCCCTCAGCCACGCACCTCTGCTTCCTCCTCCCCTTCCGCCCGCCGCCTCCGCCACATCATCCCCCGGTGGCGGCGCCGTATCGGCTGTCGGTGGTGCTTTCTCCTTCGTGCGGCGAGCGATCCGGGAGACGACCGCCTCGACCTCCTCCTCGACGAGGTAGTCGAAAGATCCGATGGAGTACGATCGGAGATGCGGAGGCGGAGCTAGGGTTTCGATGTCGGAGGAGGAGGGGGTTCTCCGTCGGCTGATGATTCCGATCTCGACGCGGAAGCTACCGGATCCGGCGGTGAAGGATGGATCCGCCGGTTGTGGCTGCGGCGGCGGCGGAGGAGGGTCCGGGAGGGGGAGGGAGATGGCGGAGCGGCAGAGAGGGCAAGAAGGGGTGGTTCGGAGCCAGGTGTCGATGCATTGGGCGTGGAAGGCGTGGCGGCAAGCCGGGAGGAGGCGGAGCTCGGCGTCGGGGTCGAACGGCGAAAGGCAGACGGCACAATCCGGGGAAGACTTGGGGACTGCGGCGAGGGAGGAGGCGAGGGTGAAGAGCGGAAGGGAGTTGATGATGAGGTCCGCCTTATCCCGTTGGGCCCCGCCGCCGCTCCCCGACGAACTGGCGCCGCCACCGCCGCCGCTATCGCCGCCGGCCGACGAGATGGAGTCGCTGTGGGAGACGCGAGGGGAGGCGGAGGAGGAGGAGCGGGAGAAGAAGCGGAGGAGGAGGTAGATGGTGGCAGAGGAGAGGATAACGAAGGCGAGGATGGCACCGATGATGAGGAGGCTGGGGGAAAATGATGATGAAGAGGACGACGATGAGGACGGAAGGGGTCGAATGGGTTCTTCCATTGTTACGGTTCCTTCAGGGATTAGGCTTTCGAATTGCGGAGGAGGAGAAGAAGAAGCCATGCTGCTGAAGGAGGAGAAGAGCGCGCTTGCTGGTCTTCTATCGTAGTAACATTTCTTTCTTCTCCCTCTCCTTTTAAGTTTCTTTCATATATATATATATATAGGCAAATATAATATTTATGGCTTAGGTTAGCTATCTATATATCTTTTTGGTTTTCGAGTTTTCTTAATTAATTCTGCGTAGCAGCATGCTAAATTCTCTGCAACCATGTCTGTAGGAATTCGCTACAACCTAGACTTTTGTATTCAAGTTTCCTTGGAGTTACTCATCTCGTTCCACATGCTTGGCTTTTTAATTTACAATAACCAAGCAGAAGAGGGGAAGAAGTGGTCTTTAAAGAGATATAGATAATAAACACAGTTTTTTTTTTTATTTGAAAGTCAAATAGCATACAGCTAACAACAATAATTTCTATGGATTACTAATTCTATTTCACATGCTCTATAGACTATAGCCAAATGATTGATGAACCAACTAATGGCAGGTGGATAGATTATAATTAGTCATTAAATTAGGGTTTAAGAATGTCGAAGGGAATGAGACTAAATATTTTCCTATGATTATAATAAGAGAGAGATAAACTTCTAAAAAGAGTGTGAGAACTGGATGGATCTTCTGCTCTTCTTCAGATACCCTCTGCTTCATATGATGCACGTGACTCGCACGTGGGTGGCCTTGATTGGCTTTGCACTGTGTACGGCCCAACACACAATAACTGGCATTTGTTTTTGGAAGCTTTTACACACAAGTAGAGAAGAATGTTAAACTTGGCGAAGGATTTAATTATGGGAATAATGTACTTCTTGCTTAAACTTATACAGGTCATACAAATGTACTGAATGATGAGTACTAGGCAGTGTCATTTTTCATATAAGCTTGGATAATTATGAAGATATTATGTCATGTAAACTTTATAGAAGTGGATAGGTATTTGGCTCTAGATTTTGTAAGCTCTAGGTGTATTTTGTTCTCGAGTGTAAACAATCTTTGTTTTGTCTAGTAATGGATGGGGTCCTGGGGACCATTCAATCCTTGTTGCTTAACGGCTTGGTTTTGTTCTTTTTATTATTGGAGGAACCAACTAAAGACAAGAAATTGCAATTAAAGGAGTGTAGTTCCTGGGACAGTGGGATTTGTGATTATTTTTTTCATACATCTTGCAAGGATTCTGGTTCTCTTAGGCGTTGAAATCAAAGGGGGATAGAAAAAAAAAAAAGGAAAAGGGTTATCTTTTTCATATCACCGCCTAAATCCTACCTTTAATAATACTTACAGGAAACCACCTTCTATAGGTTCCACTTTTTGACTAAATAATTATCTAGTGTTCTTTTACCTCTGATAAGAGCTGGTTTCTTGTAAATATACTTGAAAAGAAGCTCATTTCCACATATGTCACAAAACAAAAGTTTTAACTTAATAAAATGCAGGTTGTCATATGTCAAGAATTAAAAAAATTCTTTGGACAAAACAATGAGCACCATAAGAAGCTTTAATTGTATCTTACAGAGTTGCAGTAGTTGTCAGGAAATATTATTCAGGTGGTAATTATATAACATTTTATCTTTAACTCGAGGTGGCAATGGCATGCAATAGGTCAGTTTCATGTCAGATGTATGGTTGGCTTTTGGATATGTCCACCATATATTTAGGTCTGATAAGTATCATCTATTCAATGTTAGTTTTTCTTCTTTTTTTTTTTTTTTTTTTTTGCACTGGCCTCTTGGATTAACAGGATATATAGTTTGTAATATATGATTCCCTGGATAAGAAGATAAGAAAGCATCCTTAGCCCAAATACCTTATTAAAGCATCAATGACTTTGCTTGTATTGCACACATGGCATGTTTCATTAAGTTTGCTGAAGCAGCCTTTTTGTCTTTGGGATTGTTAGTGGAGAGGTGATCTGGATTTAGAAATAGTACATGCCTTTGTTCACTAATGTAATGTCTGCCCTTCATTTTGTTACTTCCAATAGCTTTTACTATTTCTTTTTTCTCCAACAAGAGTTTCTTTATTAATGGGGACCTCACAAGTCACAAAAACCCTCCTCTCATCTCCAATGTCATGATGAGAGAGAGAGAGAGAGAGGCACAACTTGGTCCTTTTTTTGCTCTCATTTCTTTTTGTGCTTCAAACTAGGCCTCATGATGAATGGAGAATAAGAGTTGCAGATGGTAGCTTATTCAAATGATTGCTTTGAGTGTACTTCTGAAGATTTTTCATTGAGAGGGAAATGAAATCAACATCATGGAGGGTAGGCATGCCACATCTTACAAAGCAGCGACCACTACGCTTTTGAATACTAGATGATTTGATTCAAGGCCATCAAAACTTAATTGTTGTAGCTCTTTAGTGTACTCTATTTTATTTTTCCTTTGCCAAATGCACCCACTCTATGATAATACTTGCTTCACCTTGTTGATGGTTATGTTCCTAACTTACCCAACCAATCTTGAATCTTGGGTATTGAGTGGTTTTGGCATTTGATTTTGTTGGAATGGAACAGTTAGTGTTGTTTTGGTGGTGATCTTGTTGACCTACGAGGATCAATTTAGGTTCTTTAAATATAGAATAAATACATGCCCTAATCCAAATGACATCATGGCTAATTCTGATCATCAAGATGTATTATAAAATGGATATATCACATGTATATACCAATCTTTCTTTTAGTGATAGTCTTCGGTGTGACAAAAAAAACAAGGAGCATCTAACTTTATCTCCCATTAAAAGAGAGGGGACAAATTTGATGTCAAAGTCGTAATGGAATAAGAACTTTCCATTTGTCTTGCAACCAAGGTATTAGATTGGAACTCCAAAAGGTAAAAGCTGGCCTTGCTATCTTTTTCCATTGAAAAAGTTTGAAATAACAAGCTAACATAAACAATTAGCTACAAATTTGTGTTGCTGTACAAAGTAAAATGCGATAGTACTAGTACTCAGAACAGCTACAAGACATCCATATTAAAAATACAATAAAGAAACTCTAAAGAGCACATGAAGCCTGTAAATTAAGCCCAAATTGCTACCAGTTTGCTCGAATAACTCAGTTAATGCAACATTTCCAGTTCTCGGTAAGAGCACCAGGTTCGATTCAGTCGATTTACATCTTGATAGAAAAAATTTCAATTGATGCTACGATAGATTACAAAGGCAGAAAAAAGGTCTCATTTAGCAAAAGAAAATTTTCCTCAAATAAATAAGAAAATTGCATTTGTGCCTCATCTTAAAGGGCAACTCTATCACTCTATCAAGTATATTGAACTATTTGTATAAGTTGCCAACCCCAGGAATACATCATGCCAATTGCACAATACAGTGAGACCAGCATGAGAGGCAGAAAAGGAAGCCTGCTCCCAAAGATGAGGGGGTGAAGTAACTGGCACCATAATTCTACGACAACCGATCCCAGAAGATAAGATACCCCAATCCATCCAATCAATCCATTTTCCTTATTGGAGCCCACCGAATTGTTTCTTTTAGTTCCATCATGAGCTGTGTTTAAGCCAAAATGGGAAGAAAAGCCTATCCACATGAGGATTGAGAACATTGCGAGCAGCAATACTTTTATTGCGTACTCCTGGGGCTCGAACAGCAGAGGGAACATGGAGTAGCATGAAACTGCAGACAGAAAAGACGGTGCAAATATATCAGTTTCTTAGAAATAGCAAGAACAGTAGTTAGAAATGTAAGGTCATAATCCTTATTCACAAGGGTACAGAATTATCTTATTGGATTTGAATAGTATGGTATGCTACAGGAAATCAGAGAGAAATAAAATATGCAGAATACTAGGTTGCATGCATCATGCTCCTGGCATGATGTTTGCATCCTAGTAGTCACATCATCAAGCTAAAGACATGGAGGAAGCTGGAACTGCACAAAAGTCACAAGGCTACAGATCAGGACAGATCCTCAACTTGACTGAAATGATTTTAGGGGTTATATAGGTCGAATCTTGATTCTTGTCTATTGTAGTTGGATCTATGTATCTAACCTCACTAAGTCTTTTGACTTGGCAGTTGAGAGAAACTAAATTTTGTAATAGTAAAATGATAGGGTTACTCTGTCATACCGAGCAAATGGGTAAGATTCCATATAGAGAGTTTGTCCAGAGTATCAAACAATTCATCCAAGGCATATATGAGGCTATACAGATCAAGCAGTTCGTTGAACTTCCAAGTCATCAGCAAAGCCACTAGGACAACCGGTCAAATATACCAGGGATCTTAGCCTCTCTAACACCTCCAGCTCAAGGGTTGATGTTTACCTCTAACCGATATCTGGTGGGCTGCATAATAAGATAGCCCTGAACCTCTTCCATCCTAGCCTTCCGAAGCATCTCCTATCTTTGAAACCCCTCTACTGTTTCTGCTACTACATACCAAAGGAAGGTAGGGGAAAGCTTAGCTACTAATAATCTGAGGAAAAGATAATTTCTTGTAATTAGTTGGTTCATGAGGAAGTAGTATGCTGGCACTTGGTTAGATAATTATGTGATATGTGCTATGTGGTATCAGCAAGAACTAATTAGGTTTCCTTCTCAGTTCAACATGGTTTTTCCCTTTTCTTTAGCTGGCCTGGAAGAAACTTTAGTTTCTTGGATCTAAAACTATTCATAAAATCATAAGTGCAACTAGAAGTATCATGCTCTTAAAACTTGTGCATATCCAGTTATGTAAACTTTGATAAGCTGATAAAGTACTTCTATAGAAGAACATTCTTTGCTGTATAATTTCAAATGGACGTCTTATGTGCATGATTTGACTCCTATTTAGCTTAGGATACGGTCCACTTTTACCATTAGAGTTTTCTGTTTGACATGAGCTTCCCATCCTATAAGCAAGTATTTCCGTCATATTACTAATCTGTAAACCCCATATCTAACAAGTGCTCCCAATAAAAAGTGGCCTGAAATTTACGAATCAATCAAGCGGACATCATAAAATAAAGGAAAGCACACAATGAGGGAACAAGCAAGTAAATTAACCTTCAAAAATATATGCACAGAAATATTAATAGCAGAGAATTCTGATAAGTACCTATTGACAACAAAAAAAAATGCCTTGCATCATCCAAGTTGTTCATTGCAATTACACCAAGAGGGATAGTGAAATGAAGGGATGCCTTCTCATGAACATGCCACCCGAATATAAAACCACAGGTACAGGCATATGCCACCCATCTGATTATGTGTCTTGGCTGGGGTTTCAAGAATGCCTTGATGAGACATGGAGACATGGCAAGTATGACCAGTATGAATGTCATAGTTGGGGTGATCTATCATTTGCAAAATTTTAGAATGTGAGATCATAAAATTCAACTGGACACCTCTTCATAAAAGTGGAATAAACTAACTGAATCAACAAAGGAAATACCTGAGGAAGCACAGAGAAAGGCGAAGAATTACCAACCAGGCCACCAGTAAAAGAAGCTTTAGGTGCTTGGATGTTGAATCCCAACTTTGCAAGAACAAAAGCCAGAACCTTGTCGAGAATTATATAGAATACCCAAAAATTCGGAGCCCAGTAGGCATGACATAGGCCCCTACCAAATGGAAACAATCGGCTAAAGACTTGTTTTATCTGCATAAGTATAACAACAGCATCATAAGTATGATGGACATGATGCTATTGATGGAGCACCTCAGAGAAAACTTAAGTTTGTATTGGACTGATAGTAGTATAGGAAAAATAACCAGGCCAACAAACTACATCAGCATGGAAGCCATTCCCAAAAATTAAGCAGACAATATGTCAACCAAAGACGCGAGCCACAATATAAAAACCAGGAGCAAGTTAATTTGTGAAATTTCCACATGCAGTTTCTACTACATACATATGTTACTGCTCCATCTAAGTTCATCAAGTCCCATTGTGCACTCTCCAATGGTTTGCTAGTTCAAAATTAATACTACTTTAGGCTTCAAATGTGCAAGATAGCTAAATATCTAAATCCCTTTTCAATTACTAGCAGCCAATGAAAGGAAATTTTTTGAAGGTAAATACGTACTCGAAGGCTTTCTAGATGCATATTTGAAACAAGAAAGATCTCAGCTATAAACTGAAACAATCAATACCAATTTCCTTAACAAATATTTTTTGCGTTCAATAGTTAGCTTGTCTTCTAGTTGGTAAAGATCTAATCTTCCTAGACATGAACAGATCACAATAGAGAAAAAAGCAAACCAAAAGAGAGAAGATCACAACATTACTTGCCCATGGTAGAAGAACGGACCAAACGCCGCAGCGAAGACAACCCCCACAGCCGCCCCCATGGTCAGGAACCTTCTCATCCCCCTGCAAAGCCCACCGACGCAGTAATGGCGGAGAAGATAAACGAAATACACGGGCGCAGCGACCAAGAACAAATGCTTGGAGCAGAGCAAAACAGCGAACACCACTCCCCCGGCCAAATCCCTCCCCTCCTCCAAGAAGGCGAGCGAGAGGAGAAAAATCCCGAGGAGGTATCCATTGTACTGGAAATGTATATGATCAACGATGAGAAGCGCAGGGGACCAGAGTACAAGGGCCAGGGTTAGAGGAGTCCGGAGCGACCGAGAGGAGAGGCGGGAGACGGCGAGGAGGAGGAGGAGATCGGCGGCGGCAGCGGAGAGGCGGAGGAAGAGGACGGCAGGGGGGAAGTGGTGGTCGACGGCGAGGTCGGTGATGGAGGGGTGGAGGAGGGAGGCGGGGAAAGAGAGGAGAAGCTCGAAGAAGGCGAAGAGGGGAGGGTAGTCGAGGGTGTGAAGGGAGGAGGTGTCGGAGTACCAGGAAGGGAGGGGAAGGGAGGAGGTGAGGGCGAGCCAGTGGCGGTGGACCTCGAAATCCGTGCTGCGGTAGGAGGGGATGAGTAGAAGTTTGACGCAACTGGCGATGGAGAAGATCCACACCGCCGTGGACATGCCCATCGCTGCGCCACCGGTGATGCTGATGGTCTGTTTCCTTTTCCTTTTCTTTTTTCTTTTTTCTTTTTCTTCGTTTTGATAGTAGTAACTATTAGTATTACTACTCGAGTGGGCCGGATTGGCTGGGTTATTTATTAATGGGCCTCCTATTAGCCCATGACTACAGTGATAACTATCGTACGCCCTTAATTGACCTGTGCGCATTGTAGCAGAACACGTCCTTCTATTTCCATCCCCTTCCACCCAAAATCGGAGCTGAACTCGATCGATCGAGCGAGCGAGAGAGAGGAGAGGAGCGCCACCATGTACCGCCAAGCCTCGCGCTTCGTGATCCGCGCCGCCGCCGCCGGACGTGGCGGCACTGCCGCTTCCCGGTCCTTCTCCACCGATCTTCCGGCGGCGCCGTCGGAGGACTCGGCGTTCGTGGAGGCATGGCGCAAGGTAGCGCCCAACATCGAGCCCCCGAAAACCCCGCTCTCCTTCATGAAGCCCCGGCCACCGACGCCGTCGTCGATCCCTTCCAAGCTTACTGTCAACTTCGTCCTCCCCTACCAATCCGAGATCGCGAACAAGGAGGTTTGCCTATCGATCCCTTTATTTCCCCCTTTCCCTTGTACTCATTGTCCGATTTGGTGCTCCTTGTGGTTTGATTTTGGTGATCTGATTTGGAACTTATTTTCCACTTTGATAGATTGTGAATACTATAAAACTTAGGTTAATCTTCGTTGGCAGTCGTCTATAATTTCTCCTTTTTTAATTTCTGAAGATATTGATAATTAGCTGTTGCTTAACGTATATGTAGGCATGAATGAACGCTTTGTAATCGTGAATTAACGTCTTTCAGTTAAATAAAAATGTGAATAGTCTGTTGATCCCTATTACAAAACGTACAAAGGAATGCTATGGTTGTACCGGAAAGATGTTAATTTGTGAATGGTATTGATTACTAATTCTAGTCTGTGCAATCATTTTTGATAATGAATGTTCAATCCTTTTTATTTTAAAGATAAAAAGGTGATTGTATCAGCCTGTTTTGAGACAAATCCATACATCCAATGCTACAATCTCAAAGAGTAGTCTCCAAAGCATCCTATATAGAATGCACCATTTGCTCATTCCACTTAATGAAGACGATACCTAGTAAGATGTCTTATATATCACCTGCCCTGCTATTTTAGTAAGATGTCCACAGCCTTAAATTGATGAATTTGTATGAAATACTTACCGCTCTTTTGTCTTTCTGATTTATGGTGGAGGTAATGCTGGTATAGTTAGTGGTATAAGCTCCTATAGAGGTAATCATCCAACTAACCGTTATCATGAGTGGAGTCTCTAACTTATTTTGATAGTGTTGAGGTGAATTCGGTTTGTTTTGCATATCTAAACTGTCAAAAAGTTTGCTTGCTTGAGATATAGTTTGCCTATATCCATTTCTTGTTTCTTGTTCTACTATGTGGTAGGATATTAAACTTGATTGCTCTGTAATACCAGTATATCACCACATAGTTGCCAAAATATCAATTACTTTTTTTGTCAATTCTTAGAAAGTCTCATGCCTTTACTAAGCTTGGTGGAAAGCTTCAAGAAATCATCTGGTGTACTTTTGGAATATTGCCGCTGGTATATTGGATGGCGATTCTAGAGATTAAAGTAAAAGTACTTATTTGAATGAATAATTGGTGGTTGTGGTAAGGATAGTTATATATCAAATAGAGCATATGTTAACATGGTTTTGTGATTCTAAAGGCAATCTTTATTTTACTAGTCTCATCCATGAGGATATCCCTATCTTGTGGCCCATATAGGATACATGTTTTAGTATAAAATGTTTCGAGATGAATCTCAAACCTTTTGTGGAATTATCTTTATGTTGAAGTCCTGTTGGCTTTTGAAACATGTTTATAATATCTTGTACATAGTGTTTCAGTGAATTAGGTCTTCGTCTAGATCTTTATGACCATTTGTTCTGCTACTCTTCCTCTTAACTTTGTTAATTCTTTTAGGTTGATATGGTCATCATACCTGCAACGACAGGTCAAATGGGTGTTTTGCCTGGACATGTTGCCACAATTGCAGAGCTCAAGCCAGGTCTTCTTTCCGTGCACGAAGGAAGTGAGGTGACAAAATATTTTGTCAGCAGCGGCTTTGCGTTCATCCACGCAAACTCTATTGCTGATATAGTGGCCGTTGAAGCTGTTCCTGTTGACCGCATCGATCCAAGCTCGGTCCAAAAGGGACTAGCTGATTTCACCCAGAAGCTTAGCTCTGCTTCGACAGACCTGGAGAAGGCCGAGGCACAGATTGGCGTGGATGTTCACAGTGCACTTAATGCAGCGTTATCTGGTTGAATGATAAAACCCTGAGAGTGGGATCTCATTCACCATTGAGCATGAGTTGAACTAAGAACAAACTCATGATGAGAGAGATGGGGAAAATGATGTTAATAAGTTGTTTTTTTCTTTCTTTCTTAGGAGTGCCATGGGATCTCATTCTCTTCCTTGATGCATGGACTTTTGTGATGATAGATTATCTTCTTCCTACTTTAAATTATCATTCCATGTTCTTCCTTGGGCTGCGAAGTGGACGAAAACCTTGCCTGAAATCCCTTTTCTTTTGGCTGTTACACTTTTCCATGTTATCAGTACTCCACTCATTATTTTTTGCATGCCTTGACAGCAATTGATTGTTCAATTTTCAGAACAAGAGTGTCAATACCAGCTGGTTTACTATCTCCAAAGAAGAAACACTGCCATTATGCATTATGGATCATCACTAGAACAAGCCGTGCTGCGGATCTCTGTGATAAATGTACATGTTCTCAAGGTATATACTCAAAAATTGAGCCTATTGAAGGATTCCTTCCTTAGAAAATGGATGTTCTTAATATCTCAATCATCCACCTCGTAAGCATCCATGTGCTTCTCTTCTAGTTTCGTTTTTTATTGGAAAATTTCCGGCAGTAGTAAGTACCCAATTTGCTATCAACTTCGATATTACTAACCTTCGGATTCGGATCCGGATCCCGATCCTACACGGTTCGACCTAAATCCGCACGTTCTGGTCCCATTCGCCAACGGTATGTTTCCCTTCCCTCTTCCCCAAGCTTCTCTCAGAGACTCTAGGAGGGTTTTAAGAGCTCTAAGCTTACAGGGAATCCATGGAGCTTTTCTTGCGAGGGACCATTTTGGTCTCAATCCATGCCCTAAATTATCAAGACCACAAGAATTTTATTTCGTTTGTAACATAAGTCAGAAACTCGGAAATGGGTTTCATCCATCGGAAAAAGAGAATTGCTTGAGGTTTGTTTTGGGACGAGGATTGGATGCGAAAGGCTGCCCTTTTTTGAGGCAAAGGTACCACACCAACGCTTATTCTATCTATGGTGAACAATATGAATGCTATTTGGGTTTAAAACTTGTGCATTCTAAACTTCTACTCTCGGTTGATGAAGGCTAATGTTGCTTTCCGCTTTGATAGGAAATAAATTTGGGCGTTTGCATTGGAAGCTACTGGTGTGGGTTCAAGTGCACATCATCAGGGCCCACTGGAAGGCATGCGAGAAGATGCTGCATAGATTGGAAGACACAATCTTAACACGATACTGACAATTTCATCCGGCAATGTGATATTATGCAGGTAACTCGAATCCTTTGCATTTGATCTGTGTCTAAGTAGGAGGAGGTACATTATAATTTACAATTTCAAGCTGTCTGATTTATTCCAGTGTTGTAATTTTTAAGCGGCTCTGTGGGTTAATCTCGACCTACAACATGCAGAATATGATCACAAATCATCGCTGGTTAGTTAAATGTATACTTCTCCGATGATCTTCCAATTTTTAAATTCAAAAAGGAGGCAACTCAAAGTGGTTAAAAAGATAGGAACGAGCAAAATAAGATGATAACTCCCACTAGGTCCATTCTTGCACTATGCTTTCAAGTTTCAAGTTCAACTCCATCTTCCTATTTGTTTTGGCTGAAGTGTTGCTGGGCTTGTTGTACCCAGCATTGGGCTTCGGCCTCGGTGTGCTAATAGAAGTTATGTCTTCTTGATTTTCCCCAACAAAGAAATTGTAATGAACCACTTTATAATGTAGCTAATTTTATCTCTTTCTACATCCCAGATGTTACCCTCTTAATGCTGTCCTCCTTTTAATCTATTTTCACTTCATTCCTCTTTCTGGAATACTGATATAATGCACCACATAGCTCTACCTTACATCCTATGTGCTAATGTTGAGTAGTTGGCGATGCACTCATAGAGAATCCCCAACTAGTTATTAAAGTTCACAAAGTATAATGGAACAACTTTATGACTACTCCAATGTTACCTTTAAACCATTTGCCATGCCGGTGGGCGGTGGCTCTCCTTCATGCTCCTGGCTTTATTCTCCCACTTCTAATCCATTGAGTGCATCTGCACAGACTCAATCATAGAATGGCCTAATTGTGTCTTTTTCACATCTCAGCATCATAAATTGCAAAAGTATCCATGAATTGCTAATCCTGGATAGTAATTTTAATCAGTCTTTGCTTCATTGTCAAGGCTATTGCAACTGCAATGATTCCTGTATATCTGATTTCTTGAAGAATATTGATTTATCAATAATTGGATCTCATTGAGAAATTGTTTGAATTATGAACATATAAAATTAGTGTCTAATATAAACATGCCATCAAGTTGGATAAAAAAACTTTTGTTCATATTGTGGACTTCAATTGTGGGGTCAAAAGTAAACATGCATCCTACTTTCCTTGACATGATCTCGTGCTTTAGTGGTTGGAAATCCATGTGAGCTCACTCCCATGGAGCATGGCAGTACTTCAACTTGTTGATGATTCCATGGTCCAAACTCTAAATTGATTTTATACAAGTGATATATTGCTTCCCTCCTATTTGTGAAATACTGATTACATTAACTTATCCTTTGTCCAAGGAGTTGCTAAACATTAGAGGCTTTGTCAGCATGATAAGGCTCTAGTCCATAGTTATCTTTATCATCTATATGTGTGATGTGTCCAACCCACTATCCTTAGAACCTAATTTACATCCATTGTCGGTGGAAAGTCTTTCTACTTGATCAGACTCTTGAGACCTTGATAACTAACCTATACTTAATTGTCATTATGCAATTATAAAAAAAAAATTCTATTTAACTTGTGATTAATCCACTAATCCATGATTTTTTCTCTAAGAGGTCAAATTAATAGCGACTAAATGCAACTTAATCTCTTTATATCTCATAACCTCCCATCACATCTAGAATTTCTATAGATTCAAAGCATGGATTTGGACTAACATGTGGATTTCTTTCAATGTTAGTAGGTCCCCCCTAAGATGCTAACTCGGGACCTCCTACTCTGATCGCATGGGCTCACTATGTTCTCCAAAGGCTTAAATTGATAGATAACAGTAGATCTTATATATAAATATATATGTAAAGAGTAGTCTTTTCCAGCTTGACTTTACAATGAATTTCATTTGATGTGGTTTGAAAGTCTGGAAATTGCTGATATTTTTTGTTTTTTTTGTTAAGTGAAGTGTTCACAAAGTTTTAGATGGAACTAGACATTATAACTAAACAACATTTGCTAGCTCCTGAGTCATTAATTGTTGGTTGTAGGGAGTGGGTTGTGGGTTGTGGGTTGGTTGTCCTTGGCTAAATCCCAAAAATCACATTGATGGGAGAGCTTTGCTAGTTCCGTAAGTGGGAGTAATGGGGTTGGTTTTGGCATCAAATGGATTGATAGGAAGAGTACAAAGGAGTTGGGCACTTTGAGATGTGGGAATCCTCTGAAAGAACATGCTATTATAAAGAATGGTCGGCAGTTCCTAGCGGCATTATAAGGTAGGCATGACTTAGTCTTCCTCATCCAGTCAATAATGGAGAGAGGTTGCACCAGAGGCAGTGGAAAGCTACCAGAGGACAGAGGCATATGATGGACAATGTAAGATGGTTGTGAGCATTGAGGTCATAAAAGCACCCATACAGAGACACAACAACTAGTCATGTAAAATTAGTTGAGCCTCTTCAGACTTTATAGTAAGGAAATCTTCATTTTTAAACCTTGTTATCAACTAATTATTCGAACAACAAGGCTCTGAGATAAACCAAAATTAAGTTAGTGATGTGGGTGTACAGTAAAATTAACCTTTATAAGATAAAGGAAAGAGTTAATGGGTTAGTTCACTGTTCTATATTCCTAAACAATATTGCAGGGAGGATGTGGAAAGGATGGCTTCCCTTCGTAGTTTGTAAAAGCTTTCTTGACCAAATAAAAGTCCAAGAGATATTCCGTTCACAATCTTGCTTGATGACTCAGAGCAAAGAAAAATGAAAGGTTTGTTGCTTATTATGCCTTCTTTAATTGTGTATGTGTAAGTGGAAATAGTGCTATATATATATCAGTGATAATGGTTTATTTTACCAATGTGACAGTGAAGTAGTTGCAAAGAAAATAATTGCGTAGCTTATCTGCTTTCCTGCAATGGATACTGATGTGAAGTAAGATTGATCATCAATAATAAGATAGGGTTTGCATGATGATTATAATCTCCCACAGACCACAGACCATTTTGATTAGACATCAAATATATCACTGTTTTGAATTACTTGGTAAGAATATGTTGTGCACTGTTAGTTCTTCAACTCAGACTCAGAGAAGTAATAGAATCAAACACGTATAATTTATTATATTCTCCTCTCCATGCATAGGTTATCTTTTCTTACTCCTGGTAACAAGTAATTCTCTGTGGCCTTCAAATTCATCTACTGTTGCTAAAACGAAGAGAAAGAAAAAGAGAGCAGGTGATATCCTTCCCATCAGCTCTCCCAAGACTGTTACAGTGTTACTAGATGGAGTATGAGGCCCACTAGCATCAGACAGCAGAGCTGGAGTGGTCCCCACCTCTCCAGATGGATAGCTAGGTCATCAGACTGGGGACCCACACTAAAGGTATAGTGTCTTAATAAATTTTAGGGAGGCCAATCTTTGTTGCAGTGTGCAGGCATCACACCCAAGAAATCTTTCCACACCCTTTAAAGGAGGGTAGGCAGGCCACTGGTTGTCTCATCTTCACAGGCTGTGTGAGAGACAAAGAGCCAGAGATGTGGCTTCTCACATGATCTCCTCTCCAGTCTCTCCACCAAGACAAAGAGTAATATAAAGCAAAGCATGTGATGGGTATAAGCTGGGGGGGTTGGAACTCTTTGGACCTTCTCCAAAACTCTCTCACACACTATTTGGGAAAAAGTACAAGGGGGGTAGCTGTGATCACCCTCAACTAATTAAACCAGCCTAGAGGACACTTAAAAAGGAAAAAGGAGAAGGTAAAAAAGATTTGTACTAAATGGCTGCAATTGGGGTAGGTGAAGAAGAAGTAAGAGGGATATAGTCTATAGAGAGAGTGAGAGAGGGGGAAGAGGAGCAGAGGAAAATGTCAGTAGTGGAATAGGGATGTGTGCTTGGTGGGTGAGGAGAGAAATGATAATATGCTAAGAGCAAACAGCTGAGAGGCAGCGTGGAGGCAAAGCAAAGGAATCCTGACAACACTTTTGCTTTGGTGTGTGCACTGCTAAGAAGAGAGACTCTGAAGACCCTCTTAATAATGTTGGAGATTGTTGTGAAAGATTGAAATTGACCATATTAAAAATTCATCTCTCTCTCTCTCTCTCTATGTAGACTATGCTACCCACTTTGTTTAGATCTCTTTGGTCTATTCTAATGGTGATGGGTTGAGAAGTAATGAGAATTGTTTTCTTGTTTCAACTATGCTTTCATCAATCTCTATGGCCTATTGACATTTTTAGTACTTGGGATGTGTCACATGAGACTTGTGCAAAGGGCCCACCCTCCTCCTTGATTAATGGTTGGAGATGGGCTATGGCCATTGAAGGTGTGTATTACTATTGGCATGTCAACAACCTTTCTTTGATGTACCAACTCATGCTAAAATATTGGTGACAAGTGAAAGGAAAATGGCTTTCCTTTATTTATGTAAGAAGGTTGTTTTTTCTTAAGCATTGAATAAAACTATCTTCTTGAGCCTGGTGGCCTACTGAAAACTTTTATCACTAGAATTCTGGATGGTGTGTAGTGAAATATTTAAAGTTGCCTTTCCCTTTCTCCATCTATAACAGTCAAAATGGATGGGTTCATGAGGAACCAATGCATGTGAGCTGCTCTGGTATTAATGGTAGCATTGTTGCACATACCTCAAGGTTTCCATTCATTCTCATCTTTTACTGGCATTTCTTAAATGTGATGTCATATTTATAGAAGAAAACATACAAGGAGATGGATTTTGAGTACTGTTGTTTGATCAAGTAGACACTTGTGTAAAGACAAATGGTGTTGGAGGAATTTAAGATAGTGTTTTATTATCCAAGATATTATGCATGGGGAATGGAGAGTTGAAACTTTTTTGCAATGTGAAGTAGATTGATATTATCCTCTTCCTTTTTTCCATTGCCCTCAACAATAGGGTTGTTTCTTTCTCCAGTTAAATGATAGAGCAGTGCATGTACCATGATCTCCCCATTGTGCCATAACTCTATGGATATCTGAGTTTTTGACCAAATTAGCTTCTTCTAGATCTTTTTTTTTATAATACTAAAAGATGCATCTTTGATTTACTATAGCTATCAATTAAATATTAAACTTTATCAATATATTATCTTAAAAGAAGAAACACTAACAAATTCGGTGTCTTTCATATATATATATATATAATCAATATTTTATGCGTGGCAAAAAAAAGGCAGATTTTTATCAATGTTTTATTTAAAAATTTAAATTAACCATTGATTTATTTTATTAAATTTATATATAAACACTGAACTTATTTACGTTTCTAACTAACAATAAATATGAATCTTTTCAGCGTTTATTGACTGTATAATAAAATATATCTTCTTTAGTACTAAGTATAAGAAATAGTTAATTTTATTTAAAAAATAATTCACAAGACTAATTTGGTCCCAAAACAAATAAAAATAAAAATAAAAACTCATTGATCTCCCATGTTTTCTTTACATTGGTAGTTTCACAAAACAAAACAAAAAAAAATCTTTTCTTTACATTGATTGGCACACACCAAGAAGGCCTCTAAATGCCCATGAAATGAGCTGAAGCATTGACTTCAACTAGGGCCTTGTGTTCTAGGGAATAGGAGTGGCTCTTTAAGTCTTTTGAGGTCACTTGCTCCCCATGAGTATCCATCCATATGCAAACACTAAAGAGAAAGACAGCATATTTGTAGTGAAATATGTATCAAGATCAGAGGAGTGCTTGTCACTTCTTGCCATGTTCTATTAAACTACTTCAAAAGATTCCTCAACCTTTTTTTCCTGAATGCATCAGATGGTCACAAAGACTCCTCATTAGCTCTTAGTGATGACCCTTTAGTTCTTAAATCAACACTAATGGTAATCTATGTGTTTGCTCTCTAACAAAAGGCAAAGAGAAAAGATACACCAAAGAATGGAAGAAGGAAAAAAGAAAAGAAAGAGGAATCATCCATAGTAATGGAGGAATACTGCTATGTCGCATGCTTTGTTCCTATGGCATCCAAATTATCATGTCAAAGTACATCTATCCATTCCACAACCATTCAAACCACTTGTTATAATTCTTAGCTATCAAGATGACTTCTCCTCTCAAAAAAAAAAACCTACCCTCTGCTACAAGACTTGGGCAGGACCCATGACAGACTGAGATGGGCATTAATGTAGTGTTGGCATTAGATGATGTACTCAAACCCAATTATTGTGTGCAGTGGATGAGTGGTGAGTTGGGTTTGGAATTGGAAAGTGTGAGTAGGTGTCAAATTGTCATTTCTCAAACACAAAACTCCCACCACCTTACGCCTATTTGTGACTTAATCATCTATATTCAACATTCAACTAGTAAGCTAATCGAGTTGCAGACTTACTAATATATATATGTATTGCTCATTAGATATCGAGTAATCTTAATAATATTTAAATTTATTAATATAGTGTCATACTTTATCACATTGGTGAAAAAAAAAATAATGGGGTGCTTTGTATACGGTAGTGATTGCATTCATGCTCTTATCGTTTAGTTAGTTTACAAACAAAGCAAGTCTAATGCCTGCCCGGCAATTCAAGCATGAGGTGTTGGATTTTATGGCAAGAAGCATGCATGATGCCGTATTATCTCGAGATAGTGCATCAACTCATATTTATATTTTTCTTTATTTGAGAGGGATTGAGTTACAAGGTATGTCATATTAAAAAAAACACACATATATATATATATATATAATTGTCACACCTAATATTATTATATGTCAACGAAAAAGAGTCAAAGAAAGGAAGTATCTTACGGTGAGAAATATAAATAGATGAAGTAGCTGCCCATCACACTCATTGGCAGAGAAATTTTAATTGCTCAGCCGCCCTCCTGGGGTCCAATTTCCCCAAGAAATGCGTGATCCTTCTCTAATTAATATATATATATATATATATATATATATTATAAGAAAATTTGCAATAAATAAATAATAATAATGAACTCCACATTCATATGATTTTTTATTTATTTTATATGATAATATTTCTTTCCTTTTCATCAAAATGGATTTTGCTCTCTCCTCAGTGGATTGGATATTTGGATTCGATGCTCTTGGGCGAGGCCATGACAACTACTCCCTTGGATGTTATTATACACACCATGTACTCTATTACTACAACGGGCGGTGGTTCCCACCACTATATTGGACGAATCAAATGCCATAATACTTGTTCTTCTAATATTATCAATAAGATTTAGCCTCTTTTAATTTTTTTTTAAAAAAATCTCTCTATCTCAATTTTATTAATTATTATATATATATATATATTTATATTTGCGCTCATATGTCACCCCAAAAAAAAAAAGTAAATGAAAATGGGTGAGAATTAAAAAAAGGTCCTGGTGGTGATGTTGGAAGGAAAGACTGGAAGGAGAAGATTAGGAGAGGAGGAGGAGCAGTTGGTACGTCTGAACCAAAACTTGGGACTCAAGAAAGGGGAAAAAAAAACTACGGGGAAAATTAGATAATTTGCAATTTAATCCCGGTAAGATGAGGAAATTAGAATAAAGGTAGAGCAAATAATCCATCATCATCTCCGCGTACCAAATCGAGCGCACTAATTAAGGAAAGTGGAATAATTATTCCACCAGAAAAAGGAAGGCATTCACATTTATATCTCTCCCTCTCTCCTCTCTATTCCTTTGCGCCGAGAAGTATGTGAGAAGGAGGAGCGAGCATAAGAAGGCCGTCCTTTGGACTGCTTCCTTCGTTACAACTTACAACCGTAACTCTCTCTCTCTCTCTCTCTCTCTCTCTCTCTCTCCACCGAGAAATCTTTGGCAATTTTGACAAGAAGATTTCTTCTTCTTCTTCTTCCTCTAAATTCTCTCTCGTGGTTTGCTCTGGAATCGGCAATGACGGTCCAAGCCCAATACCCGGCCAACCTTCTCTTCCTCCATAGGTATATATTTCTCTCTGTCTCTGCCACTGCGATGGATTGATGGGCTCCCCGATCGAGTCCTTAGGTTTGGGAATTGGATGCAGGAGAGAAGAGGAGAGGAAGGACATGGAGTTGCCGAAGCCACCGTCTGCTTTCGTCGACCCATCGCCTGCCGTCTTCTTCTCCTCTAATGGAGGTAAGAGCCCCGCGAACTCCGAATCCGAGCGACCGACACGGATGATTTTGATTAAGTTGGGGTGGGATTCGTGACGTGACGTGGGTTTTGGTTTGTTTTTCGATAGGGAGTGGGGGTAATCCGAGGAAGAGGGGAAGGGAAATTGCTGTGGGTGGAGGAGCTCCAATGGCGCACGGACACCATGTGAATCATCTCTTCTCGCTTCAATCGCACCAGATTCCGCCATTGATGATGAGCCTCTCCCAGATGCAAAGCCAACCTTCTTCTTCCGCTCTCGTCTCCACTGGCCTCCGCCTCGCCTTCGAGGACCAGCAGCACAACCAGAGCCGAATCCAATCCAATCCTATTCTATCCGACGAGCTCGCCGCTTTAATCAACCAGCAGAAGGAAGAGATCGATCGATTCCTCCATGCCCAGGTATTATTACTATACACCCTGTTGTTACTATTATTATTCCTATCCCGCTTTTATTTTCGTGCTTATGCGGGGCTAAACGGTTCTTGGTTCGTCGTCTCAGACGGAGCAACTGCGGCGAGCCGTCGCCGAGAGGAGGCGGAGCCACTACCGGACCCTGCTCCGCGCCGCCGAGGACGCGGCCGCGCGGCGGATCAAGGAGAAGGAGGCCGAGCTGGACAGGGCGGCCCGGCGCCGGGCCGAATTGGAGGACCGGATCGGCCGGCTCAGGACTGAGTCGGCAACGTGGCAAGCCAAGGCAATGGCGCAGCAGGCGCAGGCGGCAGCCCTCCACGTCCAGCTACAGCAAGCGGCGGCCGCGACGCCGGGGAAGGCGGCGGAGGAGTGCGGCGGCGAGTCGGACCCAGCGGAGGACGCCGAGTCGGCTCACGTCGATCCGGGCCGAGTCGAGCCAGACCGGGCTTGCCGGGCTTGCCGAGTCAGACCAGTTTCTGTAGTCCTCCTCCCTTGTCGCCACCTCTGCCTCTGCGAAACGTGCGAGCTCACTAACGCCGTTAACGGTGAAGCTTGCCCCATTTGCCGCTGCGTTCGAACCGGGAGCGTCCAAGTCTTTCTCTCATAAAAAGAAAACAAATTAAGGGTTCAAAATTAGGGAGAAAAAGAAAAAGAAAAAAAAAACAAGAAAAACAAAGAAGTTGAATCTATTTTGCCTTCTTCTGGATTTTATTTGGTTTTAGGAGAATTTAATTCATTTTATATATATATTCTTTTCTTCCATAGCATTTATGATTATGTTTTTGGTGTATTCCTCCGTTTACTCCGTTTATGTTTGGGAACGGAACAGTCCGGGTCGCATCGGGTTACGCGCGGTCCGGTTAAGATTCCCACACCGTTTTGTTTCGTGGCGCGTGCGTGCGTTTTGGCGGGAGAGGCGCCTTCTTTCGTGGCAAGTGAGGCACGTGGGCCGTCCGATCTCGAACGGGGCGTCTTCATCCGCCGTGGTCACTTGGATTGCTGTTCCCTTGTGGTTACTCTTTTGTATTCTCTACGTACGTTACATTATTAACGCCGTTCGATATAATATAATATAATATAATGCGGGTTGGGCTTTATAGTTTATTTACTGATACGGGTTAGGCCCATTTAGGTCTTAAATTTCCCTACATATTGGTATTAGAGATGGCGGGTTTAAAAAATAGAGCTCCAATTAGCAGTTTGAGAAGATGATGTTTTTGGAGAGCTATAGCTTTATAAATTTATTATTATTATTATTATTATTATTATTATTATTATTATTATTTCTAGGGAAGATAAAATGATATCTTTAGCTATGGAGGTGATTCGTTTTGAGTGTCATCAGATGCTAGGTAAAAGCTGATGGTAGTCGTTGTTGCACATATATCATCACCTTATCCATACGGAAGAGAAGTTGCGTTTCAGCCCTCCATTTTGACCAATATTTTTGTGTGTGTTGTAGCCAACAAGTTGCTTCCACTTTTTAATCAGATTTCATGCTAGTTGTTAAACGCTTATTCATCATAATATGTATGATAAAAAAAAAAGGTTAAAAGATAAGTAATTATATCCTTTTCGTCCATTGTTTGAAGGCTAAATGATATCAGTGACTCTAACAAGAAAGTGGAATAGGTGGGTTAAGACCTAACACATGAACTCCCCCCACCCAACAAAGAAGTCCACTATGGGTTCAAACCAATACCTTCATGAACTGAGCATGAAGAAGAAGAGCTCACACAAGATGAGCAGATGCTCACCTAAATGTTTTGGTGGATCCACCTACAGAGGTTGTGGGAGACAGCAGAAGAAAGCTTCCAGAGTGATCACAAGATAATATACAAAATTTGCTTGGATTATTAGAATTTTCTTCCCTATAGTTTATTAGTTCCTTTAAACCTAAGTGGGGCCACACTATCTTACAATCTCGTAGAGAGATGAGGAAGCTTCAGTGGTCATCTAATGGATTCAAGAATGCAACCGGCTTAATTACTGCCAATTAGATAATAAAATAAGCATCTTTAAAACATGCCTAACTTTTGCGAAATGGAGGTCAAGAATTTGGCGAGTAAGACAAAAGCCACAAATCAAAGTCTTTTTAAGGGAATGGCTGCAAGATTACTGCAGGCCCTTCTCTAGAAAAGATTAATTAGTATAAGGAACGTATGCTAACCACTAGTCAGCATTACATCTTTTCAACAGAGCTTCCATTAGATCTTCCACGCCGAGTAGAGACGTAAAAGAGGAAAAGAGAGAGAGAGAGAGAAGGAGAGTGGCCTTGGTGAAATGAAAAGAAGAGAAAACAACAAAGCGTGCTAATTTATCTTGGACTGCGTGCAATAGGTAATGAGTAAAAGTCCATACAATTGTGAAAGAAAATTGGATTTTTTTTTTTTCTTCTTATAAATCTTGGACTCAAAGTTTGCAAGCTGCAAGCTTCTCTGAGTTCCGAGAAGAAGATAATATGGGAAGAACCATGGATTCTGATGCAAATTTCCTTAAAATATTCAATGGCCACTGAAACGAGATGCAGCAATAGATAAGAGAGACATTATAGATCTTTGAGTATGATAATCATCAATCAACAAGTATTACAAGCACAGTAGCAATCACTGTTGCTGATCATATAGACAACAGTACATGGCATCTCATCCACTATAATCCCATGCTTTTACTGAGGTTATACTTTGATGGGCTTTTAAACGAGAAGGGAAAAGGCCAAAGTCTGATTTGTACTTTGTTGAAAATTCAAGCATGCTCGTATTATATTTATAAAAATTAACATCCATATCAGAGAAGTAGAATAAGCTCAGACACAAACAAAATTGTGAATGGAAGTGGCGAGAGTATTGATTCACCATCGAGGAAAGTGGAATCAATTCAGCGACAATTCCAGGAAGCAACTCATGATGATACTATACGGAGAGAACTATGACGGAAGTAATTAATAAGCGATGCATCCAACGACCACCACCACCCCCACCCCCACCCCCACCCCCACCCCCACAGGGGAATAGTTTTGTTTCGTTTTCACACTCCCAAGTTGTCAACAATCCAAGGAGGAGTGGAGGACTCGAAGATCAAATCAGCATAAGATATTTTAAATAGATTGGAGCTTTCAGCGTTTGCCTTGCCCAGAAGGAATTTGACAAGAGATGGAGAAGTGGACGGTTTCTTTGATGGGAAGTTGTACTACCACTCCAAACAACCCTAAAGAATCTTAGCTTGTTTTTTTATCAGAAAAGAAAGAAGTAAAAGAAAGGAAAAAAAGAAAAGAAAAGGAGATGATAGCTTGCTGTGTGGCATTACCATATGATGGATGGATGGATGGATGGATGGATGGATGGATAGATGGATGTGTGAAGATACACAGAAAGGAATATTTGCAGTATCTTGTGGCACAGAGAGCAGAGCAGTGCACAAGTAGAAATGTTCATTATGTGAATGCTACTTAAAATTTTCTAATCAGATATGTCACAGATAAGGACTTGGATTCTCTGTTATGCATTGGAGATAACAACTAGATAGCAATCAAACAAAATTTGGGCCTGGCTGGACAAGTCTGGCCCCATGGATAGCTGGACTCAGCTTCAGTTAGAGCTGATCAACCGGCTCTGGCCTAGTTTTAGTCAGAGCTACAAAGAGTCAGGTCTTTGGCCGTCTAGCTCGACTCTAGTCTGATTTAGTCGCGAGCTGAATTATTCTAACTCGGCTTAAACTCGGCTAAGCTCCCCCTAATTTGTGGGTGGGGTGGGCTGGTTAACAAGGAGCCCAACCCGACCGGCACAAACCCTATCCTCTACTTTTCTTCCCACTATACTTTCCTAGCCCATTTAGAAAGGCCTTAGATTGTCTCCTTAGTAAGTATTATTTGATAGTTGTTATAGATAAATAAGAGAAATCTTAAGATTTTCAATGCCCGAGATATGCACCTCATCTAGTTTTCAGATCTTTCTTTAAAATCTAGCACTAATGGAGCTCACACTTTTCCTGTGCTAACTTCTTCTTTTCTACCATTTCATTCATAGTAAGGAGGGTGCTGGCCTCTTTATTTATTTATTTAATTTTCTCAATCAGTATAACTGGGCTCTGTCTCCCTCGATAAATAAATTTGCCATCTCATTAGCAGACTAATGATTCCTGCAATGGATAGAAGTATAATATTCAACCTGGACGTTCATCTAGCACCCAAAAAATATACATACTAATATTATATTTTGTACAGGACGCAGCATGTTACAGATACAATGCTTATGATGAATCAAACAAGCCAGAACCAGGAATTTTCTACTACTGAACAAATTTCTACCACCCAGAGAGTAGTACATTTATCCTGAAGATTTGTTCAAATGACTGCTGAGCAAGAATGGTTAACAGCCTTAACAAGCTTCAGAGATTGATTCAAAATAAGACAACAGTTATTACATGTTAATCAAGGGTTCGCAGGAAATTGGTTGCTACTGCAGCATACTCAACCAACTCCAAAGTTTTACTTGCACTCTCATGCCCATATCCTCTTTTTTGGGAGGAGATCTACTGCTCTGACCTTATCTATTTTAGCAGCCATGATGAAATCATTCATACTCAAACCACCTGCAGTTCAAGTCAAAATGCGGAGTCAGTGAACTGTGGATGTTCAACAAACTTACAAAAAGTTTACATTGAATGGGTCTCCATTTCCCATTGAATTCTAGAATAAAATCCTAGTTCTTCAGATGGGACACTTTTTTTAATGCAATAGCAAAGAAAAATCTACTTCATAAATGGAAACTTAGGTACAATGGATGATTTAAAATGTGACCAAGTTCGTTAAGTTATATTTGTCGCATGAATCAGGCTTTAATTTTGCTTAGAACCATGAACAGAGTGCCATAAAACTAGACTAGATGACTTGTGTTCACCATCACATACGTTCAGAAAGTTCCATTTTGTTATTTCAAAAGACTTTTCGAATATAAAGAAAGATGGAGATGAATTTCAAGGATAGCATGTAAAGTGCTTGATAAAAAAAGTTAAAGTTAATAGCCTATTCTCCGAAGGCGGCGAATTATAACCCATGTCTCAAATGACTGTGTTTTTGCAAAGACAGACATTTAAATTGTCATCAGAACAGAACATACCTATTGAAGAGGTCCATAATTCTGCTCTAACATGATTAGGTTGTTCCAAATGAAGATTTGGGTAATGTCCAGAAGCCTCTGCAACCTTATGGATCCTAGTGATAAGTTCCACTCCACATCCATAATCCCTTACTTTCCACAAGCATTGTAATCTAGCAATACCATCAGCTTCCGCTATTCTCCAACCGACAATCTACCAAAACACAAAGACATTGTGAAACTAACACAGGTCACAATCGAATAGAATAAGTCAAGAATCATCTGTGAATCAAGAAATAAGTATGAAAGAATAATCCTCAAATGACATCTAGAGACAAATTTTACAAACATGAATATAAGAGGATCGCATTAACCTATGTTAAATTTGTCTCTCTTTTTTCCCCTACTCGATCACAGTCATTTACGTACTGTTTGTCTTACGTGCATTTTAAAATGCTTCGAAAGTAGTTCTCTTTGCAGCATTTTGACATACATCACATCTACTGTTCCAGCAAGTAAGTAAAGAGAAGGTTGGGCAGACCTTCTTAAGGTTCTTGTTGTGTCACGAATATGATCAAAGGTACAAAATTTAGAAGTGGGCTGATGTGAATTTACCTTCCTTAGCAGCTTCGCAGCATCCTCAATCGATATGGGAGGCTGGGAAGGAAGGACCGGCTCACAACTTAACTCCGCAAGAGAGAGAACGGAGATATTTGGGATTAGGATGCGGTGCATGGTATCCGTGTTACCGAGAACATTCTCCCCGAAATTGCTCGCGATTTCTTCCGGAAACGGGTCTCTTGCGCCAAAGTCGCCCAAGAGATCGCTGCCCAAGGCGGGAAGACGGAGATGGCGCTGGCTGCTTCTCCTCTGACATGGGTATGTGAGGGAGGAGAACGAATAGGAGGAGGTGGACTGGTGGGAAGCAACGCTCGGCGAGGAGAATTGGAGGTTAAAGATGGGAGAGAAAGGCAGAATAGCGGAAGCCATGGGAGCGGATAAGTCTCCGAGTCCTATCCGAAAGCTTCGCACTTCTCCCACCACTCTAGCAATTCTTTTCGGCCATTTTGCATATCACCGCCTACATTTTCACCTTATTCTATTCCTAAACTCTTCATTTAACAAATTATTTAGTCCCACATCGGCCACGCAACGAAACTAACCTGTTCACCACTCTATAAAAGGGGACCCATCGTGATCAATAAGCTTCATACCTTTCTCGGCCTTTTGGCTAAGATCAAGTGTAGTATCTGTTCTTATCAGTTTAATATCTGATACGTGGGCCATCGGCCCACCACGATATTAAATTAATTTCTCTTGGGGGAGGGCCCACCTCACAGTAGCTTGCTGCTGGGGCCCTCAGGCGTCGCCCGCGCGTTGCACTACTGCACGGGCCTGGCGCACCCCTACAAATCTTTAATTCTCAATTTTCCAACTTATGGGCCGAGCCCATTAAGAAAGTTAACTTAATCAAAGCCCAATTGGCGCCCCTTGTTATAATTAAGAGTAATAAAACCTAATTTTGGTTTAGTTTGCTAATCTTTAATGTGGAATGGTGGTTAAGTCTTCTCATTCCTACTTTTGCTTTCAAAATTGTAACTAAGCAATAGGCTTTTAAGGAGGACCACCATTAAGAAACGCATTAGTATTAGTTCGTGCAACCACCGCCATGTGCTATTTCTACACGGCCCAAGAGAATCCTCGAGACTATCAAAAGATTAACTTTTCCTTAAATTTAAGGTAAAGATAAAGAGTTAAAAAAGAGGGACAGGTTTAGCTTTTGAGGAGCATAGAGTTAAGAGTGTTAGGTAATCGCTTTAGCTTTTAGGAGCGGAGTTAAATATAATTCATCAGCTCGGTCACGTTGTCGTATCGGATGCGTCCACGTATTGATACCTCTAAATAATTTAGACATGTATTGATACCCCTCGGTATAATTTTGCCCTTTCTATATTAAATTATTGATATATAACTTGAAACGTAATCAAATTTATATAAATAAAAATAAGTGTTAAGATATTTATATATAAATATCAACCAAGCATACGAAAAATAAATTAAAAAAGAAAAACCCTACAACTAAACAAGCTCACTTTCATGGGAAAAGAGCTGCCTCATATTATTAGTGTTGCCAATATTATAAATTAAGGAGCTTCTAGTGCTAACACCAATCATGTGAGCTTCACCATAGAAATGTATGATATTAATGTATGGAGGAAAAGTTTAACAAGTGGAGCTTATTATATATCACTAACACAGCTAAGATTCTAGATTTCTTTGCCATTAAAATAACTCCGTGACTCAGGATTGGCCATGGGATCCATTGTGTTCAATTATATGCCTATATGTCAGAGAATCCTTTCTGATATCGAGATGTTCACTTATAATTTTATTTGAGAAAGAAAGGAATCCATCGATGATGGTGAGACAGGGAGCAAAGGTTACCACCTCCGAGCACTACCACCTTCTTATTTATTTACTCCTATCATATCAATATTGATCTCAATGCAATCCGAGGATTAAAGATCATTATGCATCCTAATTATAATTAATATATGAAACTCGGTAGGTAAGTGGATCTAATTAATTAACAATCTCTCCTATTGTATTCCGGAAGAGCACACTAATGGCTCTAACCAAATAAAAGCTAAAAAGCTCTTCTCTAGTGAAAGGGATGTAGATTGATGCATGCATTATCTCTATCTTTCTCTTTTTCTCTTTTATATTGTTCTTCCACTCTCGTAGAAGAGAAAAAGAAAGAAAGAAAAAAAGTGATTCCACTTTCTACGAGCTGGGCCATAACAAGGATGTTCGAGATCAATTGCCATCCTCTCCAAAATTGCAAACCTTGCGTTCAATACTGATATGGATATGTTCATTTATACAAAATCTACGCTGCAATTTGATATGTTGTACGTAATCAAAGTGAATTGATAGGAACATCTATGAAGTTCACATCTTACCGACTAACAAAGTTCATAAAATAAACTTAGATTCAATAGACAAACACTCGTCACTGGCTTAATTTTTCGACAAAATCTATCAACAAAACCGTGAGACATGGCGAGTAAAACTATGGTCACAGCTCATGTTGTCGGTTTTGATGCTTTAATGATGGAACTAATTCTTCCACCTGGTTAGGTTTCAAGACAGGGACTTGACAGTGCCTGCCTTATGATTTTGTCATTGAATCTTGGAATATATATATATATATATATATATATATATATATATATATGGCCTATAGGATTTCTAATTACCATTGTCTAAGTGAATTTTTTTTTACATTTTTACATAAATATATTTATATAAAAATGTGATTTTGATGCGTACTAATTCGTGGGGTTCGTTTGAGTGCATTATTGATGTATCAATCGCATGCATTTAATAACTCTGATTGCATAGTATTAAGAATGTGAGCGAACGCGATTAGAGTTATATGTAGAGCATTATTTTAAATGATAAAAATACCCTTGGTAGTAGTAGATAGATCATGGATATAATAGTCATTTTACTCGTACTTTTTTAAAACTAAAAGAAGTGGTATTATGTGGTGGGACCTCACGTATTTCCTGTATAGTTTAGTAGCCAATGGTTTGACGTTAAATCCAGGAGCCATGCCTGGTTTGCTTTCACCCCATCGAAATTCCCCAAAATACCCTCCATCTTCCCCCCACACCCACACCCACTTCACCTCACACCCTCTTTCTCCTACTTATATAAAAAAAAGCCTTCACTCCTTCCCCCTTCCCTCCTCCATCCACTCTCTCTCTCTCTCTCTCTCTCTCTCTCTCTCTCTCTCTCTCTCTCTCTCTCTCTCTCTCTCTCCCTCTCCCTTCCAACCAAAAGAAAAGAGAAAAGAAAAAGAAACGAAACCCAACAACAATGGAATCATCCTCCTCTTACGCTTCTTTCGACGCCGCGGATCTCGAGGCAGGCTTCTCCGGAAGCACCGTTAACTACCCGAGCTTCTACCACCCCAAGGGGACCAACGGGTCCCCTCGCCGGAGGTTATCTTCCGACCCCTTCGACGGCGTTGACGACGCCCACCACTTCCTCCACGCCTGCTTCCTCTGCAAGAAGCTGCTCCCCCGTAACGGCGACATCTTCATGTACAGGTTTGCCCCCTGCTCTTCCGGCTCCCGTTCTATCGTTGTTAGGGGTAAATCCGTCTTTTGGGTGTGTTTCTGAGTCGGTCTCGCTTGCGCAGAGGTGACACGCCGTTCTGCAGCGAGGAGTGCAGAGAAGAGCAGATAAAGATGGACGAGGACGAGGAGAAGAATAGGAATAAGAAATCTTCGAGGGGCTTTTCTAGAAAAGAGCAGCAGCAAAGCTCGCAGAGGATCCCAGTGAGTGCTCGGTAATTTTAGCAGATCGGTCCTCGCCGTTTGAGAAATTACGAGGTGGCAATTACTTCGAGGCCTCCGAGTAATGAACGAGATGGGATTTACTACGAGTGTAATCAGTTCCTTGGCTCTAAGAAAAGAAGAAACTAGTGGGTTTCTTCGCATCATTGCAATGCTTAAAATTTCGAGTTTGGATATCTATATATATTTATATATATGCTGGCGATCAATTCTATGGCTCTTAATTCAATCGAACTTTCATCTGGAAGTCTTTCCTCTTCCCACACTAAACACAGTGGATTCAAATTACGACTCACAGATATTATAATCGATCTCTCTATATATACAACAATGAGTTAAGCAACTAATAGATCAAAAGCGGAAAGAGTTTAACTTAACTTTAGAAAGAAAAAAAAAACAATACAATACAATCTTTCTCTGGGGAAGATGATATCGGCTAACTACAACAAAGCCATCTAATTAATTCTCTTTATATATTAGAAAATGATCGTGTTATGTTTATTCACCAACTAGCTTAAGCCTATAGATAACAATAATTTTTAATTTTTTATATTTCTAACGCTCTCTTTTACGACAGACCTAAGAAATAAAATTAACTCACTGATCACGATAATTTTTATATTCTAGCATGTATATCACATTAAACATTTTGTACTAGAAGAAAATAATATCAAAGATAGCAGAACAGTAACACGTATTAAGCCTTCTAGATATTATATTGCTTACATTCAAACATGTTGAATAGTAACAGTAGCTCGTTGATCACAAGTACTTTGGCCATCTAAGCTAAACAAGTCCTTCCTTCCCTTCAACACTAAGTTTTGGACGTAATGATACATTTGTTAAAAGGCGATCGAATAAAATCTAACCTTGAGATTCTCCTAAAGACTTTTTTAAAACATCTGCCAAAATTTCCCATCCCCCTTCTCTTGAACAATCCACATCCTTCTAACTGGGAGGAGTAACATGGGTTGGAAGATTACCAACACCAGCATAGAATAACTTTACGTAGGTTATTATACATACATACATATATATATATATATATATATATATATATCTATATATTCTACTTACTCTATTCAGAGTCTTTTTATGCACAGACTTCATTCTAATGAGCAGACATCATGTGCAAGTGAACATGCAAGCATAATAGTTTATGGTGCCCGATGCCCTAATCATACAAACGTAGGATTCTGGGATTCTCTTCACGCCATTAAAATAGCATGGACATGGGCATGGATCCATGGCATCCAACCATGTGTACCTGTGCATGCCCCGAGAGAATCCTTTTTCAGACTCCCAAGGCAACCAGCAACCAGCCGAGGTAGCAGCAACCTTGCATGCTGCACTGCAACCATGACACCTAGAGCTCTCCCTTTTGCTCAATTATTTGACCCCATACCAAACCATACCATACCATACCATACCATACTATATTGCATGGGAAACTGAGCTACCCTAGCTAGACAACACTTGGGGAGACCAAGCGAGAGAGATGGGTTGACTCAGACTTGCTGGTTGTTGAGGAGACAAGGGAGGTAAGCTGATGTGGCAAGTTGGCAATTAATGCTCGATCGTATGTGTGAGTGTAGTTGCATGCATGCCATTCCATTGCTTTTCTTATATATATATATATGCTTGGAATTGGAAGACTATACATACATACATACATACATACATACGTAATTCCTGTGTGTGATTAAGTTTGATACGATTTTAATTACGTAGCATGATTAATATCTCACTGGGTCCCATGCAAGTGGGGGTGGGGAGATCGAAAGAAGGAAAGCGAGGGAAACCGGAAGATGCATCACGTCACGACAAAAGTGGTCCTCGAAAGAAGAAAACGAAAGGGAGGGGGGGTGTGACGTCACGGTATTACCGGTTCCAGCCGGTGGAGTGACTGACTAGTGTAGCGAGGAGGAATTGAGGAGGTTAATGACAATTATGCCATCTTTTAGGAATTTTTTAGAAATAATCCACCCCCTTAAGTTTCTCTCTCAAGGAAAGGACAGGGACAGGGAGAGATTAAGAAATATATAACTATATAAGCAATTCCTGACTTCAAGCGAAATGTCCAGACTTTGTAAACAATAGATGACACTGACAGGCATAGTGATGGGGAAATTAAACTAATGTTTTTTTTTAATTAAAAATCCAGACCTTACTAAGTCAATGATTTCATCTAACCTCACACAGAAATCTAATATCATTGGCTTCAAATTAAATTCGAACTCTGATTTGATACAATTATTATATATATATATATATATATATATAAATGAGTTTGATGGTGATTTATATATATATATATATATATATATATATTTTAAAACTTAATCGGAGCCGCTTTGTGTTCCAGCTGGAGATGAAATTAAATTGGAACGGAACTGATTCAATTGAGTCAGTGGCAGTGCCAATAATATCACGGAATAATTGATGGCATTTGGGACCACGTCCCTAATGGCTTTTTCCTTTTTGCATCGCAAAAGGTGGGTAAAAAACCCAGCTATTACTCCAATTTACGAAAAGGCCCGACCAATTCCTATTTGCTCCTTTTTTTCATCCACTACTCTTTCTTTATAACCTCTCCTTCTTCCCCTTCCGTTCCTCCCCCTCCCCCCCGAAACCAAAGCCCGAAGTAGTAAAAGCTTGGAATAGATAAGAGAGAGAGAGAGAGAGAGAAAGAGAGAGAGGAGGGAGATCTCGATACTTACCTCCATGGATTCCTCTTTCTCCTCTTCGTCTTCCTCATCCGAGTCCATCTCGGATCTCGAGGCAGGAGTCTCCCGGAGCGCCATCGACGGCAACCCCTTCGCGCTCTTCCCGACCTACTGTCCCCGCCGCGCCAAGACGGCCTGCGAGGGTGAGATGGCGGCGTCCGCGGCCCGGTTCTTCTGCGACCCCTTGGAGGACGACGGGCCGCATCACTTCCTCGACGCGTGCTTCCTCTGCAGGAAGGCGCTCGCCGGCAACCGCGACATCTTCATGTACAGGTTTGGCCCCCCTCCTCCTCCTCCCCTCTTCTTCTCCATTCGGGCGAGGGTATTTCCGTCATTCCAATGGCGGTGCGACTCTTTTGTGGATTAAAAAAAAAAAACAAGGAAACAAGCCCTTCGTTCGCGAAGCATCGGGTCCCCCGCCTCTTCCGGCGTGCTTGGAAAGCCTTTTGACCATCAAATCACATCGCGAATATTAAAGCCAGAGGATTAAAAAAAAAGTTTTTTGCTCTAATTTTCTTTTCCGATTTGGTTCATCCTTTTTGGGTGGCTAGTTAGTAATCCACATTTGATTTGAATGCAGAGGAGACACGCCATTCTGCAGCGAAGAGTGCAGGCAGCAGCAGATCGAAATGGACGAAGCTAAGGAGAAGAAGAAGAAGCTCCCTTTGAGGGCTTCTTCCCGAGAGCAATTGGAGAAGAGGCAGAGCTCTCCCAAATCCCAAAAGATTCGTACTGGTACAGCCGTGGCTGGGTGATTTCTAACTATAATTACAACATAAAAAATAAAAATAAGAAACACAGCAGTAATAGTAATATTACTACCTGAGCTTTACTACAAGATGATGAGGCCCAAAGAAAGAAGAAAAAAAAAGCCCACTTTTTTTTTTAAATTTCTTTTTTCTTTTCTTTTGGTCCTCTTGGACGTTGTATAGGAGAAAGCAAAGAGCTCTATGGCTTGCTTTTCCTTTTCTTTTTCTTTCAACTTCAATTTTGTAAATTACCAGATGTAGAAGGGCTTTTTCGTGTAATTCCTGGTCCTCCTATATATTGGGGTTTTGCTACAAACTCTCTCTTCCTCCTCCCTTTTCTTTTTGTTTTTGTTTTCTCTCTGGAGATTGATTATTCCAACATCAGTTGAAGGAGAAGTCTGACTCACTTTTGAGTGAAAACATTGGCGAATTGTGTGTATTGTTTACTTTTGGCCTCCCTGCTGAGCAATCTTTATTCAGTATTCGGTGGTCATGGAGATCTCTTCCTTTGTTCTCATAACATTTTTGAAGACCAAGATCTTTCAGGAAACAGACAAACCTCCTCTCTCGTATGGCCCAGCTTGGTTGTGTCATCACCCTTTGCATCTACTTGATATCAAATGAATGAGAAAAACATGACATAATTATGTTTTATAATAAAAATCACTGTTCTTTGTTAGCTTTAAACCGTCATGGGTGCCGGTTCTATGCCTGCATTTATTTGAGCAATTTAATCTCCGTGGAACTGTCCGGAAGCTCCTTCACTTCACGCGCATAATTATTTTTTGAATAGTTTCTTGTGCTTTCCTGGTAACTTCCCAGTTTCTTCTCTCGGTCATTTTCCAAGTCGGAGTCTTGGAGTCCTTTAACCCGTCAAATCGCACCCAAGTCGGTGCAACTTTTGCCTTTGGCCAACGACTTCTCTCGTAACTTTTGTCCCTCTCTTTAGTAACACATACCTTGAGAATATTAATTAAACTGTTTCGCTTCAACTGCTTCATATAATTCAGGATTCTTCTTCTTCTTCTTCTTAAAAAATATATATCAATTTTCCTTCAGCCGTCCAATTTTTTTTTTTATTTTTTATTTACATTTTTTTTGTTTTGTTTAATATGATAGCAAGACGAAGTATAATGTGAACTATAGGATTCTAGGAACGGTGACATCAAAGTACCATACTTTAGTATTTCGTGACTTGACTTGGACTCATTTATTTTTATCAAGAAAAAGGACACTGAGTAGTAATAGTAGGGAAGAAGTCATTCCTCTCTCTTTATTCTTTTCACCTTTTCTTTTTCTCTTTCTCTCTCAAGGTTAATATACACCGTTCGTTGTTTCAACTTTTTATTTAAAGAGCTTGTTACCCCCGTGACCTAAGAAGAGAAAAAAAAAAATAACTTCTACTCTCTTGTGATTAAAGTTAATTATATTTTACTCCATTATAATTTAATTTAATTTTATAAATTCTACGCTTTTTTTAATCATATTTAACCGCACAAAATGTCAAATTTAAAGATCATCGTTGGAGATAAAACTGTAAAGAATTAAATAGGCTTTCCGATACATCCAAATAATACTAATAAAATTATAAATAATAAATATATATATATATTTATTATATAAAATTTAATTAGTATTAAAATTTTATTAAAAAATTAATAATAGTTACACTTTAGTCAAAACAACAAGGAAGTTTGGTGAAGTTGAACTAAACCATGTATAATTTTTGCTAAATTTTATGTCCATTAAACTTTTAATTTAATTGCAATTATAAACACAGTTAATAAAGATAAAATTTTAGAATGACTGAATGATATAAAATAAATATTATAGTTATAACTTAGTCAAAAGATCAAGAGATAAATATACAGTACAAAGTCGGTAGAGTAAAATAATTTTCATAAGAAATATATGATATAAAAATATATTTGATCAAAGGACAATAGCGTGTTACTCCCGTGACCCCGAGGAGCATTCAACTGTCTTATTATATGATGCAATAGTAGAGATTGCTATTTTACTAAGTTTCTTAAATTGATCCATTCATCCAAATTAGTATCCACTTTGCCTTACAATCAACATCTGGCATGCATTACTAACTGATGCAATTTGTCGAAGTTGAATCGGATCAAATATGTCCACATCTATCTACAAAGCAATTAGACATTCATTTCGTTTAACTCCAAAAAAAAAAAAAAAAAATTAACCACCGACCATGGCTTAGTGGTATGTGACAAGTCGATGCTTAAGTTTGACACTGAGAAACAAACTCCAAATCCAACAAAAGATTATGATCACAACCTACTGCTATATATTAATAACCCATAGATTTTATTTATATTCATAAATACCTCTCAAATCAATCCATTAGCCCATGAAATTTTTGGAATGCGTACTATAGTATTGGGCCAAAGGCCCAATAAAGGGGCCTTTTATAAAATTATTGGAATTTGTAGGTTTATATTAAAAATAGACACTTCTAGGATGAGAAATCGTCGAAAGGTAAGGTGTTTATGGGGAAAGTTACCTGAGAAGTAGTGTTGAATTACCGAAACGCCATTACCCGCCATTGCCGGCACCTTCCTCCGTTTGCATGATCTCGTCCCTATCATTATTTAATGGACTCGATAAAGATCAAACCCCAGCGACGACTTCCTCCTCCTTTTATTTAACCCATTGATGACAACCCCACCATATCTCTTGTCTCTTGGATCTGTCCCTCTCCACCTCTCATTTAAGTATTTGACGCTTTTTCTGCTCACCAGATCCAAAGAGGCACTTTGTCGAACGTCTTGAAGGCACGAAGAGAAGGGAGAGGAAATCGGAAATGGAAGGTCTCGTTAAGGGGTTAATCCACGTCGCCCTCGAAGCCATCGATGGTGGTCGCGAGGACGACGACGGGCCGAGGCGAGGCCAATCCCCTTCTCACGAGGACGAGCGATCCAGATCCACCTGGGCCGAGGTCATTGACTCATTGCCCTTCCTCTACATTTATCAGCTATTTCTTTATTTGGTGCGTTTTATCTTTGCATTTGGTGATTTAGGAGAGACTGAGAGTGGTATTTGCAGGTGGTTTCGTCTGGGCATGATGAGGAAGGAAGACAAGAGCAAAGGGGCGAGTTTAGCTGCCGTCCCAGTTCGTGGAATTCAAGAAAGGTAACAACATTGGATTCATTGGTTCTTTTGAGGTATATATGCAGTATAAAGTTAAGATTTTGATGGTTGGTTTGGTGGTAATTTGTGGGTTTGCTTTGGATTCGGATGAGTGTTGCAGGAGGAGAGTGGAGAAGGAAGTGAAGGGGATTGGGAGACTGTTGGTGGAAATAAGAAGCCGCTTCACCCCTCACCAAGAAGACAGCACCAGGTTTGTTTGTTTTGGATCTTCTTAGTTCTCGGATTTATCCAAAAAATGTTGATGGCTTCGGATTAATAGTGAATGGTAATTTTATTTTGGAATTTTGATGAAGTTGCAGGAGGAGAGTGAAGAGAGAACTGATGAGAGATGGGAGACAGTTGGCGGAATGAAGCAGCAGCATCATCCAGTACCCAGGAAGCAGCTTCAGGTTTGTTTGAATCTCTCTTTTGAGATGCAGGCGTGCAGAGTATTATCTTATTAAATTGGGAATTCGATACTGGTCAACTGATGAAATCTGCAGTAGATTTGGCAGGGATATTATGCCAATTTGCTGGGTTGGGGGTCAAGTTGCTATAAATAAAATTTAGAGAACACTTTTAAGAATGCACAACTCTTTAAGATTGCTTCTTTGAATTGTACTTTTGTTTCAGATATATTGTGGAATTTATTTAGTTAGATGTATATAATGTACTCTCAGAATTTTACTGAAATTTTTTATACCAAATAAACCTCGGTTGAGGATTCGATTCGGTATGTGGTTTAAAATTGAACAGGCTTCCAACATATTGAGTATAACTTTCAGTCAAGACCTTGACCGAGTTGCATTATTCTTATGCAATTGCGATATTAAATCTCTTTCGTATGGCCCATTTGGACTAGACGTAATTCAACAATCTCCAAATGTATTGATTAAATGGATTTATTTCTTTTACCGCCGATGATTCTTTATTCTGAAATCAATCTATATGTTTCATAGAAGAGTCATGTCATAAGAAAAATCAAGTAAAATTCAAAGCTGTAGAATAAAATAAATATTTGAATAACTGGCTTTAAACAGAAACAAGAGATAAGAATTTAGATTCCTTAGCTTATCTTTACGTATCAATCTAGAAAGATCACATTGCATTTACTTGAATGCAGTTCTCTGTTGTGATAAATTTCCTCTGACTCAATTTTGTTGCATTGCTTGCTTTAACTGTCTTATTTTGTTGTAAACTAGTGAAAAATCATTAGAAGTTCATGAGTTATGATAGTGGATTCTACCACAATGCCTATTCATTTGCAGTCTGAGGCCTGGCATGGGTACAAAAAACCACTGGCTGAACAGCAATATTATGAAGGCACTTATCATGGTCTAGACATAGAGCCAACAAGTGAGGAGCTTGATGACTTATCAAAAGCCTGCAATCGGTTGTGGGAGCTCGATATAAATCGCTTGGTTCCAGGAAAAGACTATGAAATTAGTTGTGGTGAAGGAAAGAAGGTCTACCAGAAGGGCGATATGGCATCCGATAATTTGTTTAGCTGGTTAAGTGATGATGTACTAAGAAAACCGACATACTCTCGTTTTTGTGCTCTTTTAGATAATTATAATCCAAATGAGGGATGTAAAGAAGCCGTTACTTCTGAAGAGAAGCATGAGCAAGCTGCATTTGTTGAGGAAATAAGCAGGACTCCAACAATTAAATATCTTCATGCATATTTGGTGTCCAAGGGAATTTTATCTCATAACTATGAAGACTTCAAGAGAATGATGACAAGTCTTTGGTTTGATCTCTATGGAAGAGGTGGTGGATCTAGTTGCTCTTCTGCTTTTGAGCATGTATTTGTTGGAGAAATCAAGGGAAGAGGTGAGCAAGAAGTCTCTGGGTTCCACAACTGGATTCAGGCAAGTTACCTGTATTTATAGAGTTTTTCGTGGCTTTTTGTTCCAATTAAACAAGATTTTCTTATGGTAGATGGTGCCACATGATCCTCCATGCTTTATTGATCGATAGATGTTGATTCTGTCATTTCTGGAATTTTGATACCTTGGTTGTGTTTATTGCATCAAAATAATGCTTTCCAACATTATGGCCTTTGAATATAAGAGAAGACATCAGCATCACAGTAAATCAAGAGATTTATGGCATGTGTGATAAATGAAATTTACCTCTGTATATCCTACAATCTCCAAAATCTTTGGCATATCGAAGTAATCAACTGAAAGGATAAGCTGCATGAAAAAGCTTTAAAGAACTGGAGTAAAATATCTGGTATGCTAGAATCACTTTGGCTTCTGTTAGGGCCCACAAACAATTGCTTCTGATTGACTTGAACAAAGTGGAGCGCATTCTGTTTTTCTTTTTGCCCTCCAAAACAGGAAGAATCTGATATCAGCTTTGTATTTGCAGTTTTATATAGAAGAAGCTAAAGGGACTGTAGATTACCAAGGTTATATTTTCCCAAGGAGACGTGGCGAAGTTGTAAGTATTTTATTATCCATGCACATGCAGTCACATATCTAGCATTTTCATTCCGTTCCAGTTTCCATAGATGAACTAATCAAATGATACAATCTCAAATATACTTTAGAATTGACTGATCCAGGAAAATTATATATCTTGGAAAACACTATCTTGATGACAACACACTATAGTAAAAAGTGGCTGTCTACTTGTTTACCTGCAAGATAGGTTTTCTATTTCACAAATTTAATATCCACCTAAAATTTTTAATTGCATATCTACCTTCCCATACTGGGTGATCCCTCGTCCTGCCACCATTAGATTGTCCTGGAGATTACTTCTAAGCATTTCAAAAGGATAATGATGGAGGCATGGTATTTCTTTTAAGACTTGAGAGGTAGGAGTGAAAGTATGTTAATGTTCTATATTGAATATTATTCCTAAGAATAGATACAAAAACATTGAAATATATAAGTGGAGCTGGGGGATCAAAATATGAGGAGAAAAATATTAATTTTCTTGTAAGCGCATAAAAGGTAATGGAACATCAATAGTAGACAACATTAATTGAATAATCTGTGTCAACCTTAATGAGTAATCCGCTGGGAATGACTAGGTGCTTCTTTCTATTATTGAATTTCACTCTTATCTTGGTCATATACTTTTGACTCTGAAATATGTCAATTTAAATGATGCCTTGCATTGAGTAATAGTTGAATTTCTGAACCACCATAATTTAGTTATCTTTATATGAAGTTTCTGATGTGTTTTTCTGAACCACCATAATTTAGTTGAATTTCTGAACCACCGTAACTTGATGTGTTTTTCTATTGCTTCTTAATATGCACAATACTGGTAGTCTTATTAGAATTTATACCAGCACTACTTGATTCATCTTTTTTGACATGAATTGCAGCCTGATTCTGAAACTCAATTGCTCACAATTCAATTTGAATGGAATGGTATTATGAAATCAGTCTCCAGCAGTTTAATTGGTGTGAGCCCTGAATTTGAGCTTGCCCTATACACTCTTTGTTTTTTCGCTGGAGGAGAAGATAACCATGTTGTTCTCGGTCCATATTACGTCAACATTAAATGCTATCGCCTCGGGCACAACAAAATCGGATCAGTATTCCCTATAGCTGAAAATTGATTTCAGAGTCCCGTGACAAAAAATAAGCAAATCTTTGCTCTCATTAAAACTAGCCGTTGGTGAATTTTATATCATTGATGCTTCTTTACCTATTTGTAAATGAATTGTTCGTACAGTTAACGATCTCTTTCAGCAGCCTAAAATTCTGTACTCAAACATAAATTTCAGCAGCCTATCTTTATTTTATTTGTGTTTGGTTAAGTTGTGAATTTTCTTCATGGATCTGAATAAGAACATAAATTTCAACAGAAGACATAAGGGGTTTTGATTTTCTCTTGTGAGGTGAATCCTGGAATATCTTGTAGGATGCTTTGTTTAAAAGAATCATCATTCCTTACTCAAATTCCTATGAGGGTTGGATCGTGGAATGAAACGATTCCTTGATGGATAAATGCTTAGCAATGTCAACATAGTTGAATCCTAGTATACTTCGAAAAATCTTTCTCAACAAACACAGATGCATCATTATTATACGACAGCGAATATGTCCCTCCAAAGATACAAAGAACATGTAGAACTCTGCAAATCCAACATATGAATTAATACCAGTTGCGGTAACATCTTTAATATGCTAATGATTAATGACTTCATATGAAGAAATTCTTAAGGTCTTAGTAAGATTTCCATTTGACAATGGAGAATGTTATCTTATGAAATGTTGGGATTTATCGCAACCTCCTTTTGATACCACTTATTGTGTACAGGCTAACACCAATCATAAAAAGCATTCTCGAATTTCTACGTATAATTTAATATCATCAAACACTAAAAGAGAACAAAATAATCACAGTAAACTCAAACACAAAATATACGTAGAAAACTTTTTTTAACATGAAAAGGTCACAGGCCAACAACAAATCTGCTATACAATTAGATACATAATAAACAGATTAAAAAAATATCTCGAGTAAACAAATATAAGAGACAGTCAAATTATGGTACATTTTTTAATTCTATTAGAAAACTTCTGACACTCTTCTAATTTAACCAAATGATCTCTTATTGTCTCCTATCTATGAAGAAAATTAAAAGTATAGTTGAACTAGTACCTATCAGTCAACAATAAGTTGAGATTTTATGTTGTTATTATGAAGAATATATTCATAACCGTGAATGTTGACATAAAAATCCGGCAATGTGAAAAAAGCCTTTTAAAAATGGTTGGTTATCATGATTTTGAATCAATTACTAAACGGCTGGTTACATAGAAATCAATGATAATAAAGAAAGTATTTCAAAAAATTTGGAAAAAGAAATCGGCAATATGTTGACATAAAAAAACCCTCCAGATTCTTGATTAAGAATTAGAATATTTGACTGTCTCCTAGACTTACAATATAAAATATTAAAAGTAATATTTTCAAAGAAGCCAATGTCGATTTTTTATTCATTATTTTTTCAAGAGAAATAAAATTTGTCACTATAGCTTGGAAAATTAATACAAATGAGTTGACAACTTAAAATTTCCCTGCACATATATATATATATATATAGTTCATGTCTCTTAAAGCTCTCTCTCTCTCTCTCTCTCTCTCTCTCTCTCTCTCTATGTTTTTTCTTTTTATCCTTATTTATTTATTTTTGCGAAAATACCAACTCGGTGTTATATAAAGATTTCAAATTAAAAAAATAAAAATAAAAAAACCAAAAAAAGTAGAGAGATTTCAAATTGCATTGGGAGCCAAACTCAAACTGATCACGACTTTCGCAGGGCATTTTTGTCCGAGGAAAAGTAGTCTTTTTTGTTTCCGTTTCCGGAGTTTCGCAGCTCTGCTTTCGCGGGCTTTTATTCTTCCTTCCTCTTCCGCTAACTTCTCACTTCTCCTCTTCCAACTACTCCTTCCTTCCCCGCCAACCGCAAAGCGCACCCAAAGCCACACCCAGCTCGCTCTCTTCTCTCTCCTCGCGTCTCTTCCTCTTCTCAGATCACGAGTTATAACTGCGTAGCAATAACTTTACCTTTCTTCTCGAAAAATCACCGGAGATAGAGAGATTGATAGATAGAGATAGAGATAGAGATAGAGGTGAGAGGAGATGGATTCCGTTACTCGCAGAAAACGAGTTCGCGAAACTCTAAGCGGCCGAATCGAACCGGATGCACGGCAGCGCGACCGTGGCGGTGGCGAGGCTAGGGTTTTACCTGGGAGAAGCGGCACCGCGTTTCGGCGCCCGGAACTCGTCGTCATTGTGGATGACGAGGAAGAAGAGGATGATCGAAGAGGACGCCGGGATCGCGGAAAAGGTTGCTCTTCGAAAGGAGACAATGCGGCAGTGGCGATGAGAACTCGGTCGAGATCGCTAGAGGTGTTGAAAGCAGAGGAGTTGTCGAGTTCTTTGTCGTCGGACCAGAAAGGTGCCGTCTTTCATTCAGGTTACGGCGGCGGCGATAGCGAGGGCACCGTTGAGGGATCGATAAAGTCGAAATCAGGGTCTAACGAAGGGAACTCGGTTTCTTTGGGCACTTCGGATTCAGTAGCAAGAGAGTTCAGAGCTCAAGAAAGCAACAAACTTTCCCCAGAAAGGGAGACAGTTAATGTTAAAAAAGAGCTTATGGAGGAGGAGCAATTGGAAGATTCAAAGAATTGGATTGATGATGGAATGGAGGAGTCTCCTGAATCTGAGGATGCTGATGATTCTGAGGGAGAAGGAGAGGGAAAGGAAGAAGAGGAAATCGACGGCGATGATAGCGAAAGGGATCTTCAGAAAGTCATTAATTTGATGGCGTCTTCTTCCATCGCACAGAGAACTCGCTCGCGTGTGGGTATACAGAAAAGGTTTTCATACACTCCTTTCTTTGAAGAACTGTCCAATGATACTGTGGACAAAGAGGAGGAGCACGAAGAGGAAGAGGAGGACAATCTTGAAATTAATAACAGTAATACGACAATAAGAGACGATCAGGAGGGATTTGTAAACAAGGGTGAGAGCTCCCGGATTTTCCGAAAGAGGAAATTTTCTGGAATCGACATTCTTGTGCCACTCGGCAATGATAAAGCCAATGGCGAAGGTCCTGCCAGTAGTGGGAGTACTGGGGTTGCAAAACGTACGAGATCATGTTTCAGTTCAGAGCCAGAGAAGAAGAAGCAAAAGCTTGGGACAGTAAGCAACCCATATTGTTTAGATGTGGATGAGTCAGACTCGGTTCTTGAGTTCAGATTGTCTTCGTCTGGTGAGGAGGATGAGAAGAGCAACAAAAGGAATCAGGTCGAGAAAAGTGGCGACATCAATGTGAATGTGATGGACATTGATGAGGGAAAGGGAGGATTGCGGCATGAGCGAGTGCAGCCATGGAAAGACAAGAAGATAAAACGCTGTAAGATGCCAAAGGGACAAGACCTTGCCAAACTTCTTGTTGATACCATCTGGAATGACAAAGAGAAGCTTTCAGAAGATTCAGTTCCTATTGAAAATTCATCTTCCCCACTGGATGAGAACCAGTGTTGCGACCAGGATTTTACTCCATTACAATTCTCGTTCGGGGATGAAGATCCTGAGCCAGTCGAAAGATCTGATTATGAGAAAGCTACGGATGAATTGTGGGCTGATTTTGAATTTGCTCTGGAGTCGATGAATATTGGTACATATAATATTGATGAGGTACTTCTACTTCTGCTATACAAAGAACAATTGCAAAAATATGCTCTGTGATATTGTGTGAATTTCTGATTAGTTGTTGTTTGTATCCCCTAGGTGGTTCTTTTTGTAAGCATGCTCAATTAAGAAGTTAAGGTTCAGCATTTAGTACACACTAGAATAAATAACAAAATTTTGCTGTCATAATTGTGGGAACTTTTTTGCTATTTCATCTCCATTTAAACATATTACAGATTTTTAATTGAAGATAGATATTTCTGAACAGGAGAATACATCAGCTTATTATATTTATTCATACCGTGTCGAGTCTATTGACTGGTTTGTGTGTTTACCTATAAGATATGAGCAACCGGATATTATTTGGTTTCTTTTAGATTGCCAATAGATATATCTATCATCTAATATTTAGTGTTGTGATGTAAGCATCGCCCGACATTCAATCCAACTCATGTTTTTCTCATCTTTTTCAAGTATAATGTATATCAGTATACATTTTTTCCATGGACCATCGTATATGTTTGATGATAATTTCTTCCTAATAAGTGAAAAGTGTTGCACTGTGTTGTTTTTCAGGGTCAAGAAAAACAGAGCAACAAACACCAGGTTGCTTCTGATCCACGGGCTCTTTGTTCTCAAGGGAAGCATGAGTTCATCCTTGATGAGCAGATTGGAATTAAGTGCAAATTTTGCTCCTTTGTAAGCTTGGAAATCAGACATGTTTTGCCATCCTTGGTTAGTAGTGATTGTCGCAAATGCACATACCGCTCGTTCTTCATCAGAGCATCCCGATTCATTTCTTATTCTTACATTTTCTTTTTCTTTTTCTGCATTCGCAGTCAAGAAACATCGGGCAGAAGTCAGCACTGAAACACACCACTAATTTGGAGAGCCCCTTGCTATATGATGATTTAGGAGCAGCTGAAAACAACGACAAGCTAGGTTCACAATGTCATCCAGAGGGAACAGTGTGGGATCTCATTCCTGGGATGATTGAGACCATGTATCCACATCAGCAGGAAGCATTTGAGTTTATGTGGAAAAATTTAGCAGGTGGAATTAGCCTCAATGAATTGAAGAATGGGACTAGACCTGATGTTGTTGGTGGCTGTGTAATTTCGCATGCTCCAGGGACAGGAAAGACCCGGCTAGCAATTGTTTTTATCCAAACATACATGAAGATTTTCCCAGAATGCCGGCCTGTAATTATTGCTCCTAGCGGAATGCTTCTTACGTGGGAAGAAGAATTCAAAAAGTGGAACATCAACCTACCATTTCATATGCTAAATTCTAGGGACTATTCTGGAAGGGAGGACAATGCCATCTGTAAGTTGGTAAGCAGAGAACCTCAAACTGAGAAGTTGGTACGCCTGGTGAAACTGTATTCATGGGAGAAAGGTGGTGGTATCCTTGGAATAAGCTATGGCCTTTTTAAGGGACTTACATCAGACAGATGCAAGAGCCCTACAGACATGAAATTAAAAAGTATCCTTCTTGAAAAGCCAGGCTTACTCGTTCTTGACGAGGGGCATACACCTAGAAATGAACGTAGTCTCATTTGGAAGGCACTGGGAAAAGTGAAAACTGAACAGCGTGTTATTCTTTCAGGAACTCCTTTCCAGAATAATTTTCTGGAGCTGTACAATATTTTATGTCTGGTTAGGCCTAAGTTTGCTGAAAAGATCTTAATCAATGTGCCAGGAGTAAGCCGACGAAAAACGAAGCCTAACTCAGAGAAGGAGCAGACCATATATCCTGAAAAGGATGAAGGGAAAGGTTTTTGGACTTCTCTAACTAGTCAAGTTACTGATCATAATGTGGCAGAAGTGAGATCTGTATTGAAACCTTTTGTGCATATTCATAATGGTAACATCCTCCAGGCACTCCCAGGTCTAAGAGAATGTGTGATTATTTTGAATCCCCTCCCTCTGCAAAAAGACATCATTGAGAAGATGGAGAAGAGTATTGGGGCTCGCGGAAATTTTGAGACTGAATATCAGATCGCCATGGCCTCCGTTCATCCGTACCTTGTGACTTCTATTAACATGACTGAAGAGGAGGCTGCTCTCATAAACAAGAATTTACTAGAGGATCTGAGATTGGACCCCTTTGAAGGAGTAAAAACGAGATTTGTGATTGAAGTTGTTCGCCTATGTGAAGCATTGAAAGAGAAGGTTTTAATTTTTAGTCAGTATATCCAGCCACTAACCCTGATAAAAGAACACCTTATTATGGTATTTAATTGGAGTGAAGGGAAGGAGGTGCTCCAAATGGATGGAAAGATTCTTCCACGATATCGGCAGTCCTCAATTGATGTCTTCAATGATTTGAAAAGTGAGGCAAAGGTGTTGCTTGCATCTACAAAGGCTTGCTGTGAAGGGATTAGTCTTACTGGGGCTTCAAGGGTTGTACTTCTAGATGTTGTTTGGAATCCTGCAGTAGGAAGACAAGCTATCAGCCGAGCATATAGAATTGGCCAGGAAAAAATTGTGTACACCTACAATTTAATCACATCCGGAACAAAGGAAGGAGACAAGTATGACAGACAATCCAGAAAAGATCACCTGTCCAAATTGGTTTTTTCTCCAGAATACGAACTTAATAATGTGAAGAATAGTTTATCACAAGCTGCAGAGGAGCACTCGCTTAAGTTAATATCTGAGGATAAGATTTTGGAAGAGATGACTGCACATGACCAGCTCAAAGACATGTTTGTGAAGATCTATTACCCGCCAACAGAATCAAACATGTTCTATACATATAGGCGAATTGCTTCTGAATTTGGTGGATAGCGGCTGCAATCAGATCAATGAGATATTATCATTTCTAACAGGTTTCTTCTTTTTCACTTTTAAAATGGAGTTGAAATCTCTTTGGAAAAATATGTATACGTTCTTTTGTTCTCTTTATAGAATTGGATTGTTTAGCTGTAGGCTTTTGTCATACACAACTTTCTTCAATTTAACCCCCCATCCCATAGGAATTCCTATTTTCTTTTTCTCTGAAGTAGTTGTCAATGTCTCAATCCACTGTATCTGACCGGTGTCTCATATTGATCTATTGAGTTTATATTTAATTTGCGTTAACTAGTATATGCAGCGATATTCCAACTGCAAAGTTTAGCAACTGAAACCTTTTATCTTTGTTCAAATTATGTTCTTTCTTCTCGTATAACAATGATTAGCACCGCTACTTTTCCGTCTTTAGCCTAAAAATATGTTTCAGCATTGAAACACAAAGCATAATCCCTTGTCTTTCCAAAAATCTAATGAGCTAATTAACTAGAGAAGTGAAGACCATTTATTTTCTTGTTTGTGACTAAACTTAAGACTCAATTCTGTAAATAATGTATGATCAGAATACATTCAGGTCTGTCATTGGATCATGTTCAACCTAACAGAGGATCCCAGTGAGCCCATTTGTTTGCTCTCCTAGTTGAGAGGGTGATGAAAGTAACAGGAGATTACTCTGTGTACCCACATAGTGCTTTCTTTGCCTTTCAGGAAAAGAAGTGGAGAGGGGGTAGAGTCTGTGCTTGATTTCAGCAATTGCTTGCTTTCTCAGTGGAATCATAAATGGGGAATCCTGTGGAGAAGAAAGCACACCCTCATTGGTGTGATACCAATGTCTCTTACTCAACTTTCCTTGGAGAGATTCCTTCTCTTTTCCTCATTTGAAGGGAGATACTAAACCACAAGTCCCCTTCTTTTGTTCTCAGGCCCACATGTCTCATTGACCTGAAAAGGATTTGAAAGGGGGAGAAGGAAATCAATGTGTGCCTATGAAACTTAGTGACATTTGGTCACACTCACACATCATCACCACATAGATCCTTAATGGTTTTCAGTCTTCTTTCTAATTATTTCACTGTCTTATTTGCTTGCTTACTATCTGATAAAAGTCCAAACAGAAGGTGCAACAATGTGTAAGGAAGACACTTGGGAGCCTGTCAATGATGGCTTAACAATCAATCAGGGGATGCCAAGTGTCCTTCCTGCAACTAGTTTCTTACAATGTTCATACCTAAATTATCATTGTCCTTGTTTGATTACCCCTGACTTATTTTTTATTTATTTATCTTTGTTTAAAAAAGACTTAAAATAAAGTTACTTTGGTTGGGCCTAACATTTACAGAACTTTTTCCACATCATCCCAAGATTATCTTATTCACCACTCCTTTTCTCTTTTTCTAGGTTTCATCCCTACATTAGAATGCCAAGATGGAAGACTTTGTTTGCTTTTAAATGAGATGCAGGTGATCTACAAGCTATCTCACTATGGCTGAATAATAAATCACAGTTTATGAAGCAGATCTAAGCAAGATAACAAGAAGTTAAAGAGATAGATAATGGGAAAACTAATATTTACAGAGCAATCTTTTCAAGGAAATGACAAAAATGACCTCATATTAAATTATTTTAATAGAGTTGAGAAGTCTTAAAGAGATATAATATTAATATAAAATTAGGAGAGTAAGGGTAGTCAATTTCTTAAATAGCATGGAATTTCACATATAAACACCAAACCTATTATGATTAGGAAAAGTAGAAACAAAGTATTTTGATTGAAGGGTATAAATATAAATCATTAATAAACACCTACTACCAGTAAGTGAGTGAGTAAATTGGATAAAAGAAAGAGAGGAGAGAGTGAATGCGATTAAAGCGCTCCTCCTCAAAAACCTACTACTACTACCCTTTTGAACCGCTTTACAGTTTGTTAATATACCTCCGCCTACTTCCCAAAATACCCCCCCAGAGACTACCCTCTCTCATATTATTTCTCTCTGTCCCCTCACCTCTCCCTAAAAATCCCACCTTTGCGCGACTTCTCTTCTCAAACACTCCCGTCTCTCTTTTCTCTTCTCTCTCGTGCTGTTGATGATTGCCGCTTCTCTCGCTTCCCACTGAGGCGGGGAGAAAAACCCTAATCTCCCACAGACGCATTCAGGTGTGGATTGGATCCTTAGAGATCTCCGAATCTAGGATATCTACATTAAACAAAGTGGCAAACCCTCGAATACTTTTTTTTTTTTTTTTGATATTTTATTTTTCGTTGTGTTTTGCGTTCTTTGATGAGTTGTTTTAGGGTTTGATTTATAGGTGATGATATTGTTGGTTTGTTTTGAATCTTTCTTGGTTGATGATAGAGGAGGAAGGAAGAATCGGGATTTATGTCCATCAACCAATCTAGGGCAGAGAGAAGCGAGGGGCATTTGAGGAAAGCCGGTCGATCGGGAAGCTCCGGTCAGCACAGGGGATTCTACGGCGGCGGCGGGGCGCCTCCTCCTCCACTCTCCTCCAATTCTTCTGCGACCCAATCCTCCTCGCCTTCTTTATCTTCTAGCCGAAGGTGTAACCTTCGCCTTTGCTCTGATTTCTTTCTGGTTTTGTGTCTTCTTGACTTAGGTTATTAAACGTTTTCAAAAAGTTAGGGTTTTGATGGACTTTCCTTTATCATATCCAGCTTTAGGAAATCAGGTAATGGGCAAGGAAGCCAACCTAGATTAAATCCGTCGAGCTCGAGCTCTGACGCCAGCACTGCTGTTCCTCCAGTCGCTGCCAACCGTGCTTTCCAGAATGGTGTGCATCCCCAATCCACCTCGCGTGGTACGCAGTGAATCCTTTTTACTTGCATCAACTTATTATCTTTTCTTTTTCTAAGTTACTTGGTTATATGACTGCTTTTTTTTCCTTCTTTTTTAATGGCAAGGTTTGAAAATCTTGATTTTTATGTTTTAAACCATCTAATTTTGCTTGTATTGGTCGAGGGGTCATCAGATGTGCCGCCAGCAGGTGGTACAAAGCCAGTTGATATGCCCGTGCCAAGAAATCCTTCTCGTGTGGTTCCCAGGGCTCCACCAGTTCAGTCTGCTGCTGGAGCATCAGATTCTTCAGGACTGCTGCCACCGGCTAAAGGTTTTCTTTTTGTCTTTCTTTCTTTCTTTTTTCAATTTAAATTAAACGGCAATATACAAGTTTGTTTGTTGATATGCATTTTCAGTTTTTGGAATCATTATGTAATGGGATTTTCATTACTTTATTGTGCTATCGACTTCAGGGGATTCATCTAGGGAAGTTGCTCTCCAATTTGGTACTATAAATCCTGGGATTATGAATGGAATGCAAGTATGTCCTCTATTTGCATGTTTTGTTCTGATAGTTGATATCAAATCATGAACTCTTCTAATCCTACGTTCGTTATAAATTGGAAATGCACGACTGTTTTTACAGATTCCTGCACGGACAAGCTCAGCCCCTCCAAATCTGGATGAACAGAAACAAGATCAGGTTCGTTGATTGCTGCATTATTATGATAATTTATAATGCCATTTTTGTGGTTAATTGTTATCACAAGTGAATTTCTTCTTCCAATTTGGTTCTCAGTGCATCAACATTATGCTCATAGCTATTCATGTTTTCACGTGACATGCAACCACCACCTCCATTAAGCCTCTAGCCCCAGCTACCTAGGGATTGTTAGATGAATGTTTTTCCTCCGTTCATCCTCCATTTGTTCGAGACTGAAGCCTTACTGTGCAACTTGCGTAATTTATCATGATTTTCACTAAAGAATCATGGGACATGTGTGTTCTAAACCTCCTCTGCAAAACATCTAGCTGTTTAGTTAGCATTTAGCCATTTACGTTGTCATTATTGTATCAACAGTAGTATCACGTGGTTATTACCCATTTTATTCATTATGTCTTTCTTTTTAATCATTTCAGGTCCGTCATGGTTCATTTTGGCAAGTTCCCTCAACACCTTTATCCTCTGATCCGAAACAGCAAGAACAACAGCAACCAGTAAGAAAGGATATTGGTGGTGCTAAGAAACCTAATTCTGGTCAATCTCAGCCTCCTCTTCCAATGAAGAAGGATCCACATCTCCCAATTCCATCTGCTCCTGTGGCACATCCAAAATCAAATGTACTTCCTATGTCTGCGATGCCCATGTCAATGCCTTTTCAGCATCAACAGCCACAAGTGCCCCTTCAATTCGGTGGTCCCAACCCACAAATGCAACCACAGGGTGTCATTCCTAGCTCACTACAAATGACAATAGCATTACCTGTGGCGAATGCACCCCAAGTTCCACAACAAATGTATATTCCTGGTGTTCAAGCTCATTCTTTGCAACAACAAATGTTGATGCATCAGGGACAAGGCCTTGGATTTGCACCTCCGATTAGTCACCAACTAGCTCCTCAGTTAGGTAAACTGGGGATAGGAATTACTCCCCAATTTGCTCAGCAACAACCGGGGAGATTTGGTGTTCCCCGCAAAAGCACTGTGAAAATAACTCATCCAGACACCCATGAAGAACTGAAGCTTGATAAAAGAACTGATTCATATGTAGATGCTGTTTCCTCTGGGCAGAGACCTCTACCTAGTGTCGTCCCACAGTCTCAGCCTATTCAAGCTTATACACAGTCTCATCAGATTAGCTACTATACTTCGTTACAACAAAATTCCTACAACCCTTCAGCCATTTATTTCCCTACTGCTAATACTGTTCCTCTAACAAGTAACCAGATGCCTATTGGGTCCCAGGCTCCAAGATATAGCTATCCTGTCAATGAGACCGGGCAGCCAATTACTTTCAGTAACCCATCTGTATTAAATCCAATGCCTAGTGGCAAACTTGGGCCACTTACTCAGGCACATGGTGTTTCTGAAGGAATCAATTCAGAGAACTCATCAGTGCCTGCTCTATCAAATCCAGTCAAGGTAACCGTGAGGCCCCCTGTTAGCTCGCGCGTGGAGAAAGTTGGGACAACTGCAGTAACAAGTAACATGTCCAATAGTCAAATGGAGGCACTTAAGTTATTAGGCCCATCAGCTGATGCTCCCAGATCCCATCAGGAAAGCAATGTGGACATTGGTGAGGAAAATTCTGTTCAGCAACCCAAGCAGGTTCTTGAACCAGTGGGCATGTCCATCACAGATAGTCAGTCCACTAGAATTCCTCCAATGCTTTCAACACTGCAAATGCAATCTGAAACTTCTTCATCAGATCTTGTCACTCCTATTGCAGATCCTGGATCAGTTTCAGCAGCTGATGGGAAGAAAAATACAGTTTTTCGAAGATCGGATTCTTTAAAGGATCATCGGAAAAAAACAAGTAAAAGGGATACAAGAAATTTTCAGCAACAGTCTCAGGTAAATTGTGTTCACTTTATGATAAATATGTATAACTTCCTTTTTGTGCTAAATGAGGCCAAATTTGTCATTTAACCTGTATATATGACTGGATTGCAGTTAGATGCATCAGATTCTGCAGGCATTAAATCATCACCAATTGTCAAGGATAAAACTACATCTGGTGCAAGTAATCTTGAAGTTGGCAAAAGCTCGGAGAAAGTTCAGTCTTCTGTTGTGCCAGGTTTAACCACTTCCACAATAAGCTTGCCTTCTTCGAGCACTGGAGATGAGATTTCTTTGGAAGTAGGAACATCTGAAGCCGGAGTAATACCAGTATCTGCTGCATCTTCCTCTTTTGGAGTAATGTTGGAGGAGCCGTCAGAAAATATGCCTCTGTGCTTCTCTGGTGCATCTCCATTAGCAACTGATGGGGTTTCTATAAAGGAGGGTGGATCCTCTAAGGGATCAACTTCTTCAGGTCCTGAGGTTGATGGAACTATGTCAGGCAACTTGTGTTCCAATGATAGTGAAAATGTTCTTTTGATGGAGGTGCAGGGGAAGGAAATGCTAACAGCAACAGAACATGGAAAAGCTGAAGTATCTAGTGAATCCTTACAAGATCTTGATGCCTCCGAAGAAGCTGCCAATAAAGTAGAGGATGAATGTGAAGTGGGGAAATCAATCAGACCTGCTCTTACATTGCCGAGCTCCACCGATGCAGATTTGCTTTCTACTAGCTGTCTTCCATCTTCAGATGTAAATGAAGAATCTTCACGTCCAGGTACCAGTACCAACGAATCTAATCACACTGAAATAGAAAGCAATCAGAATGCTGGCCCTATTTATGCATCTTCAGACTTAATTAAGCTTGCTATGAGACCTGTGGAGAGAGATTCTCTTCCAGATTCAGCTAAGTCTGAGAGGACAGAGAAACTGGAAAATAAGGTGACAGAGCTATCTAGTGCTGGCCCTATTTCTGCAGGTGTTACTGAGCCTAAGGAGAACCTTGTTTTGGAGACAACTAAGATAAAGAGTAGTGTTGGGAAAAAGAAGAAGCTGAAGGATATACTTTCTAAAGCAGATGCTGCGGGATCTTCTGATCTTTACAATGCATATAAAGGACCAGAGAAAAAAAATGAAAGTGTTAGCACATTAGAAGGCACCGACATTTCTTCAACAACTGATGCACCTCGTGTTGATCCTGAAAAGGATGTTCCTGTGAGTGACGAGGACGGACAGGGCAAAGCTGATCTAGATGATTGGGAAGATGCAGCTGATATAGTCACTCCAAAATTGAGAACATCACAGCATGATCTGCAGATTAATGGAGCAAAAATACAGCCTCTTGATGGAAATGAAGCTGTTAATAGCAAAAAATATTCTAGAGATTTTTTATTAACTGTAGGACAACAGTATACTGAGCTTCCTGAAGGTTTTGAGATAGGGTCTGATATTGCTGATGCCTTGATGAGTGTTCCGGTGGGAAGATCATACGTTGTTGACCATGAACCATATCCAAGTCCAGGGAGGATATTAGATAGGTCTTTGGGAACTTCTCGAAGTGATCGCCGTCTAGCTAGCAATACTGATGACAATAAATGGATCAAGTCACCTGGCCCTTTTAGTCCTGGACGTGATTCTCGCCAAGATTTTGGTTATGGAGTTGCAGCTGTGAGCTTCCGTCCTGGCCAAGGAGTCAATCATGGGGTTTTGAGAAATCCACGTAACCAGCCACCCAGTCAGTTTGTTGGTGGGATTCTATCAGGCCCTATCCAATCAGTGGCATCTCAAGGTGGCATGCCACGTAGCAGTTCTGATTCAGACAGATGGCAGCGTGCTTCCGGTATTCAGAGAGGTTTAATGCCTTCTCCTCAGACACCTTTGCAGATAATGCACAAGGCCGAGAGGAAATACGAAGTAGGTAAAGTTTCTGACGAGGAACAGGCAAAGCAAAGACAACTGAAAGGCATTCTTAACAAGTTAACACCTCAAAATTTTGACAAACTTTTTGCACAAGTCAAGGAGGTTAACATAGATAATGCAGTAACTCTTACTGGTGTCATATCACAGATCTTTGACAAAGCATTGACAGAACCTACCTTCTGTGAAATGTATGCAAATTTCTGTTTCCATTTGGCTGGTGCATTACCAGACATCGGTGAGGACAACGAAAAAATTACTTTTAGGAGGTTGCTTTTAAACAAATGTCAGGAGGAATTTGAAAGAGGGGAAAGAGAGCAAGCTGAAGCTGACAAGGTGGAAGAAGAAGGTGAAGTTAAACAATCCGAAGAGGAGCGGGAAGAGAAAAGGCTTCGTGCAAGGAGGCGCATGCTGGGAAATATCCGTTTGATTGGGGAGCTGTACAAAAAGAAGATGTTGACAGAGAGAATTATGCACGAATGCATCAAAAAGTTGTTAGGGCAGTATCCAAACCCTGATGAGGAAGATATCGAGGCTCTATGTAAATTGATGAGTACAATTGGGGAGATGATAGATCACTCAAAGGCAAAAGAGCATATGGATGCATATTTTGATATGATGCTGAATCTATCGGCAAACCAGAAGTTGTCGTCTCGTGTTAGATTTATGCTGAAAGACTCAATTGATCTGAGGAAAAATAAATGGCAGCAGAGAAGGAAAGTTGAGGGACCAAAGAAAATTGAGGAGGTTCACAGAGATGCAGCTCAAGAAAGACAGTCTCAAGCAAGTAGGTTAGCTCGTGGTCCCGTCATTACTTCGGTTTCAAGGCGCGGACAACCTGCAGATTATGGTGTTCGTGGTTCCTCTGCATTGACTTCTAGTTCCCAACAAGTTGGTACTCGTGGATTGCCTTCTCAGACCCGTGGCTATGGCAAAACCCAGGATGTTCGCTTGGATGATAGGCATCAGTTTGAAAGCAGAATATCGTCACTTCCCCTCCCTCAAAGGCCTATTAATGATGATTCCATTACCCTTGGTCCTCAAGGCGGCCTTGCAAGGGGAATGTCTACTAGAGGGCAGCCAGTGTTGCCAATTGCTGCCTCAGCTGAAGTTCCTCGAAGCGTGGGTGAACATCGTAGGATGCCATCAGGTCCAAATGGTTATAATACTGTACCTGATTGGACGTCCCATAACTCAAGAGAAGATATTAATGCAAGAAATATGGCAGATAGGTTTACAGGAGCACCTTTTGATCAGCAAAGCTCTCAAGACCGCAATGTTTCTGGCAGTCGGGAATCCAGAAACCCAGATCGTGCTTTTGCTACACCAACTACAATTATTCAATCTGCCGGGAGAATGCATGGATCATCAACTAGCACCCAAGATACACGTGCAGAAACAAAAACCTTCTCAGAGGAGGTTCTTCAAGAAAAATCAATATCAGCAATACGAGAATTTTACAGGTAAGTTCTATTTCAAGTTTATGCTTAAGGCTCATGGTCTTCTAATATGTCACACGCACAAGTTTTTCCTTGCTGTATTGGGAGTTTAATGTGGATTCTCTATATGCTTGGCAAATTTATTAATTTTTTACTTGGATCATCAGATCTTTTAGATTGTTATGATGCCATTATTTGCTATTCATAAATCCACCAATGGCTTTGAATTTTGTGGTTTAGTTATTAAAAGGAAAAGATTTGCTAGCTATGCTATTTGTACAACAGAGCAAACAATGATCAGGGTAACTAACATGTTACTCAACTAAGTAAAGTAGTAACCTTGTTTTGAATGATGTACTTTTTCCCTTGGAAATCACTTCTCTGTTGAAAGTGTTTTTGCAGTCTTCTCTTCCCTACCAAGGCATATAACCCATGGATTCCTCTACTCTATCATCTAAATTATCTTGTACATTTCCAAATTCTTAGATTTTCTGATAAAATGCAAACATCTATGCTTTATACTGGATGGTTCTTCGAGGCTACCTTTTACTACCATTTATACTTTTCTACAGCTGAAGATGGAGAATTGTAATGCTTAGCAATTTATACGTATTCATCAGTCATTTGGAGTTCCTTTCTTATTTTTAAGTTGAAAGTTTCAGATCTTGTTTTCTGTTTTTGCTGGAAATATTACTAGCACTTTCTCTCTTATATTAGATTGTTGTGTGTTTAATGGCAGGAAAACTGATTTATATTTACTGAAGAAGGTTAAGATTTCTTCTCCATACTTTTCTTGGTCATCAATACGACGACCTGTCCTTGCAGTTCATCCAATGATAAACCTAATTCAAATTAAAGAACTATGACAATCAAACCCGAATGAACAAAGTGTCGACAATTTTTTCCTCAGTTTTCTGCCTCATTCTTTGGTTTGTTGTTTCAAATGAATATAAATGATCCAAAATAAGATTGCTATTGACTGAGGTTGGCAGGGCAAATTGGCAATTAGGATGTCTGTCATTACCTTTGTATTAATATGTAACTGCTGTTATCTCCTTCCGGATGCTGATATAAGTTTGGTATTTCTTTTCCAGTGCCAAAGACGAGAAGGAGGTTGCCTTGTGTATGAAAGAGTTGAATTCCCCTAGTTTCTATCCTTCAGTTGTGTCGCTTTGGGTTATCGACTCTTTTGAAAGGAAGGACATTGAAAGGGATCTCTTGGCTAAGCTTCTTATTGACCTTTGCAAGCCTCGAGATAGCTTGCTAAGCCAAGGGCAGCTAATTCAGGGGTATGAATGGCATAAACTTAACTTCTACTAAGATATTATAGCTCTTTGGCTCTTTACATTCTCTTCTTATGCTTGCCGACACACACAAAAGGCAAAACTCATTACATGATCCATATTATTACTTTTCTGACTCATGTTAACTTGCTTCAGGTTTGAATCTGTCCTCTCTACCTTAGAGGATGCTGTAAATGATGCTCCGAAAGCAGCAGAATATCTTGGCCATTTATTTTCAAAATTAATACTGGAAAATGTGGTGTCCTTGAGTGAGATAGGGAGATTGATACGTGAAGGTGGGGAAGAGCCAGGGCGTCTGCAGGAAATCGGGCTTGCATCAGAGGTCCTCGGTAGCACCCTAGAGTCCATAAGATTAGAAAAAGGGGATTCTGTTTTGAGTCAGATCCGTGCAAGCTCCAACTTGCTGTTGGAGGATTTCCGACCTCCACGACCCATCAAATCTAAAAAGCTGGATGCTTTTCTTTAGTGATAAAAGACACTCTGTATCAGGTGAGATAATTCATGTTTAGGTCCTTAGGATACTTGATCCAATATTCCTTTCAGTTTATTATATATATAATTCTACCAATGCCTTCATATTCTTCCACAGATGACTTAAATTTGAACAGCACATCACTTGAACAATCTATTTATTTGTAGTATCACCAGTAAGAGATTTTTTTTTTCCCTGGTAGCCAAACTGGATCTTTTGTTGCTGCTTTTAGTCAACTATGTGTTGCGAATGCGATCGAGAGTTTGCTATGATATTGTCATGAATTTCTTTTCACATGCTATAAAGCAACAAGGCTATATTGATTACATGTTCTGGCACTGGCCCAAGTTGCAGATTGAGTTGCAGTTTAGCCTGCATTGCTTATCACTAAATCGTTTTTTTTAATTTTTTTGCTCACATTTTTAGTACTTGAAACTTGAATTATCAATGTTAGTCATTTTCATTATGCACTTCTTAATCAACATCTTTTTCTCAGAGAACAAAAAAAGGCCTCATCTTGGACCCGAAGCCCATTGGGCTGGCATTGGGCTTTGACCTTTCTCGGTCCGGTCCAAGACCGATCACGGGACAACTGGACCCGCAGGGCCCGCATTTAGTCCGGGAATTTCAAGTAACTCCGTACGTTATGAACCTTTTGTGATTCAAATCCTATCTTATTATCGATTTTAAAAATAAATAAATGTATTAATTGACATAGTACTGCTCGTCGTAGTACCGTAATATTATTATCATAAAATTAAATAAACCATACTTTACGAAATTATCAAAATATCCTTGCAGATCAAACAGTTTGAATACCCTGTAAAAGATAAGGAAGAATTGAAATAAAGATAATATGATTGTGAGAGTAAAAGATCATTATAGATGAGCTCAGTTTGAATAAGATAAATCAATCTAAAGGTATTGATTTGCTTTGAGGAAATATATATTATATGTCTATCTATTTAACTTACCATTGAAATTTAATAAAAAATTTTTACCATTGAACCACGAACACACGTTGCACTAATCTTTCACTTTTATTATTTTAATCTGACATTTGAAAATTGGAAATTTGCATTTAACACCTTATCATTTCACATATTTGCGATTTAGGCCTTGCTATCATATATCTTAAAAAAACGAACTTTATGTTATGTTAACAAAATTACTATTCAACCAGATGGCATAAAATATAAAATATTTTACTTAGTTCAAACTATTTGTCTACTAAATTGTCTAAAATACTCTTTTCTTCTTCTAGCCTTCTAGGGCATCAGAAAAATTAATTCTGTGGTCCCTTGGAATCAGCCGCAACGACTTGTTAATTACTGAGAGTTAATTAGTTAATTTTGTTTTCCTTTGTTAAATTGATTTACTCTACGTACTATCAATACACATTAAACTAGATAAAGCAATACCTTTAACCCAAAGCCAGAAAAAAAAACTATTTTTATGGCAGTCATCACAAAATAAGTGCATAGTACAGGACCCCTTTAACTGATAAGAAACTTTTATTAACGAAACAAAGTTCCCATAAGATTTAAATCAGGTATAAATTTGCGTTCCACAGGAGAGAAAAATATGAAAAAAAAATTGTACACATGAATCAAATCAAGTATTAACAGAAGGATCCACTCTTGCAGCTGATGGTAGAGAATAGCCTGCCTAAAAAAAGCTTTAAGACAAATCTGAATAAGAGGGGAAGATTCATATTAGAGAGAGAAGGGCTTTGTATAGACATCAAATGGCTCACACGCAGTCAGCTGCGGCTCCTGCGAGGTAAAAGAGTAAACTGTTATTTTCTTTCTAGAGCTTTTTGCATGCATTTAAATCTTCAGTAATTTAAGAGGCATGAAATGATTATAGGTGCATAATACTGACCATAAGGGTGGTTGCACTACAGTAATTCTATAGAACTATATATCATCAGATAATTGGAAAGGACTAAAAATATCTAACTTTTAGAAACCTCGTTATATTTGGGGTGAAATATTTGAATACTTGTACTCAACAGGATCTTTGTCTACACAGTATATGATCAGAAAATGGATACTTAGCATGTGAAAGAGAACCAGCAGACTTCCAAACTTGTGTGTGCGCAGATCTAGGAAACAGAGTTTAAGAATCACCTGGCTTAATCCACCTCCTGCGCTGCCTCCAGTCAGTAGCATGGTGAGGATTGTTGTAACAGGGCCTCCACCCATTGCATCACCGGTGTTTCGGATGGTTGATCGCATGGAATTCAGTATGCTCCCATATGTTGCCCCTTGCCCCCGTTCAATAGCTTGGATAAAGCAGAAAGTCATCGCACCTGTTGAAGTAATCCTCGAAAGAGCCTGTTTGATAGCAAAGCTTCAGTTGTCTAAAGTTGATCAAACAAAAATGCATATGAGAATTGCATCACAGTATCAAGTATAGATTAAAACAATACTCTAACTATTTCCAGTTCTGCCTCTAAGAGGCAGCCATGGATTTGATACATCACGGATGGGTCAGAAGGAAAATGATATCAAGTGTTAGAAAATAGTTGAAATCACAAGGGTTGTAAGACTATTCCAACTTCTTAGTTAGTGCTGTTCACCATCAGGAATTGGAAGTTCATACAAATATTACCATGTTAAAATAAAGTCTTTCAATTTGAAAAAATAGGGTTCACCACAATGTCATATGAAATCTAGAAGGCTGATTTCTTATTGTACGTACAACTCTATGTGCTGACACTATGCCGAACATATTGCTAGCTCATGAGAAATAAGTACTTTTTGGACTTGACAAGAGACATCCTTCACCTAAATTGGTGTATAAGATATAAGAGATAGGAGATTACCGAGGTATCAGCAGAGGTTTGATCATCATCACAACCACTAAATGAAATAGCTTCCCCACCATTTGTACCTTTCCAAACACCGGATCGTGGACGGTGGTCTTCCCACCCATATTGCCCACTCCTGGATAAGTAAATATGACCTTAATCAGCTGCATCATTACAACCACAACAGATATCTACCTAGTAGTTGTTTGAATTGCTCGAGCATGTTATAATGGCTTTAACAGTACAAAGCACTAATAGTTCAACCAAGATGACATCGAGAAATCAAGAGATGGTGTAAAATCATAGACCATTGCCTGATAGAATATCTTGGTCAACTTGTTAACTATATGCAAAAGACATGGTTGTGAACATATCCTCTTATTGTTACCCCTCTTTTCAAAGGATATTGCCTGGGTGCTTTCACAATTAGTGATAAATTTATTCAGTGCAGGTTCCAATCCTAGAGAAAGGGAGGTTGTTGTATCTTGCTATCAAGTTTATCACCTTCGTCAAGACAACAGTGAACAAGGATAATCACAACCCAACAAGGAAAATCACCTAAATGGTGAAAAGGAACAACTAATAGGTCAGAAATAGAACATTGTACTATATATTGTTTTTGAATCTGTTGCCTTTTCTTTTCCTATTTATACATGAGAATATAATGCAAAGGAGGTCATGATGGAACCCTCTTTAATGAGGCAAAATTAAGAACAATATACACTGCATAAGGAAGGGCTTTATGATTCTATAAGTAGATGAAAACCTTGATTCAACTAGTTGAACATCGGTTAACAATGAACCATTTAAAGTTGCAAACCATAACTAACATATGATTGTCCAAAAAAAGGGGAGAAAATGTTTAGCATGGTTCTCGTATATATTTTCATTCCTGTGTAAATAATAATTCTTTCTTGTCCAGAAAAAAGAACAAATTCATGGCAACGCAAGTTTATGTCATCATTCTCTACTAATTGTAACAACAGGCAACTGACTCAAATACCAGGCATATGCCGATACATTAAGGAGCAGGAATTCATTCTTGACGTCACTTACCTATTCATTCTGCAGAGGAAAGGCAAATCAAGTACAGTCCCGCTATGGCAGGCGTCGATAAATGCATGAAGCTTAACTCCACGAGGAAGTGGTCTAACAATGGCTGCATTAATCTCATCATCTACAATCATTCCTTGTGTTTCGAAGTCAAGAGGGCAAAGGGTTTCATCAAATCCATCAACCTCATCCCCATTATAGTTCCTTTGCTGAGAGCCATGACCAGAGTAGTGGAACACCAACGAGTCGCCTGGTTGACAACCCTGTATGAGCCAATAGAGTGCCATCCTTAAATTGTGTTTGGTTGGAATTTTGTCTGGATCGGTTTCTTCTTCTGCGAATCAATTGAAGAGTATATAAATTAAAGCCCATCAAAAAGAAGGAAAATTTCCTGGATGTAAAACAAGTTGTAGCAACGAGTACATGCTCAAAAAAGTCAACCTAAAGCTTCGATTCTTTCTAAAGCCATCTAATCCAAGTATGCTTTTTTAGTAAATTAAGTAAACAATTAGATCGCAGCAACCGAACAATCAGGAACCTAATTCTTTGTGAGCCTAGTTTCTACAGACGTCCAAGAACAACTCGAAACCCTCCATCAACACAAATCAGACAAAATTCCAAAAGAGAAAAGAAAACATAATGAGGAAAGGAAATTAGGGCACGGACGAGCTGACCGGTAAGCATGATGATGGAGGATTCGGGGAAGTGGAACCGATTGATGAGGAGGTAGCGCATGCACTTGGCGTCGTTGATACAGCCCTTGAGCTCGTGCCGCGTGTGCCGATACGAAATCCCGCATATCACCGCCTTCTTCTTCCCGTGCGGCGACGGTGGCGGGCCCCAGGGAGCCCCGTAGGGAGAAGGAGGCGGCTGAGTGGCGGCGGAGAAGGATGTCGACGGCGGAAGAGGCACGGAGCGGGGGTCGGCCACGTGGGTGACAGCATGGCAGATGGCGCAACGGATGGATCGGGCTCCCGGCGGGAGCTGGAGGGGAGTCCGGCAGCCGGAGCAGTTGACCAGCATCATCATGGCGGCGACCACGCACGAAAGTTACTACGTTCCGGAGGAAAAGAGAAACGATAAGGGATTTCGCTTGAGATAGATGCGACGGGCTTCGATCTTTCTTTTTATCGAACAGGACGCTTTGTCGTGGAATTTGCGCGTTGGAGACGGTTTGATTCGTCGAATGTCCCGATAGAGGAGAAAAAACGGAACACGGTTGGACTCTTGGATTAGAGTGCAACAGCAAGGGGAAGAAAAAGTAAAGGTGACGGAGGGAAAAATTATTATTAATAATAATTACTCTTAATTAATACCGGCAGATTTATGCCAAATACTCGAAAGAATAAATTTATACCAAAAAAAAAAAAATTCTATAAAACGCAGATTTACACCAAATACTTGAAAGAAGAAATTTATTAAAAAAATATATTTCTATAGAAGTTGCCCACCAATTATATTCATCATCTTAAAAAATTATATAGCAATCTAATATTCTAATACGTCTTTTTTCTGTATTATAAAAGCAAAATTAACAAGTTTATTTTGACTTTGCAATGTGAACTGTTTCTTTTCCAAATTTTCTGCTTACGTCATAAATAAGATAACTACTATTAGTTTAACAATAAATACCTAATCCACAAACTATCTCTGATAGATACATGAAGCAACCACGCTTAAGCAATAAGTATAGAACAATGCGTCAATGCGTATGAAACAATAACTTGATGAAGAAAATGAAAGAAAAAAACGAGATTAGCGAAGGTAACATTGCAAGATTAACAATCAGCAGCAAGTTGCACTTGTTCGGTGGTTACATCTAAGGTTAAATAAACAATAGCTCGATGAATAATAGGGCCAGCCCATTACATACATTTCACCATGCTTAGGATGGGAAAAGGGCGGCAGTTTGTCTTTTCAGGAATAATACACCTGCAACGTTGGATCTTGATCACGGCTTGTGAATTTTAAAGCCAAATACTCTGGGAACATATCGTTGGGATGGCTTCAGTGGCTTGAGGTGTGGATATGTCATCAGAAACAGGTGAGGAAATGTCGTCCCGAAGTAAGCTCCATCGATGTCTGAACAAAGTCAAGAAAATGTTACAAGAAATACAAAAGAAATTGCTCTCCAATCCAAAACACTCAAATGAGCTTGCATGAAAACATGAACCATCTTTCACAGAGATAAACGGCTAAAGAAAAAAGGAGCAACTAGTATGTATAGATACACAGGTACTATCTAAAGAATTTTGTTTGAGTTCTATTATTAAGGAAATATATTTCTGAATAAGAATTTCACATTACATATCGCTTCATATAGTTGTAAAAAATTTGCAACTGCAATATTTATTCAGTAAAAAAAGCAATAAATCATAAATAAGAAGCAATATAACATGCCCATTTCCATGGAAAATATTAACATGCAAAACTTTGTAAGAATAGAGAAATTGATAAGAATGAAAGGATACTGCCTTGGTACTTGGATCTCGGATAGTATATATCTTCACATTTGGGACAGTATATTTTCACTGTGCTGGATCGAGGAATATCTGATTGCCCAACCGGAAGACATGGTTGGCCGCAGCAGTACACTCGAGGGCATCTTCCAAAGTCATAGTTCTTGAACTTATCAAGCTGCAAGGAACAATCATCATAAAAACTCATCACCAATCCAAAGCTGATGTATAACAAAAATGTGGGAGCAACTCACCATTCCAGCCATCCCTTTACCGGTTAAAATGTAACGAACATGAATCAAACCATATAGCATCTCTGCAGCAGACTCAACCAACTCATTTTGTTCCTCAGTGAACATATCACCTGTATGTTTGGATAACCGAGTACCATCAGTGGTGTAGCTAGGATTTTAAATAATGATTTTTATGCCTCAGATATGAAGGTAACTCCCAACATCAAAAGCTATCATTTATCTCCTTACAGGCTCTATCTGTATCTCAAGGAGCTCTTAGAGATTGCTCCTTAGTTGCAAAAACCAAATTAAATTTGATTAGGCGGTAACCCTAATTCTACCTCTATGAAGAAAACTCAACTCAAACAATCAAGCTCCTGAAGGAAAGAACAAAAGTAGGAATACTAGATGTCCTTTAATAACCAAAATTAATAGCATTATCATTTTTTCAAGAGTAACAGAACTATATCATCATTATCCTATTCCTCTTGTGACTAACCGTTCCAGTTCTTGCTGTTTATTCTTGTACCTGAGTTCTCCAACATAATTAGACAACAGGTCACTAACTATACCTCGAAACAGACTTTGCAGGTGTGCAAACCTGAAAACTGCCGCCTTTCCAACTCAACACAACAAAATCTCTGTGCTGACAAATATCGACGGTAATCAGTTTCTTTTACAAAGCAGTAGAGTTTTTATGAAATTTCCGTTCTCATGTAACTATTTTTCTTCGTATGACTTTAACCACTTGCAAAAAAAAACTTGATGAAATTGATGTGCTTCAACTGAAAACAAGCTACTTATGTGCATATGCTAAGAAAAAGAATCAAGAAAAAATAAAGTCTGATCTAGCAAGCTAATGCCATGAAACATTAATTGAAATTGATCACAATACGCCTCAATTCACTAAGTACTGCTGATGCTAATATTATCTCCCAAAAGCAACTCAATAACAATATCCTTAAATAGTCAATCATTCTTAAGTAACTCGATATCTCAAGTAGTGTCCGAGAATCAGCATAAGCTACATACTTTTGCAAGTACTGCATTCCGATTAACTAGATATAAGTCGTACAAAAGCAACAATTCCAAAAAAATATGTGAATAATGTTGAAGTGGCATATAATCTTTGTTGAATGAGAGAGTCAAGCTTACCATGTGAGGACTCGACATCTAAGATCAGATCAAGAGCATAGTCATAATATGGAACTTGACTGCTAAGCCCGCAAAGGTTAAAATCATCTTGTATGTATTCATCATCAACTTCACAAAAGAACTCATTTCCTCTTAAATTGCAAAACCATGAAATCCATGATGTGTCTTCTCCATCAGAACCACTAACATCTGATTCTTCACTGTCAGATTCAGATTCCTCTGTAAAATCACAAGAATGTAAAGAAAAGCTAGTAGCAAACAAGTCAAACAGAAGCACAAACACATCATCAGACATAATAATGGAAATAGATTTAATACAACCAATATGCTTCTGGAAGAATGTAACACAGCATATGCATAGTGTCAATGCAGGATTCACAAGTGTATACATGGTGTGAAAACACCATGGCTGGATATGAGCTACTGACAAATAAATAAGGTTGTACAGCATGGAAAAAGCTTTTCAATGTTATGACTGATAACAACTATTTAGTATCTTGGCTTCACTGTGTTCTAAATGTGTGAACTGGCACATAAAGTCTTGTTTCTCGAGACATATTCCTACTTGCAGGACAGGTCAATATTTAACTACCAAATTTTCTAGCAAAAAAGATTTTTCCCCTCCACATTTGACATCAAATTAAGCATCTTATAGTTTTAATAGTTAAATTCAGTTTCAATGAGGAATAAGGCAGACATACTATAGCTAGAGAGAGAGAGAGAGAGAGAGAGAGAGAGAGAGAGAAACCAGAACTTCTAGGCTACATAATATTTCTTATGATCATCACAAACCACCTTGGCCGTGTAGTCTTAATGAAGAGAAAATTACCACTTACCCAATAGTGATTTACTAGTTCAGTAATGGGCCTGATAACCATAACAGATCAAACAACAATGGACTTTTAACAAGAATAATCTAGAGGTGGATTTCTTGGTAATAAAAAAATAAAATCAATCATATGACTACAAATGCAGTGAAAGATCCAAGATTCTTCAAAACATACTACAGAAAACATGCTTGTCAGCTTAATTCAAAAAGTGCCAACTAATCCGACGTATAAAATTCTTCACATGTTAATCTTCTTCCCTCCTTTCTTTTATGTTTCTCTGTTCTTGAGTGCAAATCATGAAATCAATAGTCTGTCCATATTCACAAATAAGACCAGATAATTGCATTCAATCTGCATCTCATGCTACAAATTAAATGGAAAAAATGTGAAAACAGATTGCAATCTAATATCATCTCCAACGCAAAATTAACAGTTACAAAAGGGAGAAGCCAACATCGAAACAAAGAAACAAATTGGGAAAACTAACCATCGGAGCACTTGTTCTTAGAGAATGACCCAGAACGCTGGTCACGGTGGTCAGGCTGCTTCCCCGACGACGAGGGCACTACGAACCTCTCCTTCTCCTTGCTGTTAAATCCTCGAGAAGTCGACGGCGACGACTTCTCCAAGTGCTTGTCCAAGGCATCATTGATTCGCTTCCGATCCAAGGATCCGATCTCCCCCTTCGACCCCACTACACCTCGACTTCTATACATATCCCTCTCCTCCTCTTCGATCCCCCAACCTGCCCCCAAAAAACCAGATCAACCCACCCACCGATCCATCGGAAATATCAAAAGGAGCAGAAACGAATGCCGGAAATCAACAGATCTTGCCGGCAAAAAGAAATGCAAGATCTCGAGAAGGAACCTCAGATTTCAAGTGAAAGGGGAACTATTATGGTCAATGTTACGATTAAGGTGTGTAAAAGGAGATCGAGGAGGAGGAATCCTCCGGGTTCTCGGTGATCGAAATGAGTACGATAGAAAGCGGAGGAGAGACAAGAAGACGAAGGGGGCTGGATAGTAAATATGAAGAATGTTAGGGGTTTAAATGAAAGAGGTCTACTATTTCGAGCTCATCTCAACTAGATCTTTTTTTTCGTTTCAGGGCCTTTCATGTTGTCGGTACTAAACGGGTCTGTCTCCCTCATCCTATCAACCCGAATCCGAACTATTGGTTTGTATCAGGCCCGAATTGAAGCCCAACCCAATAAGCAACAGCTTCTTCGAATTTTTTTTTTTTAAATTGCACATTTAACATCCTATTTTTTTATCCAATAATATTCCCCTTTTTATTTAATGAGCAATTAACATTTTAAATAAATGAGGACGACTTAGTAACAGAGAATAGGAATGTGGCCTACAAACCTTCTTGATATTTGCAAAAGAAAAAGTCAACTTCCTTCTACCGTACTCCACCATTCTATGGATACATAACTCGTCATTATATTCTAGGTAGCCAATAGTTTGAAAAGCTAAATTAAAAAAAAGGTCTATATCTCAAACATATTCCCTTCATTTTCCAAGAAAAATTCTATCAAAAATCACGGGGTCATAACGTAACGTGGAAGTTTTACCATCATGTATTTAAAATACTAATTATTTATCACAAGATCGCATTTAGAATGATAGGAAAAGGATTTAATACACGTAGTTTTAAGCAACGGCCAAGAGCGAGATTATATGCAACCAGCAAGATCTTGCCACGTACCATATCGAGAGCTTCATTTCGCTTCCATTCCACCCTGAGATTTACATTAGGCAACTGGGTTTAGACTTCTTCCCTGCATCGGAAATCACAGTGTGTATATAAATATCACACGGAATCCCGATCTAAATGAGTAATACTCATCGAGAAATAACGAAGTTAATATTTCAACAAAAAAATAAAATAAATAAAGAACTAACGAAGTTAAGAAGAGAAGAGTTGCATGACTTGGGATACTCACATGTATAATATGAGTGCTCGCTCACGCAAAGCGCCAGCTTCCTCCCTCGGGCTGCCATTAGTTGTAGAGAGAAGTGAATTAGAACATCTGTAGATGATTTCGGCGCCGGCTTCCGGGATTGCCCGGGAGAACATCCCCGGCCGCTTCGTTGGCCTCGTCGCCGTCGCTCTTCTCGTCCTCGTCGGCACGTACAGTTGCTTGTGGCCTCCGAAGGATGACTCCGTGTTGTTCTTCCGATTCCAGAAACAACTGCTTCCTCTCACAGTGAGTTCTTCGGATGAGTTTGGTTTAATTCTTCCTAAATTTATGGTCATGTTATGACAATATGACTGTGATTCAGATATAGATATGAAGAAGAGTTCCAACTGTAACCTCGAGAGCAAATTCTCACGAGTGCTCTGATCGATGCTTTCAAGAAACAACAATAAAAGCAATAACAATTGCAATCGTAATTAATATGAGGAATGAATAATATGAAGCTATAGTTGTTGTCCAACCAATCTACAAAGAAAAAAAATTAGTATGGTGTTTTTTTTTTCTTCTAATAACACTACAATGATATTAACCTCACCGGCAATTAGTGGATTAGTGTTATTAAATTAAGTATGCATGTCTAACAGTCTACGTGATCCTCTGATTAATATGATTGAACTCTTTTCTGTAATTGAAATTATTTAACTGACCCTAACAATTCAATCAGAATACAATTAGGCTTTCTAGTTAGATGATTTAAAGCAAAACATTAGCTAATATTTTTGACAGATGTTTATTTACTTTCTAAAATTTATAAAATCATTCATAAATGACATATTGCATACTATGAGGACATCGTAAAGAAATATAGCTGTCATTACTTTCATATCTTCCCTCACAAATTGTACTAAAGTCTGAAGAAGAATTAGTATCAAATACAATTTGACACATTTACTTGATAACTAATTCAGAAAAGTCTAAATACTAATAGTAATCATAAAGATGCAAACCTTTCTCGCATGTAGGCCTTTTATTGGAATAGCTCTGCAAGGTTCTTCTAGCTTATGCATTTGTTTGTGGGTTGCTGCCAGAAAAAAATTGCACAAAAGGATGAGCTAGAAACAGTTTTACAGAGTGCTTCCATGGGAAACAAGACCATGATCATAAGTGTGCTAAACAAGGCATATGCAGAGGAGAATGGCCTGTTAGACCTCTTCCTTCAGAGCTTGAGAGAAGGAGAAAATACCGAGTTCTTGATCAAACGCCTCCTGCTTGTTGCTGCAGATCAGGTGGCTTTTAACCACTGCAAGCTCTTAACACTTCATTGTTACCAACTTAACATGACAGGCGCAAACTTCACCAAAGAGCAGCTCTACATGTCTGAAGGCTTCATTGAAATGATGTGGCAAAAGACTCGCTTTCTTGGAGATGTTCTTAAACGTGGATACAGCTTTATTTTCACGGTAAGGCTCAACATATTTGAAAGTAGCATAAAATGGACTCTAAGATCAAGCATTTTAATTACAGCTAAAGATGTTGAAACATAATATTCAAGCAATTCATCTTGTATTCTGACTTCTGAGTAAGCATTTGCATGTCCGACTTGACTAGTTGGCTTCTCAGATATCATCCTCCACAAGCATAAAAAATAGACGTGGTAGCTATTTCTCATGAATCTCTATATTGCACGCAGGATATGGACATATTGTGGCTGAGAAACCCAATTGCAAAGTTGAACTACACAGAAGACCTGCAGATGAGCTGTGATGGATTCAATGGCAAACCATTTGATGACTCCAATAGCATCAATACTGGCTTCCTCTTTGTTTCCTCCAATAACAAAACTATTGCATTATTTGATGAATGGTATGGAATGAGGAATAAATCAAAAGGCATGAAAGAACAAGATGTGCTGAATGATATGAAATCTCGAGGTGTATTTACTGGATTAGGCTTGAAACCGAGGTTCTTGGATACAGTATACTTCAGTGGGTTTTGTCAGGACAGCAAAGATTTCAAGAAAGTGATCACTGTGCATGCAAATTGTTGCCGCACTATGAAAGCCAAGATCGCTGATCTGAGAGCGGTCCTTGAAGTCTGGAAGAGATATGATGGCACATCAAATATGGTATGGCCTGCACACAAGGCATGCTATATGTCATGGCAGGTGAGAACTAAGATTTTCCAAAGCTTGAAATCGCAAACTGATATTCTTTTAGAAAATTTGATACGAATCATTGATGCTTATAATATATAAATACAGGAATAAGCAGACACAGAAATATTAAAAGGGGTACATTGCAGGAAATAGAACTTATAATCATCTCAATCTCAAACAATTCTAATATGTCTTTCATATATGACGTAACTACTTTGACATGATTTGCTGTTTATGCCAGACAACACCAGACCCAAAAGACGAACTTGAAGTAGCTCTGCAAGGTGCTACCATGGCAAACAAAACCCTGATAATCAGTGTACTAAATAAGGCATATGCAGAGGAGAACGGATTGCTAGACCTCTTTATTCGGAGTTTGAAAGAAGGAGAAGATACCGAGTCCTTGATTGAACATCTTCTCCTTATAGCTTTAGATCAGACAGCCTTTAGCCGTTGCAAGCTCTTAAATCTTCATTGCTACCAACTTAACAAGAAGGGAACAAACTTCACCAAAGAGCAGCTCTACATGACTGACGGCTTCATTGAAATGATGTGGCAAAGGACTCACATTCTTGGAGATGTTCTCAAGCTTGGATACAGCCTTATTTTTACAGTAAGTGAAACATACTAGACTCTGATATAACATGTGCTGGAGGATAAAGCATATTGGCATGCACCTAAAGATGGTTAGACATAAGATTAGTGTAATTCACCCTTTATTCTGACCAACCTCAACTATGAATAGTAACTACTTGGTTCTACCTATTCAATAACTTGACCAAATTTATCTCACGAATCTTAATCTCTGCAACCATAAAAAAATTGATGTTTATTCATACATTTTTCTCTATGTCTCAGGATATGGATGTATTGTGGCTGAAGAACCCATTTGCAACGTTGAACCATTATTCTGAAGATATGCAAATAAGCTGTGATGGATTCAATGGCCAGCCGCTGGATGATTCCAACTCGATCAACACTGGCTTCTTTTTTGTCGCATCCAGCAACAAAACCATTGCGCTATTTGATGAATGGTATGCCTCAAGGAATAACTCAAAAGGGATGAAAGAACAGGATGTCCTGAATGAGATGAAGTCTCAAGGTGCGTTTCAGCGGTTAGGCGTGAAAGTGAGATACTTAGACACAGTATACTTCAGTGGTTTCTGTCAAGACAGCGAGGATCCTAAAAAGGTAACCACAGTACATGCAAACTGCTGTCGCAGTGTAAGAGCTAAGCTTGCTGATCTAACAGCTGTTCTAGAAACTTTGAAGAACTTCAATGGCACGACGATCACATGGCCTGATCATAGAGCATGCCGTGATTCGTGGACTACGGACATTACACTCTAGCACCAGATACAATCTTGTGTTTTGTTTGTTGAACGAAATCAGCAATGTATTGACACGAGACTATTCTTGCTAAGGATACTTCTAACCTGAAAAGGAATGCCGTGTGTGAGTTGGAACTGTTCAGTGGTAAAAGATAGTCTGATCAGCTGAAATGCATCCTAGAGTGAAACAAGTTAAAACATGATATCAGAAATAATATATATTGAATTAGTTGATCATTACATCTTAGTATATAAATGAAAACAGAAAAGGTAATTGTCTCCTAAATATAGGAAATGCCATGCTTTAAAATTAACTTTTGAATTTTGATATTTCAAAGTTGATCATATTAAGAAATTAAACATAGATAAAAATAGAGCCAGAATTACCTTTTCCTTTAGATGTCCGCCTCTCATTGTCTACTGACCTACTTAGTAGATTAAAGAACAGACCCCTGAAAAGCTGAAATCTTTCTTTCACCATTACACTTTGGTCGAAACGACCTAGTTGTATTGGACTCATTTGAATATCCAATACGAAAGAAGCAAGAATACAAACTCCTTAACAACTTCAAATGTATCATAAATCACACCGACCCACCTTTTCTTACTCCAAGTTTGATACACATTGATATCCTAGCTGAAAGAAGCATGACTAAAATGCTAAAACAGAAGAGGTCAATCTCCTTATCATACAGATATCATCATAAGAAGCATAAGCCGAATAAACCCAACGGAATAAAGTTTGTCGTTCACTTACGTATAAAACCAAGAACAGAGGGAATAACTTCCTTTATAATTCTCTTTCGGGCATTTCGACGAACAGCATGAGAGCAGCGAACCCAAGAAGCTAGAGCCTAGAGGTTGAGCGTGGAGGGACAAGTTTCGGATCCGGATCTATCTATGGTTGAACTGTTTCGGGTTTAGATCGACTCGAATCCGGATAGGATATCTAAGTATACATATATCCTATATTACGTAATCATAACATAATATACTATAATATGAGAATATATACTCACAAATACAGCCAAATAGAAGCATCGCTTGTTGGGTCGGATCTGACTTATTATTAAATGACCCGAATCCTCCGACTGACTCCATGAATCCTAATGACCAGAATACCCCCAATACGAGACAGAAGAAGCGTTCAACGAGGGTAATATTGTACGTACGAGTAGGAGTGGCAATATCGAAATATATAACAAGGACGGGATTGTTCAGACCTTATTCGGATCGGATTCTCTCCGGGGCATATATAAAACAAAGAACGCCCTATAGGGTCCCCTGTCGCACGTTTCGTACTCTCGTTAGGGTTTCGAGTCGAAGGGTTGCTTATTTTATTTTTTCTCTAGGGTTTTGATCGTCGAAGGTATTGTTAGCTTCTCGTCGATTTCGTGAATTTCTTTTTGTTTTCTTTCTTGTTGATATGTGGTTATTTCTGTAGAAAGATCGGGATTTGACAGAAAAGATGCCGCCTAGATCGGCGAAGAAGGCGTCTGGCGGTGCGATAGGACCAAGAAAGACCTCAGCGAGGGCGGCCAAGGGGGCGGCGAAGGCTTCGCCGCAGATTCCGGTCGAGGTGGCGGAGGAGCCTCCCAAGACCGAGAAAGTTGCTGCCCCGGTCGTAGAGGTGAAAAAGGAGATCAAAGCGGAGGAGATTGTCGAGAAGTTGGAAAACAAGGCCTCCACGGCGGATCTAACGGTGGATGAATCTGCTACCGTCGAATGTATGGATTGTTAACCTTTCGATTGTCCTTTGTTTTATTATTATTGAGATTCAGTTTAAGTATGGATCTTTTCATCTCTTGACATAATTGCGAATTTGGGGCTTGAGTAAACTACTAGGGAATTTAGTTCTATGGTAAGTATTTTCTGGATTACCACCTACTGGATAGGAGTTTTCTGTAAGTATTGTGACAATATTTAAATTGTACTACGAACTTTTTAAAAGAAAAATTTCTGTTGGAAGAATATATTTGATGGGATATCTTCATAAGAGGTATTCAGTGTGCTGACTGTAAAGTTCCTTTAAAGGTTTGCTCTTATTGATGGATTAATGGCTGCGAGATATGGTTAGAGATGCCCTAAAAGGGAAAATCTTGTAAGAAGGGCACAATATGACCTGGATACTGCGGAAACTGATGTTGTATTTAAATGGGCGTTTGTATATCTATTAATATACACTTTGAACCATACACTTTATTACTCACCAAATGTCTCCAATGATATGTTCTGATGCTCTGGAACATATTGACACGGAATTCTCTTGGCAGTAAAAGATTGCGTTATAATTTGGAAATTTTTGCAGTCCCTTTTTCCCTTGAAAATCTTTGTGGAAAGTGTGCTTTGAAATAACATGTTTGTTACTTCAGATGAGGAAGAGATAAAAGAAGCTTATGAGGAAGAAGATCAAGGTGAACGGTTGGAGCTTGAGGAAGAACCAGAATATGAACCTGAGGAAGATGTTGCTGTGGACTATGATGAGAAGGATATTGAACATGTTGAAGGACAAGAGGACGAAGGAGATGAAGGCGTTGAAGATGGTGAAGAAGGTGATGGAGTTGATGAGGAAGAACTTGATATGGTAGACGAGGAGATGGATGATGGTGGAGAGGGCATAGAGGGTGAAGAAAATGACGAAAATGCTGAAGAGGAACCAGAGGGTGATGCAGAGGAAGAAGAGCACCATGAAGTGATTAAGGAGCACCGTAAGCGTAAGGAGTACGGAGTTTTTGTTGGTGGACTAGATAAGGATGCAACTGAAGATGATCTTAGGAAAGTATTTAGTAAAGTTGGGGAAGTAACTGAAGTTCGACTAATGATGAATCCTCTAACAAAGAAGAATAAAGGGTTCGCCTTTTTGCGTTTTGCAACAGTAGAGCAAGCTAAACGCGCTGTTTCAGAAATGAAGAATCCAGTGGTTTGTGCTCTCTGTACTATTACTTTATTCCTTTGTCGCCTATTGTCTTGATGACCTTGCGAATGTCTTGAATATTTTAGGTGAGAGGTAAACAATGTGGTGTTGCCCCGAGTCAGGACAGTGATAGCGTTTTTGTGGGCAATATCTGCAAGACATGGACAAAGGAGCACGTAAGAAGACTTTATTAAGTTCAATTGGTATATTTTGTAGTGGATATTTGGGTTACATGTGAGATCCTGATATCTATGAATACTTACAGTTGAAGGAAAAACTAAAGAGTTATGGAGTTGAGAATGTTGAGGATTTGATATTGGTAGAGGATTCAAACAATGAAGGCATGAATCGTGGATTTGCATTCTTAGAGTTTTCTTCTCGCTCTGAGGCAATGGATGCTTATAGGCGTTTGCAGAAGAGGGATGTAGTTTTTGGCCTAGATCGAACTGCCAAGGTTGCATTTGCAGATTCTTTTATTGAGCCTGATGATGAAATCATGGCCCAGGTATAAATTTGTCTCTAGCTAATGCTGATCTGAATAGTGTTTGTATAATCGATTAGTTCTATTGATACTAAAGTTCATAAGAAAAAAAATTTCAACTTTGTGAAAGTATGAATATGCTTTATGCTTTCCTCTCTTGCCTTGTAGTTTGGTTTCTTTATCAAGTTTGGAATATCGGAAATATCTCTTTGTTAAGTTTTAGACTTTTCTCCATTATGAGAATGCCCTAGTGAAATAAAATTTATACTTGTTATTCTTATTTTTTTTCTCATAAATATCAGGTTAAGACTGTCTTTATTGATGGTTTGCCTGCCTCTTGGGATGAGGATCGTGTCAAGGAATACCTTAAGAAATTTGGAGCTGTTGAGAAAATTGAACTTGCACGTAATATGCCATCTGCTAAAAGAAAGGATTTTGGATTTGTTACTTTTGATACCCATGACAATGCTGTTGCATGTGCTGAAGGTATTAATAATGCAGAGCTAGGTGAAGGTGATAACAAGGTTTGTCCTTCATGTTTCTTGCCTATTTATGCTGTTCTAATTGTTTGGAGTTACTTTGCCAGCTTTCTTATGTTTGTACATGATCTTACTGAATTTGGCTTACTATTCCAGGTGAAAGTGAGAGCTAGATTGTCGAGGCCACATCAGAGAGGTCGAGCGCGACGTGCTCTACGAGGGAATTTTAGGATTGACCGTGGGCTGCCTCGAGGTGGCCGTTTATCATATGGTCGTCCTCCACCTCACAGGTTCCCATCACATGCCTCAAGACCGGTTGGTGGCCATGGGCCACCCATGGGAGGTCGTGGATTCACCAGGCCAATAAGTTTTAGAGATAGACGTCCTGTTATGGCTGTGCCAGAGAGAGCTAGGCATTTGCCTCTCCCAGAGAGGTCTTATGAGAGAAGGCCACCATGTAAACTTTTTTAACTTTTGTTCTGTTAGCAGTATGGTTTTTCTAGTTGTATATTGCAAGTTTCACTCGTCTCATCCTTTGTCAACAGTTACTGCTTACCCCAAGGGCAGTGCAAAGAGAGATTATGGTAGGCGCAATGAGCTGCCTCCAGCAAGAAGCAGGGCTGTTGTTGAGTATGGATCCAGAATTCCAACTGAGAGGCGCCAATCTTACAGGGATGATTACTCTTCCCGTGGGTCTGGCTATTCTGACATAGCTCCACGTGGTCCTTCTCGCACTTCAGATAGGCGGGCATATGCTGATGATGGTTATGGAAGAAAGCTTGAACGACCTCTGCCACCCTACAGGGAGGTACGCAGCCGAGAGTATGACTCAATTTCTGGATCAAAGCGGCCATATGCAGAGATGGTAAGTGTTGATCATTCACTTTCGTTGCTGTTATGTGTTTTCAATTGAGATTAGCTATGAATACATCATTTGTTATGTTTGTTTAAGGATGATGCCCCATCACGTTATAGTGATGTTAGCATGCGTCAGTCAAGGGCACGCTTAGATTATGGTGTTGGCAGCAGCACTGGTCAATATGCAGATTCTTATGGTGATAGGTTAGCTTGACTTTGACTGTCAGTATTTTGTTCTTGTTTTATTATATTTTATTTCTGCATCAGTATAGTATTATAAAAATGTCTTATGTTGTTCAGTAGGCTTGGACGATCTCATATGGGGTATGGCAGCCGTACTTCTCTCTCTAGTCAGGATGCACTATACGGAAGTCGTCAGGGCATGAATTATGCTGGAGGTATGCTTTAAGCTGGTTTCTTATTTTAGTGGTTTTTGCTACTCTGGATTTCATTTAAAACTCTTTTATGGACACCTGCAGGTTCCATTAGTAGCAATGATGCTGGTGCAATGTACTCATCTGGTTTCAGCAGTAGCTACTTGTCTCGTGGATCAGATGTGAGTTCCCCCGGCATATTTTTATACTTGTAATATACTTGTTTCTGTATACATAATATAACTACCTCTGTTTCACAGGTCGGTGGTAGCTCTTATTCATCCCTTTATTCCAGTCGTAGCTTAGGCAGCGGAGGGTACTTAGGTGGTAGTGGTTCTGGTTCTGGTTCATATTACTAAGGTGCTTAATTTAATACTGTCTTGTTTCTACCCTCCTTATTACGTGGGAAGTCATATGTTCATCCTCTTGTCCTTTTTATTTATTTTAATAGTACTTTTCAGGGAGAAGGTATGACTTTGCCTTTTCTATAGAAAACCTGCATCGCATGTATGGCCTTCATGATCACATTTGAGTTTGCCTTTATGACACAGATTTGGCATCACAGAAGGCTGGTGTAGGCTGTGGATTGTGAGAAGCTTCTGGATATGATGCCTACACACTTGGATAGATGGGTTAATGCCAAGCATGCACAGCCTGAATATCAGAGAGAAAAAGACCATGAGGTTGATATAAGAAGGGAAGGAATCTAAGGTCTGGTGCAGGCATTTGTTTACATGTGGATCTTCTGCCTAATGTTATGTCATGTAAGGGAGTTTGACTTAGTAGGTCAGAACCAAGAAATATGAGAAATCTATAGTGTGCTATGTATTGAAAAACACATTTACTCTATCCATATCAAGACATCCGCTAGATGGATAATGGGTTTTTTATGAGCAATGCTCCAATATGAGTCATAAGTGTGAGGTGTTATGGAATGCTGCAATACAGGTTATTTTGGAGAACTCTTGTTAGTGTAATTTCAGGAGTGAAGGTTACTTTTAGAACTGACATCATCTGATGCTCATATTATCAGCAAAGGCATTCCGATGCATTCTTGTTAGGATCAGCAACAGCTGATTACAATATGGAGAAGTTTCTCAGTCAGCCTGCATTTTGGACGTGTCATTGGCACTCTACTGGCTTCATGCTAGTGTGGCTTTCCTTCATAAATCTGGAAAATTTTCTCTTGATTCTTGAAATTTTGGGTTGGTCTTTTCAGTAAATTCTCTGAGATGGTACTTGATATAAATGTGATGACAACGAGATTCGTGGTAGCAGGAACATGTTTTGGTGATGCTTATGCTTTAATGAACTACACAGAGCAGGCAGGATGGATTGAGATAATAACTGCTATTGGATACTATTAGCATATGCTCTTTTGATTATTTATCAATTTTTTCAACTTGAGCTGAGAGATGAAATGGAATCTTGGCTGCCACAAAATATATGGATATACCAATTGTAGTAACATACTGATTAGAAAGCTGATTCTGCTATTTATTTTGTACACACACAAATATTTTGAGGGAGTGAGACTAGGCAGCTTCTCAACATAATTGAATTTATCATCCAGTCTTTTGTAGTACCAGTTAACTGTATCTTGTCCTTGCTTATTTTGGAGAACAGCGAGAAAGATCCTGATTCTTTATATCTTGATTCATGAGATAATTCTTGTTGATGCCAAGATGTTACTTGAAAGTTAAACAGCAACATTGAACTGAGACTGTAATATTCATGTGAGTTCAATCTCAGTCTTCAGGGACTCTATTAATTAGTTGGATTTACAGGAACTGATAAAGTAAATTTGCCTGGAACTTGAGACCTGAAGGCAGGAGCAATAAGCATTTCATATGTGAGTTTTATGAAGTGTTGTAGTTGATATTTTTTATTTTGTGCCCTAAGTAGTGCCATCTTTTTTGAAGTACAAAGCCCTAGTTTAGAGCAGGGCATATAGGACTTGATTTGTGGCAATCAAGGTTATTCCAATACTGTTTTTATGACTAGTTCTTTTTTTGGGTGTTCTTGAAGGAATATAACACTAATCATCTGCAATTTCAAATCTATTTATGTTCTGCCTAACTTTTCAAGACAAGTGAATGTTTGTGCCATTGATACGTAGATACTCTGCTGCTGAGACTGCATATGTGGCAACTTGTCTAAATCACTATTATAGTTACTTTTTTCTTTGAATCTTGTGTCTTACATTTTGTGCCCATGTCTTTGTTTCCTGGTCACTTACAAAGAATTTAGTTTAATTACCTACTATTTGGGTCATGTTTATTTCCCACACAGATTTTTATTGGTTATTTAACTGATACAAGTTTTGATTATGGATGTTACTATCAGGGATTCCTTTTTTTAGTTGTGGAGATTTGTAGCTTTTTGTTCTTTATTATGTCTGATATGTGGAGCTCGAAACTAGTTGAAATTAGAAGCATTTTTGGTATTCTACTATATTATTTTAGCTCTAGAAGACTGTTGATAAAAGATGGTGTTACCTCTTAAGGCCAGTGGTGTTTCAAGCTTGAAAAACTAACAGAATTTTTCTTAAGATTATTCTAAAGTTTCATGAGGTCGTCACAGTAGATTTCTGAAATGGAACAGGAAATTTGGAGTTGTGGGCCAAATACTTCTATCCATGTACTTTGCAGAACTTGTTTTTGGTAGTTGCAACATTTGAGAAATACCTGACATTTGATAACTAGTGTTGTCATCTAGTTCTATGCTGCTAATTCTGGAGTTGGTTCTGGGATGCATCTTTTGTATAAAAGTCATGTCTTAGTTTCTCATCCAACTTGTAGGTTTTCTTTTTACTGTGGATTTTGTTCTTAGCCCACATCAATCTGAACTATGATTGACCTTTTAAGGCCTAAATCCTTGTTTCATCTATTACTTTGAATCGCTTATGACTTTTTGCTATTTGCTCGTTTTAATATTAGGACCATGTGACAATGAAATGAGCTTTAATACGACAAAGGAAATGCGCAAGCTCTTCTGAAAGTTTTTTTTTCTCTTTCCTACATCATAGACGCATTGCATTTAGTGGATTAAGGCAGTTTATTATTTAGCAAATAGCTCTATTGATTGGGTAGCAATGTTCTGGATAAATGATAAGGAGCATTTATCTTGTGAAACAGGCTATGATGCACACTAGAAATTCATTCAACCCAAAAGTTTAGGTTAGGCAAAAATCGAAATAAATCCTTTTCACTTTAGTCATTTTTCCCACTTGGTACCATTCTCATCTCTTCTCAATAATAGGAAGTGCTTGGAATCAATGGAAAGAAATGTTCTCTTGCTTTGTCCAAAGTGTAATATCTCTGTTCTCCATAATATCTTTGTAGGATTAATGTAGATATACATTGTTATAAGCTTGAGTCAGAAGTAATTGTAGATCTCTCTTGATAACCAATCAGATTAAGTCATTGCTGTCAAACGACAAGGTTGCTGAATGGCTTGCAAGTTCTTGTTCCATTCGGATTCTTTTAAGCAAGATCTGATAAATTCACTCTTTTATCTGTATATTGTAATTGTCATTGATTCTTCCATTTCACACCAATAGTTAGCTTCATCTGAAATTGATCACATGCATCAAACAAAATGTAAGATATCATGATTCAAGATGATTGATTGTCTTACCATGTGAGATCTGCATTTGGTCGTCATTGTTTAGCATCTAGTAACAAGGTATATATAACACTATCCTTTTATATTCATGATTTAGTATAACTTGTTTAGGTACAACTTTATTCTGTTTCTGCCGCTATATTCTATTTATGTTGAAAAGGGCATCTCTGAAGTGACTTAAAACACTGCAAAGGAGGAGTTCAATTTCTGCCTTATGGAAAAATCATCTTGGTTTTTAGTTATTTTTGCATCACATATTTTTTTCACTACTTAGCATCCATATGATGTTCCAGAGGTGCTAAATTGGACATCATGCTTATCATACAACTTACTATACTTCTAGCTCTTTTACAGTCGTTGACTGGTCTGGGTGTGAGGTAATACCGCCTTTATCAATTAATTTTCTTGCAGCTCTCTCTCTTTTTTTAAGTTGTTTCAGATTATTGCCTTTCTCCCCACCGATGGCTTCGCAGGGTATTGGTGAGAAGGTTCTTTATACTGGTCTGTTGTCACACTGTAACTGCATGTGTAAAATAATGTCAAGAGGAAGTAGATTATTTTTGTTTTGTCATGGTTGCTTTAAGGTGTTATTTAATCGTTGTAAATGATCAGACAGACAAGAATGCTGTATTGTTTTATTGACTTGGAAGTTGGAGCTCTCAAAGAGCCTTACTGATCATGCAGGTCATATTCCTTAAAACAAAATTAGAACTGGCACACTCTTTTTGTGTGGTTCAGAACTAGAATTGTTTCAACTTTACCATGTGCAGAATTATGTACGTACTGTCTGAATATTGATCTATGGATGAAATGCATTGTAGGCCTTTGTTGGGCTATTTGTATTCAAAGTCTTTTTAAGTTTTAGTAAGAGTAAGATTGGACTGTTGTGTGATATGCATTTATCTAATGTAAAAATAAATGCACTGTAAGGCTCTCCTCTTCCTTCACCAGGATTACTCATCTTATAATAGAAATTGATTTTTTTTTCTGCCTGTCAACATTTTGAAGGGCCACTGTCTGGTACCTTAGGCATTTGCTGCTATTGATGATGACTGTTTGTATTTTTATCTGTTTTTTCTTTAATCAACTATGTTTACTGCGAGAGTGCTACTCAGCCAACTTAGCTTGCAAATTATGGTAGAAATATGACTCTTAGGGAGGGTTCTGCTTTTACAGCACCACCAGGGGAAGCTAATTAATCTATTTACCTCTTTTAAAAATACTAAATGCTTAAGTTATTAAGAGCTCAATCATGCTATTTCTAAAAGCCTTTTAATGAAAATGTTCCCAATTATTTTACTTGTATGAGCTCACTTCAGCCAGATTTTCTCTTTAAACCATTTTTCCCTCTCAAAAGTCGAGTCATCTAGAGCTATCATAAAATCAAATTATTAGTTGAATATAAATTGTTCTCTCTAAAATTTGCTGTCAGAACACACACACACATATATATATATATATATATATATTTAATAGTCATGAATGATCCAAAAGGTCCCGTGTGATTTGTGGAACTGTTAATTTTATAAAATTTGTCCAACATTAGACAAATTCTTTAAATAGGTGGGTCCTACGGGTGATACATGTCATGTATCTGGTCCACTGCTAGATTGGGTATTCATTAAAGTCAATACTATTATGCCATATGTTATTTCGGTATAAAAGATTCAACTAATGCTAGTGACATCAACTTTAGAGGAAAAGGACTTCCCGTTACTTATTTATTTGGTACATACCATCACTTTAACGTTAGACACTGTAGTCGCCGTGTAGAATTTTCTACGTGATAGTAAGTATAATTACGAATATAAGTGTAACTATCATCCAGTATCTTTTATGTGGATTTTTTTTTTACATAAGTGTCATTAAAACTTTTAGAATATTATAATTGCCACTATATTCTATTAAACATATTATAATTTTTTTTACTTTTAACCATAATTACTATTATGGTTAGACTTTGATAGAATATTTATAAAATATTTTAAACATAAGATTCTGTTCTTTTTTCTTTTGGGTACCTACGATATCGTATAATATTAGTATTTTAAACAAATTAAACCCTAAGCATATTCTTAACTTTGCTGTGATTACTTATATCTAGGCTATTTCAACAGTATTTTTGAAAGAGGAGTAATAATTATGATATTTTAATGACAATAATATAAAAATCTCTCTCTCTCTCTCTCTCTCTCTCTCTCTCTCTCTATATATATATATATATATATCGTCCGTACGTTAGGTGAGTCTCCATTGGGTGGTGGCGAGTGGAAAGGGACCACCAAAAGGAGGGGGAGGCGAAGAGAAAGCGACCAGGTAATTTTAACAAAAAACACCCCGACCTCTCTCAAATTCGAAATTCCAGCACACGCGTGTCAACATGCCAAAGCTTCTATACGCCAAAGCTTCTCCTCCTGCGCCTGCGCCCCTTATCGAGCTCGAGGTCGACATCTTTCCACTTCTGTAACGTGTCCCCGAAGTCCATCCACCCAAGCTCTCGCTCTCCTTGGAAGGAAGACAAAGAGATCGCGGGCGATCTTACTGATAGAGATTGAAGATATTTGAGTTGGGATTCATCTACTTCGTTTGTTTCTTTGCTTATAAAGTCAGTTTGGTGCTGTTTTGGTCTTGGGTTTTTGGGGTTCTCGGATCTCGGCCAGATGGGTCTCGTGATGGAGGAGAGATACGAGCCATTGAAGGAGCTGGGAGCTGGAAATTTTGGGGTGGCGAGGTTGGTGAGGGATAAGACTACTAAGGAGCTCGTTGCTGTCAAGTATATTGAGAGGGGGAAGAAGGTATAAATATCGTATATTGTTACTTGTTCTTGGTGGGTTTTCTTAACTTGGGTGTAGGTTTTTGTTCAAAATCGGGTTTTGTATACGATTATTGATTGCTGTTGTTGGTGTTCATGTAACACTTGTTATATTGATCGAGGGGCTACAGTAGTGGACCATTTTTTTACTTGGTACATCGGGATTTAGTGGAATTGGCTGTTTGATATTACCCTGAGGAGAAGACTGTTTCTTTCCAATGCTAAATTGATATTTTAATTCTGATAAATGCTATCCATAAAAGAAGAATGGATGTTTATTTTGGATACTGATATGATTTTTATCTTGTTATCTTTTCTGCTTATTGAGTTGTTTGCCCATCTGATAATTTTTCTTTGTTTTTTCTACTTGTTGGTATCTATTGTTCTCAAAATTCAACTGGGTTCTCTGGTCAGATTGACGAGCATGTGCAGAGAGAAATCATCAATCATAGGTCTTTGAAGCATCCTAACATTGTCCGATTTAAGGAGGTAAGCGTCCTAGTTCTTGTGCATTTACTATTATGGTTTGTATTCTGAGCTTACACAAATTCTGCTGGCAGTGGAAGGCTAGTGATTTCATGCATGCTATGCAGTTTTAATTTTCTATTTTCCACTGTTAAGTACAACCAAAAAGAAAATTCTCACCGATTTCCAATAAGTACTGTTTAAATCCGTGGTCATACTCTTGCGTTAAGCAATCAATGCAGAGAAAGCAGAAAATATTACTTTTAGTGGTATTTTATGGGATTTCTTTGTTATTATTTTTTTATTCATTGTATTGAGTTTCACTGATAATATAATTACTGATACTGATGGCATTGATTCCTGATGCATAGTATACTTTATACCTTAACAGGGTTTACATATAAATATTCAAAGGATATTTGCATGTTTTGTATACCCTAACTGCTAGCTTGAAGGACAGGCATCCCAGTGCACGAAGCTTTTGCTTATGCATGGGCTTGGGAGGGAGTATGCACATATGCATATCCGTTCCCTCATTTTGTGAAAAGGTTGTATTCGCATGACCTCTTGGGTGCAAGAATTAAACCTCATAGTTACACAAAATAATAAAACTTAATGGTTCAAGTAGAAGGGCAGATTCAGGAAAGGCTGAATCATTAAATTATCAAATAGATAATTAAAAGAAGGGGATGACGAAGATGCTTTTATTGAATAAGATGGATGTTAATAATAACTAATATATTTTAGTATGCTTTTAAATTCATAACACAAATTTGTCTCCCTTATGAGTGGGCTTTATGTTGGCTGAATGAAGTACCTTGGTTTTTTTTTAAATTAAAACCACAAAAAACCCGTCTCTTTATGTCATGTGGAGTGTCAAGATTTAAGCAGGTTTATCTTATAATCCAGTTCTCTACCAACTTATTCCCTTTCTAGGAATTGGGTTCTCTGCTAACATGGATAATTATAGGTCTTACTAACACCTACACACCTTGCTATTGTCATGGAATATGCTGCTGGTGGTGAGTTATTTGGGAGAATCTGCAGTGCTGGACGGTTCAGTGAGGATGAGGTCATTATTTCCTTTCCTGCCTTCATCTCTTTGTTTCTCAGCTCTATTAATGCTTCTTTTGCTTCCCTGAGCTTTATCTGTTTTTTATATATCTGCAACAGGCGAGATATTTCTTCCAGCAGCTGATATCTGGAGTCAGCTACTGTCATTCAATGGTATAGTAGACTTATGCTTGATGTGAATAATTCAGTAGATATTGGAAGAATAAAACATTTTTAGCATTACTGTCTGCTGTCATAGGAGATCTGTCACCGTGATCTTAAACTTGAGAATACACTCTTAGATGGAAGTCCCACACCACGTGTTAAAATATGTGACTTTGGTTACTCAAAGGTACTATGCTGTTTCTTGTTCTGTCCTTGGCAGCCATTTTGACCATATTGAAATTGAGATATTTCTTTCTCTCTTTTTCTATTTGGGGCGTAGTCTGCTTTGTTGCATTCCCAGCCAAAATCCACAGTCGGTACACCAGCATACATAGCACCAGAGGTTCTATCACGCAAGGAATATGACGGCAAGGTATGGTTTGCATTTGAATTTGTCTGCATCTATCTATGGTGCCAGTGAGATCTTTTGTTCAATAATTCAATTAAGAAGGCACACATTTGCATATGGACTGCTATCTACGAATACATTCTAGTCCTTTTTAGCTCTTCACTTCTTTTGCTCTCAACTAGTCCTCATGTTGCGGTTCCTTTTCATTTAATTCCAAGATCAAGGCTTTGTAGCTCCATAGGTAGTTTAGTATTGCTTCCTGGGACAGGTGATGTGAGTTTTCTTGATCCAGATTGCTGACGTTTGGTCCTGCGGTGTCACATTGTATGTGATGTTGGTTGGCTCATACCCATTCGAGGACCCTGATGATCCTAGAAACTTCCGGAAGACAATTGGTGTAAATTATCTTTACTATGACTGTTATGAATTGCCTTTCTGTTGTACTTTCTTCTTCATTGCAGAGTTAATTTTATATTCCTAACAGCGAATATTAGGTGTCCAATACTCCATCCCGGATTATGTGCGTGTATCTCGGGACTGCAGGCAACTTCTGTCTCAAATTTTTGTTGCTAATCCGTCGAAGGTATACTTTGCTTCTTTAAACTTCTTTTATCTTGATTTGCTGAAGAAATTTCTATTAAATGCTTCCAAACTGCCTTGAAAAGAGGATCACAATTCCAGAAATAAAGAAGCATCCCTGGTTTCTGAAGAACCTACCAAAGGAAATAGCAGAAGGTGAGAGAACAAACTATGAAGGCAGACAAGCTGATCAGCCCATGCAAAGCGTCGAAGAAATAATGCTTA